>NC_073710.1:11188053-11490414 GCF_023634085.1 Falco cherrug | reverse complement strand
TCCTATATTTACAGAGTTAGGCAGAAATACAGTATAAACGAGCAGGCACGAGCATGGAAATTTCCACCATCCATCTGCCAGTTTCCAAACGCAAGTAATGCTCAAAAGATTGATGATGCCAGTCATCTGCAGATGAGCCATGGGCCGGCACGAGGAAAGGGCAAAGCTCTTATTCTTTATAATAGACAGGGCACCTGCACCAACACAGTGCACTGACCGCAATGTTAAGTCCACGAGAAATCCTTTCCCCACAAATCCCCACGGTCGGGTTCAATAGCTCCTAAGGCATGAGGCAGAAGCAGGTGGAGCGGGGTGATGGGGAGCTCTGCCAGTCCTCCTGGCCCTGCCTGCACCGGCCGCAGCCGGCAGAGCCACCCCTGCCTGCACCCGGTGTATTTATAAACACCCTCCAGCTTCAGCATGTCCCAAATATCCCTAAATCCCCATCCAGCCCCAGCCCCGGTGGGAGGCAGCAGACGCCTGTTAGGGGCCATAAACAAAAGGAGTTTAACTGCTTTATTGTTTTTTTTTCTTGCTTTTGTTGGTTTTAAGCTACCTTTTCTAGCAATGACTCAAGTAAGGCTACGCTTCTCTCTTTGCAGTGTTTGGCCACTCTTATCATCATGCTTGTTGGAGACACATACACGCTAATCAACTACGTGTCATTTATTAACTACCTCTGCTACGGAGTGACAATTATAGGCCTGATTGTGTTACGCTGGAAGAAACCCAAAATCTTCAGACCTATCAAGGTGACAATGTTAAAGCTAAATCTCATGGTTGCAATGGCATGCGAAGGGTGGGATGGGCACACCAAGCCTTCCATCCTCCCGTTTTGAATAACGGTTTATTTTTTTATGTCGTGGCAATGTTTTAAGGTCCCAAACTGTATCCCAAAGTGCTATTAGTGTAAAAATGGGCTACACAGGCAGACACCTTGTGAACTGGCTGGGATGAAGCAGAGAGGTCAATAGTGGTAGAGGGAAGGGGGGAATGACCCACAGGGGGTCCCTGAAGCCGCAGCGCTGCCTGCAGCCCCCCACAGCCCCCCGCCACCACTCAGCCACTGCTGTTGCTCTGCACAGTCATGCTCTGCTCTGCTCTCTCCTGGTAGGTGAACCTCCTCATCCCCATCACTTACCTGGCGTTTTGGGCATTTCTGCTGATCTTCAGCTTATACTCCGAGCCTGTTGTCTGTGGAGTTGGACTCATTATCATTTTAACTGGAGTGCCAGTGTTTTTCCTTGGAGTCTACTGGAGAAATAAACCAAAGTGTGTAAATAGGCTAATAGGTAAGCCAGCGCCGCGGTGCCTCGCTGTGCTCCCAGGGCCACTGGTTGTACTGGGGGCTGTGGGAATCTGCTTAACCTCTGGCACGTTGGCACTGCAACAGCCAGGGAACTGCCCACGTGAGCCCGAGCACCACTCGGCCACAGGCAGCCGCGGGCCAAGGCAGCCAGACAGCGCTTGCCCTGGGACAACTGCTTTGCTCACCCCTGGGCACCCTTGCCTCCTTTTGTGCTCCTGTGCAACTCCCCATCCACGCAGCTCACTCACGGCAGCCTGTCCCGCAGCAGATACACAGGGGTGTAACTTTAAACACATGAAGGCTAAATGAGCTATCACAAATGGGAAGGGCTAATAAATGGCCGCGAGCTTTGCCTCCTCCCGGCCTCGCTTTCCTCCTGCTGTGCCACCGGCAGCTCCTGCCACACAAGCCCTGCACGGCACAGTGAAAGCCTTACATTACCACTCATGGAAAATTAAAACTGCACATAAGTCTTTTATGTTTGGGTTGCATTTGGCTTTTAATTGTTGTGTTCCAGGCGAGTCCTTCCAAACAAGCACAGTGCAGCCCTTTGCTCTGACCAGCAGGTCTTGGCCGGCTGCGGGGAGCCTGCCAGGGGCAGGGGAACGGCTGTGGATGGCCGTCCCTAAAGCTACCCCATCTGAGCCAGCCCCTGCTTCACCAGCACTATTTTATCACGGAGCTGGAGATGAACAGGGCTGGAGGGGGCAGCTGGCTGTGAGCAGGGTCGAGCAGCCCCAGCCGGGAAGGCACACATCCATCCACACATCGCATCGCCCTGGCCTGGCATCGCGTGCTTGTCTAGAAGGAGCATCCCTATTAACCACCCGCACGTTTGCTCTTCGCAGAGTCCATGACATGCTGGGGCCAGAAGCTGTGTTTTGTGGTCTACCCTCAGGGGGAGGTTGTGGAGGAGGAGGTACCCTCGGCCCACTCCCCACGGCCGGCGAGTGAGACAGTCACGAGGAAATAACGACGCAGCCGCTGAGGCTGAAGTGGCTTCTTGTTTACATGCTGATTTTTGCAAAAAGTTTTTCTGGAAAAAAAAAACAAAACACACACACAAAGTTTTTAGAGCTCCAATAGTGAAGCCCATAAAATGAGCTATACACTTTATGGCATCTGTAGCTTTTAGGTTTTCCCTAAAAAAAATACTTTAAAAAAAATAAATAAAAAAAAAAAGGAAAAAAGAGGAAAAAATAAAGAAAATAAATAAAATATAAAATAAGGTGCTGGTTGTTTTTTTCTGGCAGCATACTTGCTCAGCAGCGGAAAGCAGCACAGAGACAGCTCTGGAATACTGATTTTAGCCAGCCTGAGGGTCCACCAGAGACATACAAATTTAGGCATTTCAAAAGTAGGGCAGCTCCTGAGGCAAAATCAAAGTGGAGAAATCAAGAGAAAGCACGGAGACCTTGGGACACTCATTCCTGTGGCTGTCCCTGGGTGGGGTGAACCCCCACGTGACATGTGAGGTGTCAAAGTCACGCTGCAAAGGCTTACCCCTCCGCTCACCCGCAGGAGCACGCTGCGTGCGCCCGAGCCCCAGCATCGCCCCGAGCACAAACCGGCCTGGGCTGACCTCAGAGTAAAAGGCACAAAACCAACAGTCTGCTTGACCCTTCAGGCATCGGTAGGTGTCACAGAAAAAACCCAAGCCCAGAAGTATTGATGAAAATCTCAAGTATCTCAGTTTTGAAGTATCCTGGCCAAGGTGGGGCCGGGTTCCTGTGCCCTGGATGGGGACAGAGCCCATTGCACCGCCCAGGAACTCCTGCATGGAGCTGGGCACAATCCCAGTGCCAACGGTGGGAGGACGGAGACGTGGAGGGGTTTGCAGCAGGCTCAGCAGTGGGAACTCAAGGGAAACATGGGAACAAAGCCCGGCACGTCTCCTTTTTGCTGAAGCGTCAGGTGCTGTCACATGGCTTCCGAGACAAATTCCCCATTTCAACCATGCTCAGCCAAGCAACAGGCCTAAATCATTATCACATCAGATGCTCTTCAGAAAGTGTTTTGCATATTTTATTTGTGGCAACCACTAGGAAAAAAAAATCTAGTTCATGTATTTAATTAATATATAGAGATTTGCTGCTGCAGCAATATGGCCACTTTCACACCAAAGAATCTTTTGGAAATGCAAAGTGCGAGAACAGCTCTGAGCAATAATTTGAATCACTGCTATTCTTTTGGAACTTTTGAAAACAAAAACTATCATGTTCAGTAGCCTTGGTAACAGCCATGTGAATTTGATTTTTGAAGTATCTTTCTATGTCTTACAGGCCCTGGTACAAAACTCAAGGATTCATTACCTCCTGGTTTGTCAAGTACCACACGGTCAACAAAGATTTAAGAATAGACTCAAAATCAAGAGCGAGTTCAAGGAACATGTCTTTCCAACACAATTAATTATTCAGAAGTATTTTTAAATATCTAGCCATCTCCCTCCAAACTTTCAGATGGTAGACACTAAAAAGAAACACAACTTACACTCTTCTCTTTGTATAAAGCTATTAATCATAAAAGATAAAAATATATATTTAGCTAAAGAAAAAGGTGTGGGTTTGTGTGTACATATGCACACACGTAAAGAGAGATTCCACATTTTAAATAACGTTATGAATATATAGAGTTTTCTAATTAAAATAATATATATTCAGCTCGCTTTTTTTTTTTTTTTTTTTTTTTTTTTTTTTCAAAATTCACAGCACACCTCCCCTATTTATCCTGGCTAAGAAGCACCTGAACACTTACCCAAAGTCAAAGGCTCTCATGGCTGAGTCTTATTTTTCATAGTTCAAAATCTACCTTCTGTAGTATAATTTCTAACAGATTCATTTTTTCAATAACTTTATTATCTAGTGGGAAAAATAAATGTATTCTAGCACCAGCAATAATGATTGCTTTCAGAACTGCTAAGTTTTGGTGTGGTTTTATTTCTGTTTGTTTAAATAGTTAAGGTATGGAAATCAGCCAGCATGGAAACTTTGCAGCTCTTGAGACAAGTCTGTATGGTAATGAGAAAGGTAGCAATAATAATAGTAGTAGTAGTAGTAGTAATAATAATAATAATAATAATAATAATAATAATAATATCCTGTAACTGCTACCAAGGCTTTCCTTGTCTATTGTTTAAGGAAATCAAAAGCAAAATTAAAGGACCAATTGCCTCATAGTTTTTAACTGGGTTTAGCTCAGATTTTCCCTGATTACACTGCCATGTTTTAAGACAACCAACATTTGGCCTGAAATCAGAAGGCTGAATTTAGAACAGAATCATTTAGTAGAGCTCATCTTTGAATTACATACCAGTCCCTCAAACGTGTTCTGCAACGTCTTACTTCATTTTTAGGAACAGCTTCATCTGTGCTCCCCACATCACATATATTATTTTTAAAGGCTTTACATTAGTTGCTAACATGCACGATTTCTAACCATAGAAATCAATGTACAGAACTAGAAAGATAAATTCATATGCTAAATGAGATTTAGCAGTGCACTCAACCCTGTTAAGTGCAATTTTTCCAAAAGATGAAGCAACAGGCCCAAAGGGGACATAATTGCAGTATTTTAAAGCCCAATGAACAAAAGAAAAACCTTGAGACAGCTGACAACACAAGCATGCCAAGAATACTGATACTCGATACGGAAAAGCAAGTTGTTTCCAAAAGAAAGGAGTTCAAACAAAGCTTTAAAAGCAATGCAATACTATATATGACTATGTATTATATGCTATTATATTTATGTAACATAAAATGTTAGAGGCTGTAATGCGGAAAAATACTCTGTGCTGTCGATTCTTTTAGTGCCAGCAATAATACAGCATCCAGAGAATTTCAGGGGGGAAACAAGATAATGCAAGTATTAACAAGAGTATCACCTGTAAGTCAGCTTAATGTGAAGTCAATAAAAGATGTATTGGATTATTCTTATCTGCGTTACCACCGCATTGAGACATGTAGCAAGAGATCATCATGACAGTGTGCCACGTGCTGCGCAGAATGGAGGCTGGGAAGATAGTCCCTCTCCCAGATGATCCCAGACAATGCTCAGTAGGAAAGAGGAGCTGGGGGGGCACCGACGGGAAGCACAAGGAGAATGAGGCAGAGGTGCTGCTGCTGGCCTGGCTGCTCTTTCATAAACTTGATAAAGGAGTGGGTTGTTTTCAGTTTGCATTAGTACATAAATCAGGAGAGTTTGATCTCAGCATGGTCAGGGAAAGAGACTCACATCGGTTCAGAGCTTTCATCCAACCCGAGAAGGACCGATGAGTCACTGGGTATTTAATAATACATTTGAGTTGGAAGCATCTTTACAAAAAATGTATCCAAAAATATGCAGACAAGATTTCATTAGCCACCCTCAATCGCTGCTGAAAGCGCAGGTCTGACTCAGCCTTCGGCCACGGGGCTGGAGCTGGTGGCTCCCGAAGAGCACTACCACCGCCCGGGCAGGGGCTGCGGTGCACGGGGCAGCCCAGGACAGAGCCGTTGCCTTTGCCTTTCTGTGAACAAGCTAATGCTGTGAAAGCAAATGTGCCTCTCCAAGCCGAAGAGCTGAATCTAAATAAAATTACTCATCTTTGAGAGGAAAGCAAACAAATGAACAAACAAACAGCAAACATGCTGTCCCATGCTTCATCTTCAGAGGCTTTTATCAAAGTATTTCTCGTAACACGTGTGCTTTCCAGCCCCTTTGTACCAAGCACGGAATGACAAGCAGTTACTGATGTAAAATAAAAAAATGAAGGGTGAACCTTGTTTGGAATTTGTCTTTTCCTAAAGCATTAGAGTTCAGGTGGCTATACACAGTCTCCAGCTCCAGCTGCGAGTACAGGCAAAGCCTCTTTGGTTTTTAAATCTCCCCTCCTTGGTCCTCGATGCTTCTCAACCATGCTCTACTTTCAACGAGACACTTCTGCACTCGGATAAATGAAAAAGGAAAATCCAAGGACAAGGATTAGTAAGTTACCAAGAGGTGCTGAAAGGCCAAAAAGAAATTTGACCTAGAGTCCTAAGGTAAGAGGTGGCAACAGAAGGGAGTGAGACCTAGAAGGCACCATAGGGCAGGAAACACACGGAATGCAGAGGGAACAGAATGTGACCCTGCACCACTCACACCAGCCTTGCTCACCGTTTAAGCCCTGTGGCCAGGCACACAGGAGCTGGAGTGTGAGAAGGGCAGGATGGCCCGCTGAACGGTTTGCTGGGGTAAGAGGCTGACAGGAGGCGGGAGGTGAGGTCTGCTGCCCGCGAGGTTCAGGTCATGGGCAGAGAGCCGCTGGCACTGGATTTTAAATCCCAACACCTGCCCAGGAGAGCAAAACTCAGCTTGCTGCAAAGACCAAAAATCTTAAAAAAGCAAAAGCAGCTCTTCTCCCTCCCAGAGAAAGATCCGATTAAAAAATACATAATTCCCTCAAGGCTTGTTGAGTTAGCTCCCTGGTTTGTCATAAGACATACCTATTGCACTGCTGTCAACCGCTGCAAACGCACAGGTGTCATCTATCACTCCATTTCCACTTGATGGGCTAGATTCATTTCGGCCTCACTCTCGTCAGGATACAGTTTGTAGTATTACTGCTTGTGCCATAGCCGCTGAATCAGCACTTCACGACAACACAAAGCAAACATGCTTTCTACTAGGTAAGGAGGGATTATCCCTCTGCACCAAGACGTGTCCTCCCATCCCTCATGGCTACGGATAAATCTGGATGACCACAAAGTCTGTCCAATTCTTTGCAATACAGATAAAGATTTCCAAGTCTGTAGAGTAAATCTCTGTCAACACAAAGTAACTCAGCTCCTATCTTCTACAGGAAAACAGCAGGACAGAGCCAGCTGTACCCTCCAAAGCACAAGGAAGGGGAATTATCATCAAAACAAGCATTGCCCTCAGCAACAGGAATGAGAGACTGTACTTCAGAAATTATTACTATTTTTTTTAACCACCTAACAGTCTTATATTTCAGGGCTTCTTTTTGTTATTTGGAGTATACACATACACGCATTTTAAAAGCAGTTGCATACAACAGTGAATTGCTAGTGCTAAGATTTCAAATGTGCTACTTGAAAAAGTGATGCATTTCCACAGCTTCAGCTACCAGAAAAAGCAGGTAATAAAAAACCCCTCAAAACCACCCAAACCAAACAAAAAAAAAACCCCACCCTTCATATTCATGCCACACATTGAGCCATGGGTTGGCACATGCAGAGTCAAGAGTCAAAGGCTGCGGGAGTACAATTTAGGCACCCTTCATCTTTGGTGTTGAGTAACAGTCAGAAACCCACAGTCTCTGGGCGTGTGAAATTTTATTAAAAATTAAGAGATCCAAAAGCAAGAGCAAAGTATGATGATGCCCAGCATCTTACTTGCTTAGCATCATTGTCCAGGAACCAGCAGACACCGGCAACCATGATGCCATACCTGAACCATATACCTGTACATATGTTATGGTAAAACACTGTATCTAAATGAATACATACAACATTTAAATAAAATGCAAACCAAACCAAACCAAAAACCCAACCACCATAGCAGAGAACAAAGAAAACAAGTACATTCATAGAGTAATACACAAAGCGGAAGGTGCCAGAATTTCAAACAGAAATATTCCCTATGTTTTAATAACAGTAAGAGAAAATGTAAGAGGAGCACTTTTCCCTTAATGCTGCCTATGAGCTTCCATTCTTAAAACAGTGTAGGTATTCTTCTCTATTTGGAGAATATCTTAGGGAGGGGTTTTCTGGCTGCTTGGACTTTTGTATCTTTAAAAAAAAAAGTTATCTTAAAAACTTTGTTTCCCTTCTGTCTACAAAAATATTTAAAGAATGCAGAAAAGCAGTATTAAAATGACAAAAAATTTTAACAAGTTTATTAGCTGATTAACTTCAGGTTTTATAGTCATTAAAGTGTGATACTTTCCACTGAGCAAAGAAATGCAACAAAGAGATAATCTTGATCATATGCCTGGCAGAGCAGCAGCTTCCCAATTATTTTTTTTTTTTCTTTAAGAAGTTCTGAATACAAGGAGGCAGCTTACATGAAACAGAACTTCGGTGTCTTCAAGGATGGTTGATTCACTGCTCAGTGCTTACAAGAGCTGGAGGAAGGGCAGCACACACTAAGGCAGGCTTTGCCGTTTCTTCGGTATTGACATTCCAAGACAATGCAACGCATTGTTTGTGCTCACAGCACAGACAGAGATTTCTTCTGCAAAATTAACAGTAAATTGTGACTCTTCCCTCCAAGGAATCAACTAGGGGAGCTGGGAGAGAACACTGTCTTGCAGAATACAGGAGTTAGGTGCTTACAAAGAGCACCAGGGCTTGTAGCTCTCATTGATGCAAGGCTATATATTCCAGCAGTGAGGGCCCTGGACATTTCTGTATGGTACAAGCATCAAATTTTCATTAACCTGGACTTTAAGTTCTAAAAATAAAACCTTCTCAATGAAATTTCCACTGAGTTATCAAATGGATCAGTACACAAAATATGTAAGATATATAAGAAATTATGTGAAGTTATACATCTTAAAATAAAATAGTGTTAGCTGTTCAGTGTTGTTCCCAAAATACAGTAGTATTCTGAAGTACATGTTGCAACTTTAAGAGCCTTACAGCGGTGATAGTTTAAGGTATAGTATGATCAACATTATTTTATTATATAAATACATTTCTCTTAACAGAATAAAATATACACTTATTTCTAAAGGTCCTTCATATCTGCACAATATTACCCTTGAAATATAGTCTTCCTCCCAATTTTAATTACCTACTTCACACATACGATTTTATGTATTTCCAATTACCTTTACATAAAAAAAAAAAAAAAAAAAAAAGACACTAAAACCTGTGGCCTTAGATGCAAACACCAGCCCTGACAGTGTAATGACTACAGTACATGGCCTTGCAAAGGTGGAATGTACCCGGAATGTTTACATGCGCTACAAAAGCATGATGTCTTTCAAAACTACATTTCCTTTCATGAATTCTGATCACAAAAGCACTTGGAAAAATTGAGTGAGCAGTATTTATTTAATGTAACTACGACTCTTAGTTGTTATGCATTTTGCCACAAACCCTTCCTGCTATTAATGCCCTTAAGGAATTTGAATCTTCTGCCTCTGGAATGCATAGTAGGAATTCAATTTGCAACCCAAGAGAAAAATAATTATATCAATTCTTCCATGTTACATTTCAGTCACGCCAAAGTCCTATTCCTTGTTCTTTTTAAGGCACTCCCCCAAAGGCAGTCCTAGTAAAAGATCCAGGGCAACATATAGCCCATTTAAAGAAAACAAATCTTTTGACACTTTGATGTAAACTTAACTGTTTACTGCACAAGCCTGTTTGCCTTTACAGCCAGGAAGGTCCTGCAGACAGCAGAGCCCAGGTCCACAGATGCCAAATTCCACCTCAGTTTTACAAGTTCAGTTAATAACTCTGGGTAACTTGAATTCCAACAGCAAGAAACAGGCTTCAGAGCACTCGGGTATTTACAGAGGAGCATCAGTTTCCTTGTTAATTCCTATATAAAGCACTTGAGTTTGTCACTGCATCACGAGAACTGAAGCAGAGCTCTTGTTAGAGCATGGGGGAGCTCGGCCAAGCCCCAACCATCGCAACAGGGACAAGCTATCACACAGTCATGTTCTGTCATTCTGCACTGAGTCACTCCTGGTTAAGCAATGTCACCCTTCTTCCAGGTAAATAACTCACTTGCTTTTAATTACACTCTAAAAAACAAAAAGGCACCAGTTTACATTTAAGTGTTGTACAATCCACACAGCATCAGCTTTGAAAATGGCACTGATCTGTTTCAGTTTTTAAAAGAAAAAAAGCAAAACAAAACAGCATCCTCTAAAAATAAAAAAAAACCTGATTTACACATCTGCACCCAGGTAGCAGTTTTTATTTCAAACTAAAATAAAGTCTGATCCTGACAGTTACCAAGTGCTCGGTACTTCCTACTGCAGCCAATGGGAGCTGTGAAGCCTCAGTATCCTTCAGGGCTCACCCGAAGTGGCATCATCATAGAAGTGCCTGAAAACAAAAGGGAGGAGGGAAAAAGACAGTAGGGAGAAAGCAAACAATTCTTCAACCTTCACAACATCACAATGAAGAGAATGTAACATGACAACATAAAAAAGAAATATTGCTGCAACTGGGATTCAATGCACTCCGCTTAAACCAAACACTGCTGATCTTTTATTACAAAGCTTTAGCAGGTAAGACACCTGGTATCATTCCGGGCACTCTATGCAGAAACTTTGGTTTTAGTGAATGCTTCAAGGTACATAGAATCACTTACATTGGAAAAGACCTTTGAGATCACCAAGTGCAACCCAGGACCCCCAAGTAACCCAGCACTGCCAAGTCCATCACTAAACCGTATCCCTAAGCACCGCATCTACAAGTTTTTAAACACCTCCAGGGATGGTGACTCCCTGGGCAGCCTGTTCCAATGCTTGACCACACTTTCCGTGAAGAAATTTTTCCTGATATCCGATCTAAAGCCCCCCTGGTGCAATTGAGGCCATTTCCTGTTGTCCTGTTGCTTATTACCTGGGAGAAGAGACCGACCCCCACCTGCCTGCAGCCCCTTTCAGGCAATTGTAGAGAGCAATAAGGTCCCCGCTGAGTCTCCTCCAGGCTAAACACCCCCAGTTCCCTCAGCCGCTCCTCATCAGACTTGTGCTCCAGAGCCCTCACCAGCCTCGTTGCCTGTCTCTGGACACGCTCCAGCACCTCTATGTCCCAAAACCTAACACAGTATTCGAGGTGCAGCCTCACCAGTGCCAAGCACAGGGGAACAAGGGCTTCCCTTGTCCTGCTGGCCACCCTGTTTTGGCTACAAGCCAGGCTGCTATTGGCCTTCTTGGCCACCTGGGCACACTGCTGGCTCATGCTGAGCTGGCCATCAACCAGCACCCCCAGGCCCCTTTCCACCAGGCAGCTTCCCAGCCACCCTTCCCCAGCCTGTAGCGCTGCGTGGGGTTGTTGTGGCCAAGCGCAGGACCCGGCACTGAGCCCTGGGTCACTGAACCCCACACAACTGGCCTCGGCCCATCAGCCCAGCCTGCCCAGATCCCTCTGCAGAGCCTTCCCATGCTCAAGCAGATCAACGGCCCTGGCCAGCTTGGTGTCATCTGCAAACCGACTGAGGGTGCACGTCCAGACCATTGATAAAGACATTAAACTGGACTGGCCCTGATACTTGTGACCAGCCACCAGCCGGATTAACTCCGTTCACCACCGCTCTTTGGGCTCAGCTGTCCAGCCAGCTTTTTACCCAGCAGAAGAGTGCACCCATCCAAGGCATGGGCAGCCAGTTTCTCCAGGAGGATGCTGTGGGAGACTGTCTCAGAAGCTTTGCCAAGGTCTAGATAGACAACATCCACAGCCTTTTCCCCCATCCACTGCGTGGGCCATCTTACCACAGGAGATCAGGTTCATCAAGCAGGACCTGCCTTTCACAAACCCACGCTGGCTGGGCCTGACCCCCTGGTTGCCCTGCACGTGCTGTGTGAAGGCGCTCAGAATGAGCTGCTCCATGACCTTCCCCGGCACCGAGGTCAGGCTGACGGGCCTGTAGTTCCCCAGATCCTCCTTCCTGCCCTTCTTGTGAGATGGGCATCACGTGGGCTGACGTCCAGTCAGCTGCCCCCACCCTGGGTAGCCAGGGCTGCTGATAAATGATGGAGAGAGGCTTGGCGAGCTCCTCCGCCAGCTCCCTCAGTGCCCTCGTGGATCCCATCCGTCCCCATGGACTTGTGTGTGTCTAAGTGGAGCAGCAGGTCACTGGCCGTGTCCTCCTGGACTGTGGGGACTTCATTCTGCTCCCCGTCCCTATCCTCCAGCTCAGGGGGCTGGGTACCCAGGGAACAACTGATCTTACTATTCAAGAGTGAGGCCAAGAAGGCATTAAGTACCTCAGCCTTTTCCTCATCCTCTGTGGCAATGTTCCCCCCAACACCCAACGAAGGATGCACATTCCCTTTGGCCCTTCTTTTGTTGCTTTTGTTTATAAAAACATTTTTTATCTTTTACAGCAGTGGTCAGCCAGAGTTCTAACTGGGATCTCACCTCCTTAATCTTTGCCCTGCATAATCTCAACACATCCTTGTAGTCTTCCAAATTGCCTGCTCTTTCTGCCAAAGGTCACAAAACTCTCCTTCCCCTCCCCCCCCCCCCCCCCCCCCCAAGTCCCAGCCAAAGCTCTGTTCAGCCAGGCCGACCTTCCCCACCAGCTTGACTTTGGGCACATGGGGCCGGCCGGCTCCTGCGCCTTCAAGGCTTCCCTCTGGAAGGATGTCCAGCCTGCCTGGAGCCCTTGGCCCTTCAGGGCTGCCTCCCAAGGGACTCTGTCAGCCGGGCTCCTAAACAAAGTCTGTCCTCTGGAGGTCCAAGGTAGCGGTTCTGCTGACCCCCTCTTTCCTTACTTCACCAAGAACTGAAAACTAACATCTCATGATCACTGTGCCCAAAGCATCCTCCGACCACCACATCACTCATCAGTCCTTCTCTGTTCACAAACAGCAGGTCCAGTGGGGCATCTCCCCTGGCTGGCTCACTGACCAGCTGTGCCAGGATCACATAGTTATTACATCAAATTATTACACATGGCCATCAAAACATTTCTGAAGGGAGCAAGAGAAATGAGCAATTTCTATAAAGAGGAAGCTACAGAGGATTTATTCCTTCTAAGTGTTTGTAATTAAAATTATTACATTTTAATTAAACTTTGATGTCTAAAAAGACAACAATGTTCTTTCTCGTTCAGTACTCAGTTACAATGACAAAGGGTGCCTGCCCCCCCCAGGTTCCAGCAGAGCGCTCTCTAGTTTCAGTAAGACCACTTGAAAAGCAAAGAAACATGAATTCCCTGAACAGAGAGTGGATACTCGCACAGAAGGAATACCAGAGGATGGAGACACCTCCAAACTGCAGTGACACGTTCTTGCTCTCCTAGCCCCTGACATCACACACTGGCCTACTTTTGCCCCACTGGAGTTTCAGGAATAGCAATGAAGACAAAAACTTGTCCCATTTAGTCTGGTACTGTACTCCCTGTGGCATTAAAGCACACTGGTTTTAAGAGACAAAGTCGAGAGCACAGACACACCACCTATCATCAAAGTGCACTGTCATATAAACAACAAAGATACAAAATTTACAGGGCCAAACCAAAAATTTTTATTAGCAAACAAGTAAAGACTCATCATCACTGGTATTGATTTCAGAGAGGGGAGTAGAGGACTCTAACATTGGCACTTCCACAGAATGGCAACAAGCCGCATGAACACCCAAAGGCTCCTCCCGGTATGAGTTAGGGCAACATCGGTTTTGTCCATCCACTTGGATACGAACATTCATAGGGCTGTCTGGGTAAGCAGACTCCCACTTTTTTAAGGGTAACCTACATGGCTCTTCACTCAGCGGATGACTTCTACTTAAATTACTGTCCTCTGGGACAGTCCTCCTGGACGCTGACCCTCCATGGATCATTTCTGTAACACTTTCAGATAAAGGATCTCTGAAAGCCTTTCCTGAATCCACTTTACTGGACTGCTTAAGCTCGCTGCTGGAGGTCTCAGCACCTAAAGATTTATCAGTGCGTCCAGCCTCAGGCTCTGCATGTGCTGCTGTGCAAGTACTCGGTAAGACATTTGAAGGCGATGGCTCTGTGATTTCAGTCTCTGGCTGCAAACTGCTACATCCAGCTTCTTGTAAGCCCCTGGCTTGACCATGGGCATTTGACTCTAAACTAGGTCCTTCGGGGGAAGGTGGAGGGCTCCTAATAGTCCCATCAGCACGGTTGATGATTCCATCACCCAGTGTAGTCTGTGAAGTGCGGGCAGGCGTCAGGAGCGGGATCTGTCCTCTCACCCGAGGTCTGTGGAAGAGTCTGTTCCAGAGCCTGCCCAAGCGCCGCCGAGACGAGCTCCGTCTTGACGAGTGTCGCCTCATCTGCCTCCTCATGGCTGTTCGAATGTTCTGCAGCACAGAAGCCTGTAACACAGATGTAACAATCTATGACTTCACACATACTCACAAGACTTCTCTTACATCATGCTCTTTCCACTAATATCTCCACCTTACCAGAACACTCAGACTTGATCCCTACAATCCCTTGTTAAACACGTATTTTCTATCTAATAAGTATGTGTAATAAAACTATGTAATAGCAGACAGCTCTGCCTGTACCACAAGGCTCTCCCTTAGACTGTTTCCTTTAACTTCTACTTGTCTGCCCAAGAAGATGCTCTGCTCACACAATCAGATCACTACTGAAGAACCAGACTGCAAACCACCGAGTCCTCTATCATCAGCAACAGCAGAGGATCCTCAGAAGCTTATGACAACAGCAGAGAAGAAAGGCCAAGGCAAACCCCTTCTCCACTCGAGCAACAAACTACAGGTGGTTTATATCACAGTTGGATACTTTTGACAGGGCACAGGAGATTTTTGAGAGCTCGGCAATGAAACAGAAGAATGACTTAATGGCTTCCCAATGTAATGTATTTGTAAATGAAAAATAATCCCAGAATTTCCCAAAAATACTGCTAAAGATCGTACTTTCTTACTGCTTCAGGCACATTTACAGTTTCAGCTTGAAAAGCCTGTTTTCTATTTACTTCCTAACCTTTTTCTCTGTCTCTGTTCATTCTGTCTTGATGTACAGCAAAACAGCATGTGCTTATCTCACTGCTGTTTGCTAGCAAATACATTTAACATGTCCAAAACTACCCACAGCACCAAGACTTGTTAACTGTGGTTCCTCAGCTCCAAGTAAAACACATACATTTTTGTATGGCTTCCATATAATTAGCACAGCCACTGAAAGAATCTGGAACTGTGTTCTATCTAATGTATGGTAGTTTGGCTGCCGATAGGTTCATTGGCACTCGTACTTGTGATGCATTGTACACAGGGAAGTCTTCAACTGGGGGGATCAGTCCTTGTGCAATCAGCTGTCCGTAGGAAGGGGGAGCTTCCCGTCGCACAAGCTCTGCCTCGAGTCGGGTCATCTGGGTCTCAAATGCTCTGGAAAGAGAACCAGAGAGAAAACATGGAAGAGAAGTAACAAGTTCGTTTGTGCTGCCTCCTTCACATCAATGTCTAAAAGCAGTGCGGACAGCTTCACACTAGCAGCAAAAAGGCAAACCTTCAACTAGGCTCCGTGAAAATTTTATCAGCATGCTAAAATAAACAGAAGGAGTAAAAGCACAGGGAATAAGCATCAGTGAATCAAATCAGCAAACTCGTTGGTGCAGTCCTGGGTTGGACTCTGTGGCAACTGAAGTTTTTTCAATTGGCCAGCTT
Source organism: Falco cherrug (assembly GCF_023634085.1). Taxonomy (NCBI): domain Eukaryota; kingdom Metazoa; phylum Chordata; class Aves; order Falconiformes; family Falconidae; genus Falco; species Falco cherrug. Next base: position 11,474,778 of record NC_073710.1, on the reverse strand, counting down.
ATGCCAATAACAGTGGTAACTTGTTCAGCAAGGATGCGAAGGTTATTTTTGGAAAAGAGAACATTAAAAACTGGAAACAATCACACAACAGGGGCAGCCTGCAGCTGCAGAGAGCTTTGGCTGTCCTGCCAGAACCGAGGCACCAAGGATCCCAACATAGCATGGAGGCTGTTTTCCAGTTCCTTAATCATGCAGATTTGATCAGGACAGAATGTAAAGCACACTGTGCTGAAAACAAACTGTGTCAGCAGCACAACACGGAGCTGGTGCATACGACAAGAGATGGGCATCAGAAAATCCCTTACTGCTCTCTCCCAAAGGGCAGAACCATGCTTGCACAGACATGTAACACACAGGCACAGAAACACACACACTATCCATACAACAAGGCATCCAGGACCAGGGGAAAGGGGCACAGCTCACACCGGTGGCAACAATGGAGGTTAACGACTCCTGCCCAGAACCCACCCAGCCCTACCACTGCAGGGCATCACTGTTGGTAGAACTGAGAACCAGAGTACATGGGGAGGGGTCAGGGGTTATTCAGTTCAGATTCAGCAAAGACTTCACTGTAACAGTTCAGCATTCAATTTTTGGCAGGGGCAAGGGGTTTGTTGCAGGGGGAGGAGGGGGAGAGAGGAAATTGCTCAAAACAGTTTTGATGGAAGTTAAATACAGGTTCTGCCAGGCTGCACGATAAATGCGTATTTCTTCTAGGTCACAGAAGAGCTGACGATCCCCTCACTACTTCAAAACAATCTGAACTACTCCTTTCTAAGCCTAATGCTGTGACCGCTATTTAATTGTCATCAATTCCTTGGATTAGTTTCACAGTATTTTGCAAATTCTCTGATTAACAATCAACTTTTTTTCCTTTAAACAAAAAGGGTAAAAAAACCAAACACAGCTATTAAAGCAACATAAAAGCAAGATGCTTACCTGTATTCCCTGGTCCTCAGAGAATATAATTTAAATGCACAACCCAGTGCTATCACCAGCAGCAAGCCACACACGAGACTCCCTATCAGAGCAGCTGTGATGACCTTCCTGGGAACGATCACCAGGCAGTTATGTTCATCGCTTCCATCCTGGCAGTCTTCTTGGCCGTCGCAGCGCCAAGTCTCAAAGATGCACAGATTTGTACCACAATGGAAGTTTCCCGGCTGGCAAGTAAAGCAGTTTTTTTCATCCGAGCCATCTGGGCAGTTCTTTTGGTTATTACAGCGGTCAAGTATTGAGTAACAAAGCCCACTGTTTCCTTCACATGGGTATTCATTCTTCTGGCAAGCGGGACAGTTCTCCTCATCCTTGCCATTTGGACAGTGCCACCAGCCATCACAATGCTGCTTATCTGTGAAACACTCCTCATCACTTCCACAAGGGTGTTCCCAAGGAAGGCAATAGCCTTTCACCTGATAGGTTGCATTGAACCCATGGCCAGTGCTCTTGGAGCGGGCATGGTATGAGACAGTGAGCTGCCCCTTTGACGACTCCAAACTCACCGAATGCCTATTGTTGTGGTACGAAAATGTCTGCATTAATTTATCACCTCTCTCTCCGATGCCATCATACACCTTTACATAGTCGTTGTAGCCTAACTGCAAATCAAGCTGCAACAGAACGTGTCGATTATCTTGTGTGTCCACATACCATGTGCAACGAAGGTCTGATCTGCTGTGATCAGCACGGAATAAATCTGGGGAAGCGAAAGATCCGTAAAAATTATCCAGCCTTTTGCCACAGGAAAGATCAGGACAATTATCTTCATCCGAACCATCACTGCAGTCCTTCACTGAGTTACATCTCAGCTCGTTCATCAAGCATTTGGTGGAGTGGGCTGCACTGCACTGGAACATTCCTGAGGGACAGATGCTGGACAGAGGCTCTGTTGGAGGGACAGTGCAGTTTCTCTCATCCGAGTTATCGCCACACTCATCCATGGAATTACACTTCCAAGTACTGGGAATACACTTTCCATTTGCACAACGGAATTCATCTGACTGGCATACAGCCTGACCTATCTTACCTGTGAAAGAGTGCAAGAAAAAGTCAGTATCAAAACTTTTGGAACCACCTGACATAACTTTTTAATGTCTACCCTGCATGTCACAAGTCAAACGGTCAGGCCAGTACACTTCAGGAATACTGTTAAAAAGCCAAGCAGAAATAATGTCAGGTGTTACCATGCTAACACCTCACAGCCGTTAAGACTGGCCCAAGAGTCCTGTCAACAAAAAATAATACCATCTTCAATTTTTGCCAGACAGAGTATAAGTGAAGCCAACAAAACTGTAAGGTTTTACCTCTAATATAAGAAAGGCGAAATCCCTGAGCCTGTCCTGAGCTTGATGCATCTGAATGAAAAAATATCCAAACATGGTCCCTTGCAGAGATGAAGGACGGAGGTATGGAAGACCCACACACTTTGTACTCCTCCCTCTTGGAAGATGGGCCGATCATCAACCAGTCTACTGCACACTTCTGAGAGTCTTCCAAATCAAAATTCTTAAAACTGTGAGGAAGAAAAGAAAACGCAACTTACACAGAGGACATGTATCTAGAACAAAGCCAAACAGAGGAAAAACCAGACTGCAACAGTTGACTTTCTGCACCAAGCAGTGCTGACATAAAGACACCACATTAAAGATAACAAAACACCTACAGTACCTTGAGTACATATAAACAGAGCACTCAAATTCCCCCAGTTTGGAAAAACACCCATCTCACTGGCAGAAACAGCATGCCAAAAAGCTCCAAAAGCTAAAAGGATGATTCCCTCTTTTACTCAGTTCTTAAACAAAACTGCTTCCTAAAATACAGATATGAGTAAAAGTGGAATTCCAGAATACATTATACCGAAGGCAGATTAGTTTCAGCATTTTTTTTCAACCTTAAAAGCTATGAAACTATGGGATGAGAGGGGAGACCACTATCTCGGAAAAAGAACAATAGGGAGCAGTACAAAGAACCCTAAAGGGATAAATATAAGAGACAAAAATCAACTCTTCAAGCTATGGATAGGCAGGGAGAGGGCAAGAAGAGAACAGGACTGCAAGGGGTGGAAATGGAACCTAAAGTCTAACGCTATTATTTTTTATTTTAAAGACTAAAATATTTCCTTTCTGGGAATGCAAATGCAGGGCACAAGACTATAACCTTTTCGAGTCAAGCTGCCAGCCCTTCTGCTGACCTGAGCCCAGTGACTATTCGGTAGCAGCTCACCTAGTGCAAAGAGGTGCCCTGACTGTCTGCAGAGCACCGAACACCACCAGGTAATACTCCCTAACCTGTAGCTCAGGAAATGTAGAGGGTATTTGTTGTCTGATGAAATAAATCACATTACCATTCAATAATCTGCAATGACAACAGCATTGCACAGAGAAGCACACTTACTAGGAATGGGCACACTGTTCAGAACACTTAGAAATGAATTTTGGTCCTCCTTTCATATAGCTCAGCCACACTAAATTAACTCGGCAGAAGTTTGTGCATACGCCATGCAAATACCTAGACAGAAGTTTCAGAAAGGCTGAAAAGCTGCTACAGAATGCAAACCTCCTTCCACAAAGGACTTTTCACAAACATAAAAGACAAATTATTTGAAAAAAGATTAACGGCAAGATAATTTTCTGATATCCCCCTGTATTTACAAAAGGCTGTCAACACCTGCCAGATCTTGCCCTTTGAAGGTGAAAGGGAAAGAGCAGCAAATACATACACTAGCCAATTCATTTAAGCAGGAGACCCAGCCTACACACACCTGTAGGTTCTGCCAAACATACCAGCTTAATAACTCTCAAAATAAATAAAAAAAAAAAATCAGCAAAAGCACAAGGAGTAAGTGAGCACAGAAAGTATTAAGTTAAATCATAAATTAAGAGATGTCCAACCCTTTTTCTCCCACCATGCTCTGTGTCTTCCCAGGTAGGAAGATGTATTCCCACAGCACCTAATTCTTTGCTGTAAGCAATCTCATCAAGCTTCTGAAGCCAGCATATTTTGCAAGGAATCATTAGACTCTGCAGTCACAGTGACGTATTCAGCCATGCTAAGGTAAACTAAAAAGTACCCTGTCCTAGGTGTTCTGCAAAAATCGTTTTAATGACCAAGAAAGTGTGTGAACAGGCACTCAGCATGAAAAGGAATTACACAAAGCATGTATCAGTGAAACGATGAACACCCACATGAAGTCTGTTGCAGGAGATATGAGACAGCATTACTGAGCTACCACGTTGGGTTTGCTCTCTGTAACTCATTTTGGCACCAGACACCAACAAGGGCTCCTATCATCTACCTGGAAGATTGTTTGTAAGGGGTTCTTGTTGTAAAGACTTTTTGGATAAGTATTAGAAATACCCATCTGTCCAACAACAAAAATTTTTAAGAAAAGGAAACAGTGACTAGATCAAGGAATGGAAACTTACAACTGGGGAAGGGGGGGGGTGGGAACGACAAAGAAAACTTCTGATTGTGCAATATGAACAGGATCATTTACTAAAACTTTTGATCTCTTTCTCCTATAGTTATTTTAGATGTAGCAGGACCAACTTTAGAGAGCTAAACAATTCGTTCCCCCATCCTACCCAGTTCCCAGCACTCCAGCCAAGTCCTGCAGCAACTCATTTCTCCCACTCTGCTGAAAAGAGCTGCCTCTGTCTACCAAGTAAGTAATTCACCCATAGTGTGGTTACACAACACAGACCGCACACAACCAGGGGAGAATTTGCCTATATAATAAGCTGTCTGTACCTTATGTTAAAATGCATTTCTTTTTTTTTGGGGGGTAACACTTTTCACGTTCACACAAAGAGTACAAGAAAAGTCAGCTAGGTGCACATGCCTTGTTTACAAACTCTTTTGTAGATGACAGCTGCAGAGCCTGCATTTGTGTATAATTAACAGTATCTTCGACTTGCACCTTGAGAATGTAGTATTGTACATTGTAATAATGTACAATAAGTAATAAAGGGCTTTTTTTGGTTTATTATAAAGGGTGTGGAAGAGGAAGAAACTTTACTCTCAACTTTCAAAGCAGAAGCACAGACATACAGAGAATAACTGATTTTCCTGAGTGTCAGTGCTGGACCTGAAACAGATTCAGAGCCGAATCCCACACTTCTGCACTAAGAAATCCAAGCTTTAGCCACAAAACCAACTGAGCAAGAGAGTGATGAGCCAGAGCAGACTTGCAAGAAAGTATCACCTTTAACAGCCTCCCTGAAAACACCCTGCTTCCCAGGGATGCACCAGCTACTGAAACAAATGCCTTAGTATTCGAAAAAGTGCAATACAGAATATCCACAAGAATGACCTCTTTTTCAAAAACAATAAACATCTTAATTCCAGGTGCATAGGAGTTTCACACACCACTGAATACACACCATCTCTCTGAAATACAGATGTTCTCGTTCTAATGTAAAGTTTTATATATAATAGATACCACAGCAGTTATAAAACATCTTCTTCTAAGGGCAAAATCAAAGTCAAAGCAATTATGCTCTACCTCATGCAAACTAATCAACAGACATATTTTGAACAGATTTTGCTTTGATTAAGGCATTGTCACTCCACTCCAGCATCCTTTTAAGTTATACTGTCTCCATCAGAAGCAAATTTTGCTCCATTTAAATTGATGGTGATTTTACACAAAACCAAAAGAACCATATATTCGAACAAGCCATCAACCAAGTTCACCACAAAAAAAACACCCTTTTGTAAAGAAATACATCACAACATTAATATATGTGTGTGCACATATAAATACATGCATTTGGTTTTCACTTTATAATGCATTTGCAACAACAAGATTTTTTGCCTGAAGTATCCACCATACTAATCTGACGTTAAATATCCCCCTGATTTATTTTACCTAAGAGTCTTGAATACTGTGTTCAACCTCTGCTACTTCACTTCTTTCATCATCTGTAATTAGATCTAGCACTGCTGCTGTAACAGTCTTTGAAAGAATAATTTAATCCTGCTACCCACAAATAGAGCGCAGGGACATTTTCTTATTCAGCTGAACCTTCTCAAACTGGAATGCAAATTTTTCTATCAAAAGGATTAGCCCCGTGATTGAATAAGGGATGGTATCCAGTGGAAATAGGGACAAAGTCTTGTGCTCCTACTGCTTGTAGGACTGTACAAACATCTTAACAGTCTTTGGAAAAGTACTGAATGAAGTCAGTAGTTGGGGTTCTTGAGGGAGGTCTCAGGTCCTTTGTATCCAAAACCCACGTCATTATCTGCGATTACAACAAGGAACAGAATCAAGCCGTACTGAAACAGAGAGTGTCACGCATATCTCAAAGCACCAGTCAGTACTGCAGTATTTTTTAACACCTTGGGCAAGGAAGCACAGGGTTTGGGAGGAAAAGCAAAAGACAGGTCTGCTTAGTCACTATCCCCCTCCCACAAAGCACTCTGACACGTCGGAAGGAGTGGGACGTGGGCCCAGAGGTCCATCCTACCATGCAAGCTGCAGCGCAGAGTGGTGCTGAGCTCCAGCCCTTGCACCCCCCAGCTATAGCCCTCCCCATCTCACCACATCTGCTCCACGGCATGCAGGCACCCCCATCCACCCACAAGCTTCGCTTGCAGGGTATCTGCTGGGGCATCTCGGCACCTGACGAAGCAAAGGAGACCCCAGCTTTCCTGCAGGCTTTTCCTCCTCCCCACAACCAGCACACACAGCCCTGGTCAAGAGGCCAGGGAGAGCAGGAGCACTTGGGCCCATACCGAAGGAGGCAAACAGCAGCATTCTGAGCACTTAGAACTGCAGTATTAATGAAGTACAACACCCACCGCTAACACACAGATCATCCTTCAAAATGTTTTGGCCCTTGGGCTGCTCTCCCAGTTGCCCGTGGATCTCGAACACAGCACAGGCACAGAGCAGGAGGCTAGTGTAAAGACCAAAATTATCAGACCAAATTTTGCAGGTATTGTTTTTTCCAAAAGATGTTATTCAAAAGCACTAACTCCAGTTATCTGGCTTTTGGAATACCTCCTCCACTTTTTAAAAAGCTAATTCCTTTTTAAAAATCCCCTAATTTTAGACAAAAGTACGAGAATAATCTATTAACCACTGGAAGCATTCAGGCTTTGAGGATCAGAACAAGTCAATGTGAACTGACAAATGCCACGCTAAATCTGTTTTTACAGAATCCTGCAGAAACAGGTAAAATCATCTGATTTTTATTTCAGTGGTATGATTCTGAAAAAAGGGTTACCCCCAAACGATGAGCAGGACTCCAGCAGCTTACAGAAAATTACAGGATCAGCCATATATATTGGATCTTACCTGATTCAGTCAAATGAAGCAACTGTAGTCAGTTAATAGGAAAGCGGCATTGTAGGCAAGTATTTTTATGTTGCTGGAAATAACTTAATTAAGCCAGATTATCATAAATACGCATGACCACACTGTAAATATGAAAAAAAAAAAATGTGCTACCTGCAAAACTAATGCTTAACAGAGCTAAGCTGTTTGCCATCTGCACTGAAAGGAGCCGTAGGAGCTAGGAAAAAAAAAGAACTTCTATAAATAATGTAGGGAATTCCCTGCAAGCCTTTTAGTAATTTCAGCACGAGCAACTACAGATTAAAGCAAAAAAAAAAAAACCAAACATAAAAAACCCCACCCCACATTCTTAGTAACTGGAAAAGGACAAACAAGAGACGTAAAACCTGAATGAAAGTAATTAGTAAATAAATAAATAAATAATGTCCAATTTGGCCCTCTACCCTCATTAAAAAAATTGGAGAATAAATATTATGGGTAGATCAGTAAAGCACAATCCCAAAATGAAACAGACCAACCAATTAAGCAAGCAAAGTTACTTCTATTTGCCAGCCTCTTAAAGTGCAGACTGTGAACAACTGATGACTTAATTGGCTCATTAAAAACTTCTGCTTAACCACTGAAGCACAAGGACCTGGAAGTCAGGAAAGCTATTCTACTCCCAGCTCCCCAGCACTGCCCAACTGTGTAACCTTAGGCAAGAGACACAGGGGCTGTTTTTCAAAAGCTGAGCACATCCAACTGAAGGAAATAAATGGCTATTATGAGGTTTTCTTCCAATTAATGTCAGGTCCTGAAACACTGTGAGTTTGGTAAACAGACTATGAAGCAGTCCTTTTAATTCTTCATACAATTACAGACCAGCAAGCCTTTACATGAACAGGCTCCAGTTTTACTCAGAAATTGAAACTCAAATGGCATCTGACAATTTCTTTTTTCAAAGCCAATGACATGAACCACTGCAGTGAAAGCCAATGAAGGTGATCTCCCCCACCGCAATTATTAAGAGACAGCTTGTGTGGGTCACTAAGTAGATCACTTTTCAATAGTCTTAATGTTCTCCATGTTCAGAATTCAAGATTTTACTCTCAGTACCATAAACTCCTATAATAAAACACAATTCATTTATACTCTGCCCACATCAGGGTTAATTAAAACCATCAGGTAACTGCAACTGCTAAACAAAAATGATTTTTATATTTTTCTCAGATATGAGGAAACATACACATACAAAGCCTGAAAAGGATGGTGCAAAGGCGGTTACTGCATAAGACATCTTTATCTGATCTTACAGGACTTCAAAGTAGTTCTCTGTGAAAACAGGCATAAAAATAGAGAAAATATGTGGAAAAATTGTTTCCAAAACAGTAACTAACAGACTGATTACCTGGATTTAAAGAAACACAATACAGTCTTGGAAAACTGGCTACATACTTGTTCCCAGGTCTCAAGAGCACCATTCCATCAGACACACAAACTTGGAAGAAAACACTGAAATGTGCATAATTAACAGAGAAGTATAAACACAAAGAACATGTACTTCCCGCTCTTACAAAGTCTCCCCCAAGGATTTCTAAAAAGTAAACTATAAAGTAAAACAGTAAGCATGGAAACGTGAGACTCTGAAGAAAATCAGTACACACGCACGAAAGGCAGACGTTAACACAAAGCTTCTACAGGACATGCCCACAGGAGCCAGCATCTTACATCCACGTGTAGATCTGGGCACTGTTCTGTTGAAAGCTGCTGAATAATAGCTTTACAAAAAATGACCACTGACTACAAATGGTTTAGAAATCAAAACTCTTTTCAATTGCAATTTTATCCCTTAATGACTCCTGCTGTATCTCAAATATGATACTTATATAACATTGCTGTCTTACTGTCAATGAGAATTCAAGATCAAAGGAAATGCATTCTGCGTAACATAACACAAAAGAGGTGGGTTGGTTTTTTTTAAACCTTTCAAAATCCAGATGTTATCACAAGAACTGTGTTTGATTTTCCTAGGAAAATTAAAAAAGCTACTCCTATGCCCTTATCAACACACTGTTAGGACAAAAAGCATACCAACTGTTCAGAAGAAAAAAATGTTTGTATTTGAACCCTCTTTCCCAGTTTGCCTATATCACACTAGCCTAGGCAAGCCAGCTGCTGCTTTCATGTCCTTGGCATTACAAGGGCTACAACCTTCTACAGAAATCCTCAGATGCTGTAATGTTTTGCATTTCATACACTGGAGTGAGTCATTCCAAGTACATTTATTGTCAGAACTGTAACACCACAACACTAATCCCTAGGATGTAAACACATAGCTCCCATTGTTTGCATGTGCATAGGAGGGCAGGATATGGCTGGCTATACGGTGATAGAAAACAAACCCATTAAGAAAAATCTTTCAAATCATATTGCTATGCACGCTTCTAAACTGCACACACATGTTATTACCAGTTTCCCCATCTCACTTTATTTCTTTAGCCTCTGCTACACTCACACTTACAGGAGAGAATCCTAATTCTAACTGGGAGCTCTGAGACATTTCCATAGCATAAACTGCAGCACTAGTCTCCAGAGCCAAGTCCTATGTCTCATTTGTATGCTTTCTCAGAGTTTCAAACAATCTCTGCTTTGAAACAAATTCCCCAAGTCCAATACAATTTAATAGGGTTTAAAAGCGCGTTTCTATTTATGGATCTTAAATGCTGGCAGGTATCTACTTCCTTATTTTTGACGAGCAGTACCTATTTTGAACTATGGATGGTGGAGCCCTCCTATTAATCCATCTGTGGCAGATTTGTTTTTAATTGCTGAGCATCTGCAGCTGAAGAGGTTTGCAGTCCTTTCAAGCAGCTGAGCAAAGAACGAGCAGATGGTGTCAAACACAACAGTACTAAAAACCAAACAAAAAAACCCTTTCCTAGGTTTGCTTTTTTTTTTTAAATGAGAAACTCTTGGGTTTGAGAAGGATACTACAATTAGCCCAAAGAAATTAAGCATATTTGCAAGGTGCTGATATTATAGCCTATAAACATTCTTAACAAACATTTGTAATACATTCTAGTCTTTTCTAAATATTATTTTTATAGAATGATCTAAAATTGTGCCACAAATGCTAACTATAATTTAATTCTATTGGAAATAAACCTTAAGCAGAAAAGCATGTCTCTTTTGGTTAACAAGTAACAATAAGCAATGTTTACCTTCAACTGTCATTAAACATAGCACTATTTCAAGACATTAAAAAGAAAAAAACATTTTTGCTCTAAGAATTTTACGTATCCCACTGAGGCTATTCCGGGTTTTATAGCCTTCACCTATTGCTATTTATAAGCACTGAAGAGAAAGGGAACTCTTCAATGTGAGTAAATACATCACTGTTTCCCACCCCTTCACCTATCAGAGGCAGATGAAATCTCACACAGCTATTGTGAAGATAAATATATTAAAAGACTACAAGTGACTTGCATGTACAATGATGGATGTCAGAAGTAGCCTACAGAAACAAGCTACCGTGGAACATTTCTAAAACGAGAGAGGTGCTCAGCTGCAAACATGCTCCAGCGCAATCAGCTTCAGCTTCCTTCCACCACCTAGTAGCTCTACAAACAGTCTTGTTTGTGTATCAGATAAGAACTTACACTTTTTTTTCCATTTCAGCAAAGCAATCCTTTACCCCCGTGGAATATCCAACCGTACCTAATTGTTATCATGTCTCCATGATCTCCTTGAATGTACCAGCTGCAGTTTACAGCTGGAGGATAGTTCAATGGCCATGCAGGACTATAGATGACTCCCCGTCGCTCTGTGTGCTTTTCCAGTTCTCCACTGCAATCAGCTGTTAATAAGGGGGGGAAAAAATATTACTGTTAATGCTTTGCCTAATCAACAATTCATATTAGCTACAAAAGCTTTCATCAATTTCTGGGGGTAGCAGACAAATGAGAGTCAACAGTTTTATCCTCTTACTGCTTTCTTCCCTGGCCCGGTTTTTAATTAAGACACCGCTCCAAGTGTAGGTAAGCGTAACTTGCATTTCAATGCAGGATTAATCAATAGCCTTGTATGAATCTACCAAAGATCAATACTACTGCATGCATCCGCCAAGAGGCTGTAATACAGAAAAATCCTTACCAGCTTCCCAACCCTGGGTACATCACCCAGCAACTGAAGAAGATCCATATTCAGTGTAAAGTATATAGAAGCTCATTTTGTTGTAACATGTTCCTGGACATGTTGTTTATTCTCCTAACCATACCACAGACCTGAAGAGTTTGTCATGGTGAAAAAAAAGCCCCAAGAAAAAAGTAAACCAGACTCCGATGTCAAATGTTTTCATCGAACATTACTAAGTACTCTAAATTCCTTCTGAACTCCCATAGATAGGAAAAGTTTTCCAGAAAGGGAAAGGAGCAAACAGGGCTAAATAAAGCTCAATATTTTCACAGCACTTTCAGTTTTTCCTATGGAAAACAGCAAGCCAATTAAGGCTACATCAAATACTTATAATTTGTAATTAAGCAATTCAAAATTGAAAGTGAAATGTTCCAAGGACAAGTCTCAGCAGACTACAAGAGAGGAAATTCTCCGTAATGCAACAGCTATTCTCAACATTCTCCAAAATTATTTTTAAAACTATTTTTAACACAAATGACTGTCTAGAGCATGACATGTGGATTGCAGCTGAATATTCCAATTCTTGACAAGCTTACTTTCTCATAGCTTAAAAAGGTAGCAGGGGAAAAAAGAAGGTTGCCTATACCTCAGCTTTCCTTATACACATAGGCGTCCAAATATACTGCTTTATAAATCACAGATTTACAGTATTGCTTCAAATTCAGCCCCATAAATAAATCATTTTCAACTCACAGCCGGGATCAGATTTAGCTGCACTGGAGGGACAGGGTGACAAAGTGTCGGTAAAGCTGCCTGGCTGCAATCAAGTCAGCAGCACGGCTGCCTGCAGAGCTCCTGCTTGGGGCTGGGGGCTGGCTGCAGCATCCCCCACCAGCAAATCTGTGCCTGGCACTATTCCGTTTGCTCACAGTGAGCACTTTTGAAGTGAAAGCCACAGGAATATGAAAAGCATGAGGTGAGTAACTTACCTGAGGCAAAACATATAAAAAGCCATTATTTTTACTCTCCAAGCAGGGCATTCCACTGAAACATATGCATGTCATTCCTACTAGTTTCAAAGGCCACAAAGCATACAGAATACATAAATACACAAAAATACCTATTTTCCAAACAAATATTTTGCATTAAAGTGGTTACAAAAAACAAGAATATTTTTGGTATCACAGTTCTAAAACCAGAGAGACTCCACGCTACATACTGGCAAAATACTGAGATGCCGATGCAATTACAGAATTAGAAAAGCAAACGTAAGGTCCACAGGACTTCTCAATTCTAGTTCTCCATTTGTTTAGGTCTATAAATGTGCTCCTCCACACACTTGCCATTGCATCAACGAATTACAGCAGCATAAGAGGACCTAGAGCTGGCAACAACACAAAAGGACCTGGAAAGACTGCATTTCGCAACTGCCAGACTGCTAAAACTTCTCAACGGGGAGGAAACAATGCACAAAGCAGAAAGAGCAAATACAGTGGACAGCACTATCCAGAGGCTTCCAGCAACAGATCTGCAAGTATTTCTGCTCTCCTTGTACTGAATACGGTCCTGGATTAATATCCCTCATTCATACTATATGCATTAGAACAGAATCATAATTAACACAACGCTCATTTTACTTCCTATCTGAGGAAGCCCCATTGACACGCTGGTGACTCCGCAGGAGCACTTCCACTCACGCATTCATCAGTGCAGTTAAACAGAGCTATTATTCTCCCAAATACTTGTTTCTCAGTTTTAGGAAGTATTTACAAAGATCCTGAGCAACAGTTATTTGAAGTACCCCAGCTTTTTTGAAGTAACATCAGTAGCATTTTTTCTTTTGCAATAATATACAGTTTCCCAATTTGCAAGCAGTGGATTTGATGTAACATGACAGTTCAGGTTCTCAGTGAGAAACGCATTTCCCTTATTAACAGTGCACATCTGCTATGAACATGGTACATGGAAAGAAAAACAGACAAAAGGAAACGATTTTTCATTTGAGCAGAGGAATTGTAACTGAAAATCGGAGGTGGTAAGCAAGGTAAGGGCTGCACTGGCACTATATGCCATTTTGGACACTGTTGCTCAATACTCTCCCCCACGGCTTCATGCCTCTAACACACGACAAGCATTTCAGACTTGCCCTATTTAAAACGAAAGAGCAAAGCAGCCATCCTTTACAAAGGCCTCTGATTTGAATGGACCACTAATCTGAATGTATATTGCCAAAACATAATTACACTATTTGAAGGATATGTCCACAGTCCCCTAAACCTGTTGGGGCAAACTGGGGACACACACGCATCCACCCCTCAAAACTACTACTGCGGTTACCCAAACCTCACTCAATTGCCCTAGGGTCCTGATGCCTTTCATTTCCCACCAAGGCTCATTACTACGGGATTTGCAATTTATCAGTAGAACTCCTTCCTAACCAGTCACCTGCCTCTGTGCTCCTCAGGCACTGACTATTGTGTGGCACACAAGATGAAATACCCAAGCACTGCTTTCAGTGGCTGTTCTTTCACCTACATACATTTTGAAAGAAAAACCTGTACCAAACAGAGCCTTCGGTGCTGGCAACAAAACGGAAAACCCGCACAAGGGCACAATTTTGTGCTGTTGGGGTTTCAGTGTCAATAACGGGCTCCACTTCCCTCCTCAGCTCCTGGCTATGAAGTTTGCAGAATCACACAGATGCGTAAGTATTGTGTTATTAAGTTGGGCTTCGGCATGACAGTGTGATTCCTTAAGGAAAATAAACAAAAGCCTTTTTCAAATTGCCCAAACATCTAAAGGAAAGGGAAGTCCCTAAATAGAAAGGTACAGTGCTGGGCTCTGAAGGCCTTATCATCAGCGACAACACACAAGAAGAGCGGTGACAACATTTTTTCAACAACTGTTCTGTAACTCTTTCTGCAGCCTTTCTGCACTATCCCAGAAGGCAAGTGAAAACCCAACTTACTAAAAGCCCCAAACAGCTTACATTTTCCACGCTTAGGCTTACTGAATAAACGTAAGAGAATACCAATCCCTGAACTGGCAAACCAACCCACCAAAAAAATCTTACCAAGATGGTGCTTTTAAAAAAAGACAAATTCTGAAGACAGACAACAATAAAACTTTTTTTAAAAAAGACTTTAAACAAATGCCAGAAGAGGTTTGAGTTCAGAGAGTTTCTGTCAAGCAGGCAAAAATCTTAACGAGGCTCTTTCTGTAATAATCAAATGGATTTCTTCTACCACACGCAGCAGCAGATTCCTCTTGCCGCTTAAATACGCCACAACTACTTCTAAGGAAGTTTCCAAAACTTTACGTGAATAATATTACTCCTCTTTTTGAAACAGTGGCTATAACAGAACAGACATCAAGCTCCACCAGGGGACAGCACGGGGGGCACCAAGTTGCGCTGGAATAAATTTTCAGGTGATCCCAGCAGAAAATACACCCTGCAGCTTCACACTCTTCTACGACACCCCAGGATCTGCCCCAATCCCAAGGGACACATCCCAACCATCTGCTCCAGGATAAAGGACGGTTTGCACCTGCCACAAGGAACTTTCTCTCAAAACCGAACGCTTGGCAACATACACCTCCTCAAGCAGCTCTCTCAGGCTCTGCAGGCAACCCTCCCCAGGTTCTCCAAATGCTCCCTCCAGGAGGGCTTGCACGTGTTGCTTAATGCACATCCCTTACGCTTGCGGAGAAAAAAGGATTTAAGGCTCCACTTCACTTTACCCAGTCTCCAGCAGGCTGCTTCTGCCCCCAGTATCAGAGCCAGCAAAGGCACAGCCCAAGAGTTCAACCTGCTGATCTGACCAAATCTGCGCGGGCGTTGCGCTGGATCAACAGGCTGAACTGGCTCAGCGCAGCCCGGGGAAGGGGCTCGGGGAGGATGGCTCCCTGTCAGCGGCAGCAGCTCTTCTGGCTTCAAGTCACTGCACAAATACAGCCAAGGTGGTGGCTCAACCTGCGTTCTCCAGAACTCGTTATTTCTGCTATTACTTGCTTTCTGAAAAGTAACCTTATCATGGAGATCTATTCCGCAATAAGCTGCTTTGTCAGGACATGTTTAGGACATCAAGCATTCCTCCCAATTTTTATCAGGGTTCCCAAGGAACATCTCCTGCAAAATGACTCCTGGCAGGGTCATCTGCCTTACGACTGCACTACCCTAACCTGTTATCCTGCAACACAGGTAAGAGAAGCTACACATGGATCACACTATTGCAAGGACCTTCTATGATCATTCTTCCCCCTCCAGCCCAGCCCAGCTCCGGTTACACCATCAGGAGACAAAGTAACTCAAAACTGTATGAAGACAAGAAAACATGAAGGCTACAGTACTCTGCAGTTTTACACATACATGAAAGAATAAAAGCCAGATGTTACAACTCTCTCTGTTTCTAGCAAAAGAACAGCAGCGGAAAGCAGCAGAACAACTGGATGAAGCATATGTATTTCACGTCGAGGCGGGTACCACCAGTATACTGCCAGCCACTGTAAAATCACTTCACTTACACTTTGTAAACTCATATACCATACAGTCAACAGATGCCAAACTCCATCAAAAGCCAAAGCGCCATCCAGGCAGAACAGACTAGGACATAGACGACATTCTGCTTTTTTCCACTGAAAGAATGGATGTACTGTGCTCCAAACAACACATCCTACATGGTTCATCCACACTTCCCCTAAACAAAATTAAAGGGAGTTACCTAATCATCAAATTACTACCTTTTCCTGATTTAAACCTTCTCTCAAACCCCCATGTTGACTGGAATGCTCAAGCTCCCACATTAATCAACCCATTGCCTTAGAATTATTTTTGTGTTTTCCCATATCCTTTCCTCCCGCTTCCCTTATTTGGTTTTTCTGTTTTAATTTAAGTCACCGCCTCTCTGGACATAAAGTGTGCCTACCAACGTGACTGCGGATTGACAGGCACAAGAGGGCCCTTATCACTAAGAGGACCCTGATTGCAGTATTTTCCTAATGTCAGTAAGTCACAGTGCTGCTATAGAGAAAGAAATTACACTAAATGCTGCGATTCTGGTTGAATTTCCACTTTGACATTCATGAGACATTTTTAACATTCTTGTTTGAGCTCCGCCGGGAACGGGCCACTGTCCCTGACTTGATATTCCCAGGCACATTTCCTAAACATAGTTTTCCCCTGAACACATCAGCACGTACCATGACCTTAGCCTCAAGCTTACAATTCTTTTTCCAGCACAGTGACACTGATGGAGTCTATAACCCCAGGAAGACTTAAAGGCCCTATACTTCCTAAAACGTCTTTGTTACTCTTTCTCAAAGAAAAATCGTAGTGTTTTATTAAAAGATCTCTTTGGGTGGGGAAGACACAGTAACAGCTCAAAAGAACAGTAAATACAAATAAGAAAAGCATGTCTTACCTAATGAGGTAACAGCACTTTCTATTTTCCCAGTCAGGAAGAGATTCACTGTGTAAAGACAGAAAAATAATGTTCAGACAGGTTCCAGTGGCACAGGGTGGCAGTCAGTGGTTAACCATTTCTAGGTGTTTGCTGGGGCGTTAATCTAAACGCATTGCAGTCTTTCAACAAGAACTTAGCTTAGCTTATCTACACAGGCAAGCCATGTCATCAACTACGATGCTTCCCTGTAGCTATAAAAAAAAGTCAACACACAACAGTTAGTTCAGTATCTGTCAAATATGCTACCAAAAGAAACAACTGCCAATCTAAATTATCTTCGATGGGATTTTTTTTTTTTTTAATTGGGGAAGACAGAAGAACAATTACACTAAAATATTTGTCATCACAGCTGGTCACTTTACCTGCTTAAATGCTGGAAAATAACTAATGAGATTATTATCTTTACATATGTCTCCTCTGAATAAAGCAAAGTTTGCTCCTCTCAGGTAAATGTCACCTTGAAAATAAACTGCTGAAGCTAACATGATTACCTTGACTAATCAAAGGCAATGAAGTTCTCAAAAACGTCCCCTGGTAAAACCAAAACAGGATGAGGCAGTGCTTGCAACACTCACCTAACTTACAAATCAGTTTCCAAATACTCTTCACTTTCTCAGAAGTCTCCTCTCACAGTATATACCGTTAAGAGTGATCTGGTAAGCGCAGTTATTGCCAAAAAAAATTTCTCCTCTGTCATTACTGCTCCAGAGGTCAGCGTTAACGTGTACTTCCGTATTAGTTTCCCCACACATATTAGTTTCTCTAACAGTAACAGTGTTATTTCACTAACTGCTCTCATTTTAGCAGTATCCCATAATCTACAAAGACAGCCTATTAATAACATGACAAACGTTTAAAAGAATTAGAAACCTTTGAAAAGTTACCAAAACTTAATTTACAACATCCCAGCCCAAGCACTCACTTTGGCTTTATTTTGTGTGTGTTAAGCCCTAAACCTTTTTATAGTCGATCTGTTGGCAAGCATTTAGTAAAAAACATCATTAAAAAATGAACAATAGGAGAAGAGAGGAAGAGAAACCATCCCTGTTCCCAACAGTCACTTGGGAAGCTGCTGACAATTAACACTATTTATGTCTCAGAGCAGCACGTAGGAGCATGGGCGCCCATTGTCTCTGACACGGCCCAAACACGGCACAACGCAGTGACCCTTGCCCCGGCCACCTTCTGGTCTAACTTCAACCAGCACAAGAGGAACAAAGTACCTACCACTAACGGGGTGGAAATAGAAAAGCTAAAAGCGATCCCTTAGCTTGCCACTTCGAGCCCAGTCACGGTTTTCACTCGGGTGGATCTGAGCTATCACCCCACCGCAGCAGCCCGGGTGCCTACAGCATTCCTCCCCCGATTCACACCTGGATACCCACAGTTTGGACTTTCTCCTTCCCGAAGCCAGAGCTCAGCGCAGACAGCGATTTCGGCAGGCGCACAGACCACTACGGACCTCAGGTCCTGCAAACCAGAGAGGATAACTGCTCCCAGTGTCACCCGTCACAGAGGGCTTCAGGGTGCTGCCGCAAGGGCCAGGGCAGCGACCGCTCGCTCCTCCCAAGCGGCTGCAGGATTGAGCTTGCAGTAACGCACCAGGGAAGGGGGGCAGCTAAACCACAGCCACGTACGCTGTGGCTTGAGAAGAAACACGCCTGAGCTGCAGATTTGTGTTAATAAGCATTAACACCACGTTCAAAGGACCTTAACAGCACTGATTTTATTACATAATTAATGTACAGTAACATTTGTTCTATGATAATAACAAGGTGCCATGTAATTATTTCCTTTGTTTCACGGCGCTAGCTTGCTCCGGTAGGTCAGTAAGCGTTCCTCGGAGCAACTACCACCCCGTGGCAGGGAACAGCTCGGCTGGGTTCACTCTGGCTCTGTGACAGAGCAGCACGGCCGTTTGTCACAAACCTGGGACCACAGCAGCAACAGCAACACAACACTTTCCCACACGGTATTAAAGCACTGCTATGCCTGTAACCATAGTAATACAGTCACAAAGGCTGAGAAGAAATTAACCAGTGATTAAGTCACAAATTTAATTTCATGAAAATTAAAATATTTTGTTTCGCTCCAAAGAAAATACGTGGATATACTCTGCGTAACTCTTATCGCCACAACTGAAAGGAGTGTCTGAAGATGGATCGTATGGAAATGTCTGGGTCTGTACCACCATTCTACAACCTATCTTTGTGTTTCCTACCCGAATCTTCCCAACAGCCATTAACAGAACAGGAGCTCCCAAGCAGAGGTCCCCTCGCATGGCTGATGAGAGGCCCCTACGCCCTTTAAATGGAAATAAATAGCATGAAGACAAGGGCATGATAAGCGTGGAATTAGCTAACTGAAAGCCACGTTACTTTCTTCTGAGGACGGTTAAACAGACAGCCCTAGTTTGCCACCAGGAGTACAACTGTAAGCAGCTTGGCATGCCAGGCCTGGCAGATACCCAAGAAAGACAACCCCAGAAACGCTCTTTTACTGCTGCAAATGCACATCTGTTGGCCACTGTTGCAAGTTCTTTGCTCTCATCTTCAAACTCCTTCTCGCTAAAAAGTCAGCAGTCAAGCACAGTTCTTTAAAATAAAGTCTAAGTTTCGTATCAGGTACTTTCTCCAGCGACTGAATAAGCTCACAGTTTCCAGTATCTGTTCTCCTCCCTCTCGGTCTCACTCAAGGCTGTCAAATCAAACCACGAGAACGTTGTAACCAGCAGTTTCCGAAACACGCGGCTCTCAAAAGTGTCAGAGGCCCAAAAGAACGAACAGCCACCCCCTGCTCGTTTCCTTGCCTCTTGTCAAAAGAAAATCCTGTCAAAAATAGGTGAGAGACTAGGGGTGGGTATCTTAGGAAGTTTTCTAGATGCTTTTAACAGTTGGGCAGAGTTATGAGAAAGCCAGAAAAAAACAGAAGCCATTCAGTTGGCTCGAAACTAACTGCCATTTGTTGGGATTGCTGAATAATTCTCAGGGTAAGGGTTTCAGCTGGGAAAGCAGTTATTTGGATTCAAAGGGAAATTTATGTCTGGGCACCTCCGAACCAAATGACAGCTACCAGGCGTTTCCCACAGCCAGAAGGAGAAACATCAGCTTCGCTGTTTTCATTACTTCCTATCTAATAACTTTCTATGTCCTCCAGAATTTCTCAAGAATGAGAAACAAAACGGCCTGGTGAAAAGAACAGCTGCACCAAACCCAGTTCGTGCCTTGGGAGCACCAGTTTACAGACAAGGTTGCATACAGCAATGGTCAGTGGCAGTGCATTGATACAGACACCAAACACCACATACAGCCTACGGGGAAACAAAAAGAATGGCAAGTGAGAACCAAAAATAAGGGCAAAAGGAAAGGACAGACAAGCAGGAAGTAAAATACAAAAATAGTTAAAGCGGCAGTGTTCTATTCTTATGGGTTCACTGAATGGAATACCTTCCAAGCTTCCCACCTCTCACGTTTCTCAACTTCCACTACTGTCAGTTGTGCAAGGAATAGGAATAAAACATTCCAGCTGAAAAGAAGAGCCAGACAGTGAAATTCTAGAAGTCACAGAAAGCAGAAATCTACTAAACTTTCAACCTGGCATTACCCACAGATAAACATGAGAAGTGTTCTCACTTAAACTCTGGAGTTCACATGATCTTTTATTGCCTTATTAGTCATTTTAATAATAACCACGTTATTTCTTATAAATAACAGAAACTTTAACACAGGTCTGACTGGGCCACAAGAAGAAAAGGGAGAGAAAAAAAACACCAAGAAGTTCAGATATGGCAGAAACTCCTGTCTGTCTCTAACTTTAAACAAACCACGCAGCAGACGTTATCCTCATGCCGCGCACATCTCTGACAGCCCTTTAAGACTCTGCAAAAGGAAAAAAAGTTGCACCAGCTAGAACGGATGCTCAGACTGTTGTGTAGTTTCGCTTGCTTTTCACATGGCGCTTCTGTTAATTAAAATAGATACAGCTGAAGTAACCAGAGCAGCTTTGCAACTTCCTACATTTTTCTAGGCAAGCACCGACGTTAAAAAAAAGATAAAATTTTACAAAAATAGAAGGACAGCCTGGGCAGAGGTACCCTTTCCCGATCATTTACATAAGAGAGAGCGACTGGCCTGCGGGGTTATGGCCGGTGAACCCCAGCCCGCGTTATCAGGGAGCGGTTGCAGCGCTGGCACATTGCGGTGGGGGGGCAGCGGGTCCCGCAGAGCCCGAGCGGCCCCGGGGAGGGAGGGGGGGGCAGGGGCCGGGCCGCTCCTCCCGGCCACGGAGCCGCGGCCCCGGCGGGACGGGCCGACAGACGGGAAACCGGTAACGCGCCTCGTCACGTTGCCATAAGTTAACACCTGCTGCGAGCAGGAGGAGGGAGGAGAGCGGAACATGGCAGAGGAACGGGGGAGGGGGACGCTTCCCCACCCAGCCGCTCGCAGCGGCGACGGGAAACGCCACCGAGCCCGGCGGCACCGCGGGCCGCCCCGCACCCGCCCCGGGAGCCGCTGCCGCGCCGCACGGCAGCGCGACTCTGCGGAAGGCACCGATGATGTTTAAACTTTTTTTTTTTTTTTCTTAATAAGCGCTATGCGGGGGTACCGTAGCGGTTTCCAATCCAAGGGCAAAACGCCGGTTTCCGCAGGGAACGGACAGAACTCTGCTCGGCCTCCCCACCGACTGGGAGCAGCACCCGGAGGGACCCCCCACCCTGTCAGAAAAGGGGGGGGGGGGGGGTGGGATCCGCCGCCCCGTCCCGCTCCCCCCGCCCCCGGTAACTTCCCGCAGCGGCCAAGGGGGCCCGGCAGCCCCGCCGCAGGTGCCCGCGCCCCCCCTCCGCCCCTGCCCGGACATGCCCCGCCGTGCCGGGAGCGGCCGGGCCGGCACTCACCCAGGCAGATGGCGGTGAGCGGCACCAGCGCGCCCTGCCGGAGCTCCGCGGCCGCTGCCTTCTCCATGGCGGGTCGCCGCCGCCTGCCCTTCGGCGCGGGGGGAACCACGGCAGCTCGGCGCCCGCCGCGCCTCTACGCCGAGCCGCGGGAGCCGGCGGCGCAGCCAGCCCGCGGAGCGCCCTCACGCCGCGGCGCCGGGAGCGGGGCGGCCGCCTGCCGCCGCAGCCCCATGGCCGGCCCGCGCTCCGCGCTCCGGGGCAGGTGGAGGAGGACAGACCGCAGCGCCGCCGCCGCTCCGCCGCCGCCGCCCCACGTGACAGGCCCGCCGTGCAGCTGCGGCGGCCGGGCCGGAGGACGAGGGGAGCGCCGCCCCGCTCCGCGCCGCGCACACCTGAGGGGCCGCCGGGCGGCGCGGGCGGAGCGCGGCCCGGGGCGGAAGGGAAGGCGAGGGCCGAGCCCGCCCGCACCGCGCCGGGCCGCCGGGCTTCCTGTCGGGCAGCGGGCGCCACGCTCCCGCCGCGCCCCGGCCCCCGCCGCCGTGGCGCGCCCCGGCCCCCGCCGGGCGGCAGCGCGGCTCCCCGCTGGGGCTGCCCCCGCGCCGGGCGGGCTGCGAGGAGCCCGCGGCCCCATGGCGGGAGGCCGCGCCCAGCGCCGCCGCGGCCCGCCGGCCCCCCCTGCCGGGGAGCTGCCTCGGCCCGGCCGGGCCGCCGCGTCCTCCGCCGAGGGGCCTCCCTCACCGCGGCGGCGGGGGCTCGGGGGGCAGCCGCGGGGGCTGAGCGGGACGTGCCGACAGCGTGCGGGGGCAGCGGGGCCTCCGCCGAGCTCGGCCGCCCCCGCCGCCCTCCGCTCCCTGCGCCGCGGGCCCCGCCGGGAGCGGGACGAGCCGGCTGGCCGCACGCACGGCGTTACCGGCCCCGCGGCCCCCGGCAGCGCCAGCCACGCGAGCCCACCCCGTCCCGCCGGGAAGGGTCGAAGCCCCGTGTGTTTACAGCAGGCGGCAGGACGGCGGAGTTAGCCGGGCGCTCCACCAGCAGAGCAGCACAGATGAAAGATGCCCTCGCTCGGGTGACAAACTGCTAAACCCGCCCGGCTCTGCCTCCTGTCCCCTGAGCCCTTGGGCTGTCACCGCTGGCAGGTGTCACCGCTGGCAGGTGCCGCCGCCCGCCCAGCCCCGGTGCCGCCAGCAGCGGCAGAGCGCTCGGGGCAGCTCCGGTTCCTACGCTGCACAAACAGGGCTGTGCTGCTGGGCGCAGCTTAACCCTCCAAGACGAAGATGAGGTCTTGATGTGTTTCATATAAATACAGAAATATTTCCCGACGTGCTTAAAAAAAATCGCATCTTTGCGACCTGGGGCAGTATCACAAGAGATACCAGATGTGCAGCCTGTGGGTATGTACAACAGAAACTCTCCGATCGCCAAATTAAATATTGATTGGTAAAACCACCATCACAAAATGATCAATAACATACATTATTGTACCCAGTTTCCTACGAAAGGGATGCAATTCCCAAACAAAATCCAGGTTTAAGGGGTTGCCATCCACCATCGAGGTGTAACCGTGCTAATCACACGCGCACACGCACCCCCACACCCCACTCGGACCCACACGTGCCGGCTGTGGGTGCAATTCAGTTACACAAAACGGGGCTCTGTGATTCCCTCCTCAGCTGGCCCCAGGCTCTGACTAGACCTGGTGGAGTGATCGTATTGAAAGGCCAGCGTTCCTGGGCAGGAATCGGAAAAGAGATTTCAGGAAGAGGAACCGAGATGCTGAGATAGAGCTGAGGCGTGTGCTAACAGTGCACATCGCCTTCAAGCAGCACACACCCCCCGAAGAGATGCGACAACATAAATTACAGTTGCTGTGCTGTACGGAAAGCTTTGCGCTGTTTCAAACTTCTGATTGTCATCTAAAGAGTCAGGTTTAAATCAAGTACTGCCCCAAACCGGGTTAAAAATAAGCATGTGCAAGGATGCTAATGAGCTTGTGTGATTACAAAAGCGGCCGTGGGGAGGGAAGTGAGGGGCTGTGAGGGGAGCTGGGCTTCCCCAGCCCCTGACGGGTGACGTGCCCGGCTGGGTACATCACCAGGGCTCTCATACCAAAGGCCCCTTTGACGCACACCCCGGTACACATTCGGACAGGTATTTCGGATATTTGTTAAATACTGCATGCCCCATCGAGGAAAACAGCAGCACAACTCTAAACGTCTGTTTGTATGGTTAAAATATGACAGAGAAGCATGCTTAATTTGCCTGGGGTGTCGTGCAGTTTAAATATATTAATTAGAACTATGATCCTCATTTTCCTGTTAGCTCATGAGTGCAATTTTAAGCACATAGCTCAGTTAAACAAATACTTTCAAATGTGTCTACAATAAAACCATTCCACAGAGCTATGCTCATGGCACTAGATCTTGTTTAAAATTAATCCACTCAGCAGAAAGTTTCAGAGTCAGATTTGGCCAGGGAAATAGAGAAAAAGACCAAATTATAACATGGGAAAGGGAACACGAGGTAAGAAAGAAAGAGATGAGAAAATACCAGGCCAGGCTGAAACTCTTTTAGGGCAACAGCAATGACAGATGCTGTCTGGAGCATCTACGGGAAGCAGATAGTGTTGGATGTAGGAAGCACATGGAAGCTGAAGCACAGACTCAGCTTCCCTTTTGCTGATTCTTATTTGATAATGAAAAACACTGGCGGAGCGGTGAAACAGAGGGCTAAGGGCTTTAATGCCTGGAAACACCACAGTTCACCAAAGGACATCTGTCAGCACACCAAGATATTACTTTAGGCCTTTTTATTTCAACAATATAAAGTGTGGCTACAGTAGTATCTCGGGGGCTCAGGTGATCCTTATCCTCACTGAGCTACAGACTTGTGCCTTATCTTAACAGCCCGTTGATGGAATTATAATAATTGCAATTCACATTTGTCTATCACTCTGGATCTTAATGGATGCCTAATGGATGATTGGCCTGAGGATCACGTCCTGTCTACTTGGGATGAGAGAACTGGATTTTAAAATAAATACTTCTGCTATGCTAAAGATGCAGAAATAATAAGTGGATCAATACAAACCAAGTTTACCTGTAGGTGAGAAGGCCCCGCACGCAGCACAGAGGTGACCTGGCTGTTCTGCAGATGCAGCCTGCTTTACAAGTACATGTATCTGTGCAGGTTTTAAGTAGCATAATAAATCCCACAACATTTTCCACAACTAAATTCTTCTTTGGATTGATGTGCACATGAAGACTGGTGACAAGTGTCATTCCTCAGGGGTCAGTATTCGGACCGGTGCTGTTTAACATTTTTGTTGATGACATGGACAGTGGGATCAAGTGCACCCCTGGCAGGTTTGCTGACGACACCAAGCTGCCTGGTGCAGTCAATGTGCTGGAGGGCAGGGATGCCGTCCAGAGGGACCTTGACAGGTGAGCCTGTGCAAACCTCATGAAGCTCAACAAGGTCAACTGCAAGGTCCTGCATGTGAGTCGGGGCAGTCCCAAGCACAAACACAGGCTGAGAGTGGATTGAGAGCAGCCCTGAGGAGAAGGACTTCGGGGTGCTGGCTGAGGAGAAGCTCAGCATGGCCCAGCAACGTACATTTGCAGCCCAGAAAGCCAACAGCACCCTGGGCTGTAGCAAGAGAAGTGTGACCAGCAGGCTGAGGGCTGTGATTGTCCTGCTCTGCTCTGCTCTCCTGAGACCCCACCTGCAGTGCTGGGTTCAGCTCTGGGGCCCCCAACATCAGAAGGACACGGGCCTGTTGGAGCGAGTCCAGAGGAGGCCACAAAGATGACCGGAGGGCTGGAGCAGCTCTCCTGTGCAGACAGGCTGAGAGAGTCGGGGTTGTTCAGCCTGGGGAAGAGAAGGCTCCGGGGGGACCTTAGAGCAGCTTCCAGCACCTAAAGGGGCTGACAAGAAAGCAGGAGAGGGGCACTTTACGAGAGCACGTAGCGCTAGGACAAGGGGGAATGGCTTTGAACTGAAAGAGTGTAGATTTGGATTAGATATTAGGAAGAAATTCTTCACTGTGAGGGTGGTGAGACACTGGAAGAGGCTGCCCGGAGGAGCTGTGGATGCCCCATCCCTGGCAGTGTCCAAGGCCAGGCTGGATGGGGCTTTGAGCAACCTGCTCCAGTGGAAGGTGTCCCTGCCCATGGTGGGGGGCTGGAACTAGGTGATCTTTAAGGTCCCGTCCAACCCAGCTCGTTCTATATATCTAGGATTCCTAATCTAACCAGTCAATTCTTAAACCTTTAATGGGCCCATGATTGTAAAATCATTTCGTCTGGGTTTTTGAGCAGTAATCTTCAAATTATGGGTCTGTAACAGCAATAATGAAATGTATCATAAAAGAGTTTTTCCTCAGTGACTCTATTATTGTAATAAAATAATGTATCTAGTCACTTCTGCATTCCACATTAACCCTTTTTATGATAATTATGAGTAAAGTGCATCTCTCATTTCCATTAAATAATATCCTTGTATCTCACTGAAACAGTAGACTGTACAGGACTGAAAGCAAAGCAACAGATGCACATTCTTTTTTAGCAGGTTCTATCCATGTTACTAACTTGTTAAGATAAAACCCACTCAGTTTAGAATTACACTTCAGTGTTCATTTAAGTCTAACTTAAATTTCTGAGCCCTGAGTTTTAGTCACACACTTTTGTGTTCACAGAAATATATGTACAGATTAGAAAATTATAGATGAAATTACATATACATAAGCTCAAGCATCTACCGGCATAGGGGAGTTCATGGTCATATTGCAACATCCACACAAACACCTTGAAAGCACAACCAGCAGAACCCATTCCTGGTGCTCTACTTCAGAATGATTTGCAGATCATTCTGAATGCAGATAAAGTTTAAGATAACTTTAGAAGAGTTGCAGCAAGTTAAACCATTGTTGCAAGCCAAGCATCAAGCCTTCATACCCCATTTCAGAACATGGGATACAGAGAGGGCTCTAGAAAATTTCATTAGCAGAAGTTATACTTTATATATGATGGAGCTATAGGCATGTTCATTCATTTTGATGCTTTTGACAGAACTGCATCACAAAAAAGCCATGTGACACCACCAAAATAAAGTTCTGATAAAGTTTTACTGAGTGCAATCAAAGGATATTACAAGCTAGTTTTTTTAAATGCAGTAAAAAGATGAAGACATAAAATGATACAGCAGTGTTGACAACAAGATTATGGACTTCATCAATATTAGTACTAAAAATGTTAAAGTAACTTGGAACCTCATCCTGTCCATGTAACCTGTGTCTTAGTCTGACTACATAATAATTTTATTACATTTTCCACACCAGTCCCCTCTGTATCTAATTTTTGTAACTCATGAAAGCTTATGCTCCTTTTATAAGCATCTCTTTCTTTGGATTAATTTGGTTGAGATTTCTTTAAACTGAGACTATAATTTTACCTGTTCCACAAGTGTTTTCTATGCATTTATCTCTTTTTCACCACAAATTGGTTTCAATACAAACATAGCACATACAGAGTTGTATAGATAAGCAAGCCTGCAATCCCATATATTTTAATGATCACTGTTCTCTTTTGAAACTTGGCTTTATAGGAAAGTTGGTTAGAAAACATTAGGTGTGATAATATGCATTATTTTCTCAACCTCACAATTTACTACTAGTTTTATTTTTACAAGGGTTCAGATTGCACCACCATACAACACTATCTGGCTGGATTTAGTAAGGTTTACACTTAGTGACAACTACGCTCTCCCCGAAAGGGAAGAAAATTCTCAAGGGTACTTTACTGCACTGACTTTAATGCTATTCCTGTCTTGATCCATTATAGATCATTACTAAACTTCACGGTGAACTATTTTCCTTACTCTCTTCTTTAGGAAATTGTTATTCATGTATTCTATGAAGGGCTGAAAAAAACCCTGTTGTAATTCACATTCATTTTATGAAATGTGATGGGAATAAATAAAAGCAACTTGGTGTTACAGGAAAGCGAGTACAAATTGTTTGATGGAGAAATACTATAATAAGATCACCAATGTATAGGCATTTTTCCAAAGGGAGTGCAAAGTTGTGGTATTCCTCTGTGACACTCTGAATGTTCAATGAAATCCCAAATTTGTATCAAGCAGGCCAGATTATGAGTAGCAATTACATTAGGGTAATTGCTTGAAAAGTAAAATAAAATCATTCTGTCTTGAAAGGGTTCAGTTGTCTTTGTAACTACTATCAAGGCAGCATTAATTGCATCCTAATTTTTTTATACTTATAACTTAGCTCTCTTAACGAATCTGAAGGTCTACATAACCTGCTCCGTTAACTAAACGAGGTCTGGTTTTTATTTAACAGTGTTATTGAGATCAGAGTTTTGAAACACGCAGCGTAATTACAGAAGAGGATTAGAATTGTCTTAATTTCTAATCCTTACAGAAATAATTTGGGGACGCTTATCAGGGTTCCTTATCAAAACCGTTAAGCTGCATTTTATCAGCCAGCTCCACTGGACAGCAAGTCATTCTGGACACCTGAAAGAGAAACAGCCAGGCCAAGACCAGCACTGTTTTATTTCTTTCTTCTTTTTGCCTTTAACGATTTTCAGTGTGATTCAGTTTTAAAATTATAACCTCATGGTGCTGTTTTATGCCAGCTCCTGTCTAGCACCTGCCGATACACACACCCGCTGTATTGCCTGCAGCATGTCCCCCAGCTCTGGTGGTTCCTGGGATCCTCCGAGCACCTTCCCAGTCCCGCTACATTGCGCAGAGGTTCTGCAGGTTACACAAGTACAATGAGTTCCTACAAATTTATTCACTTGTGACTCCACAGTAAAAGGTGTGGTGTGGTGTTGAAATAGCCTCCTACCTCCCCAGTGACTTTATCATTTAATAACTGTATTTGGATTGATTTAAACTGTGGTGATGCTAGTGTTTATTATCTATGTACTCAAAAAGCACTGCAAGACAGTAGTGAGTCCCCTGATCTACTAAGATGCTAAATTGATTTCTCTTTTCTGCCTGTTCCTTCATATCTATTGATAAGCTCAGTTTAGATGATTTAATTTAGTTTATGGTAAAACCTTTTATGCTTTGGTAACGTTAGGGGCTTACTCTCTCTGGTAGCTGGAGTCATAAAAGGATTTACTATTCTCCTTGACATACAAAATCTTCGGTGAATAAGAGCTAAAGTAACTTAGAAGTGAGTCTCTTCCTCTTGCAAATGATAGAAGAGCAATGCCAAAGTAAGGCTGAATCATGTTGCAGGTGCATGAATGTGTTTTCAGATTCCCCTTCACATACAGAAATTCAGGGAAATAATGGGCTCAGTAAGGCCTGAAGCTGTCTTTATTGCTCTCTTCATTTCTAGAGAAGAAAATGAAACAATCAATGCATTCTTAGCCAAACATACATTAGCTGCATGAATTACTACAGATTTATTTTAGAATTTAAGTAGGAGATCAAACAGATTGGAATTAGAAACATGAAAGCTTCTCTAAGTCACCGGATGAACACAGTGAATGTGCATTAAAATTATCTCCTAGGGAGAGAACAAATGTTTTCTTTGCTCAGTATGCACATTGTTATCAGAACAAATGAAAATAGCCATGAGGTTGCTCAGCAATGTGATTCCATCCTCCAATTCTGTTGTGTGGGTTTTGTTTTTTTTTAAAAAAAAAAAGGATAGCATGCAACACCTTATTTAATTTCTATCAGGCATATCTGAAATTGAGCATGCATGGAAAAGCAAAACATATAATTAGGACTTAACAGACGCCTTCAAACGAATTCAGTGACTGGCTTTTGTACTGTGTGAAGAAGGGCTGGAAACAACTGCAACACAGATGGAGAGGCTGCAGAGTAGCTCCCTTGTCACACTACCTTGTGTAGTGCTCCCACTACCAGACTAGAAAATGCTCTCTGGTGTAACATTACCCATTGGCTGGGAACACTAATAATTTTTGAGCTGTATTCCATCCATTCTTATGGCTGAGAAACCTGTGCAAAGACTCAAGATTGATATAAATTAGCCAGCACATGACGTTCAGCAAGCTGACGTGTGAGGAACGGTGCAGCAAGTAACTCAGAGCTGATGCTCTGCCATTTCACCTACAAGCACTGGGATAAAAATCACTGCAATACCCACAGTACAATTCTGAACTGGACTCTGAGCACTGTAGCAATTCCACTGTAAATCAAATATAATTATAGTCTATACTATCCAGTATACTTATTTTAAACTGCCATTTCACTTGCATCCAATTACCAGTTCAGCAGGAAAAGCACAAGAGGGTAAGGATAACCAGGCTTCTGTGTTTCATTGACAATTACATAATTTTCCTCCCCCCCCCCCCCCCACCCCCCCTTGTGTTACCAATACCTAAAAGGTAGCTGCTATGGCTACTCTTTTTCATCAAAATTTGACCCAGACACTTCCTAAGAGGCTTTATTTGATCCTAGAGAATGTAACTTGAGTTCCACCTGTCCCAGGGGTCATTGCTAACACTAATTCATGGCTTAATTTCCCTTATTTCTCTACTACAGTTATATTTTTAAAGTTCTAGTGGCATGCTTTTGAGTATAAATTTCTATTACGCCCATTCTGCATAAAGCATTGCGCTTATTCATTGCAAAACCCCACACAGTTTTAAAGTCTTAATGATTTTGCAGTAGGAGAGTGTCCTTGGAATCAGCTAAAATCATTATTACTAACAACTCTTCCATATTTCTTTCTCTAAGTTCTCAATACATATTCATAGCACAGCGATTTTTGGGTTCATAAAAGAGCAAATTACAGCTTATTTCCCAAATGATTGCAAAGCTCTCCTTAACATGCACAGATAGAAAACACAGCAAAAACTTGGAACTACGTGCCAGTGAGGCTGTTCCACAGGAAGAATAAGACAGGATATAAAGGAACGCATAAGCTCACCTACAGACATCTCTCTATTTTTTCACAGGGATAATAATGCCACACTCATAGTATCGCATTAACAAGAACATAAGGATGACAGTGTATTGGCTCATCAGAACAATAATCTGTTCAGCTCATTTAACTAAGTCAAATCAAGTTCAAAGCACCAGGAAACAGAAATATCATCATGTGCTCACACGTGAACGTCAGATCATTCCACAGACTGAGTGCTTCCCATGAAAGGGATACAGGACACGTCGAGTCCATCGCTCCTAAGTCATGAGGTATGCTTCCATGATACGGAGAGCTCTGTTCTCTTTGCTGTGTCACATGGAATAAACACACACTGACTCTCTGGCACCTCAGTGATTCTACCTTTAGCAGCAACAGCAAGAAGGGGTATTTACTCTGTAAACAGTGTCCTGAACAGAGCGGTGGCACGCCATCAGGGATGGTGGGCTAGTAGCTACAGGTAAGAAATTATACCTGCCCTGAAGGTGTAATGATTTCATCTCTGTTCCTCACTGCTTAGGCTATTTTTCAGTAATGAACAGTGTACAAAACCTCTTGTACTTGAAAAGCAAAAGCTGTCTGAAGCATGCAAGTGAACTTTTATCTGATTAATATAAAACCTAATAACATGTTGACAAATAAGCATGCTAATTCAGACAGTCTTACTTAAAGAGATGAAGAAAAGGGGATAAGCATAAACCATGGAACAAAACTAATGTCAGAGATCTGCAGAAGAATTGAAGCTGTTTCAACTGTCAACAGAGCTTAAAACCATGAAAAGTCAGATTTTCTTTTGCATAAAGAAAACCCTGTAATCCAATATACCTTTCAACTATGACTCAGTCTGTGCAGTTGTATATTCTGACCCAAGCATGTAAGTAAAAGGAGAGCCTGTAGTAAATGGGCTGACGAATGTGAAGGAAAAAAAAAAAAAATACTGCAACAGTTATATAAGGACCACATCATAAGAAAGTAGCTGAATGAACAAGACAACAGCCCTGTGGATTTACACACATATAGTATATAAGTGTGCCCAGAGAGAAAAGAAGAAGGAAAAAAAACAAAAGGGGGAAAAAAAAAAGCTAGTATGAGACTACTTCAGTGATTTAGAGGATCAAAATTGTGTTAAGAAAGGACAGGTACTTGTTTTCACAAAGCTTTCAAGAGATTTTTGAGAAATCCTTCACACAATTTAAGACCTAGACTATGCAACTGTACACATTGTTATAATAAAACATCGTATGTAAATATGATGCCAAACAGAGGCAGTGAAATACTTGTCAAAAATTGAAAGAGAAAGTAATGGAAAATGTGAGAAAATTCCTGCCCTTGCACTTCCCTTTTTCTGAAGGTAGTCATCCGAGATCCTCTTTCATATGCATCAACCTCTCACACGGGATCAATGGTACTCCCCTGAGCTGACATTTGTTTATTTATCCTTGAGGGCAACAGTAGCATGGTTGCATGCACTACTGCCCCGAGATGTCATCCCTTCCCAGAATATTTACATGGCTGTCAAAACATTCCAGTTATTTCCTTAATTGAGTGGAAGATTAAAGTGCCAGATAGAGAAGCCAACTAAATTAATCATATATTTTAACAGAAATAAGGAAATACAATTTTAAAAAAAATGCAATAGGACGACTTAAGATAATATCCACCAGTATCTGGCGCAGCAGGCAGATGGAAAATGTTACAAAATGGTACCTACTTAAAATCAGAATTATATGAAGGTAATTTTACCTTTCCTAAACAAATACTTTCTGTACAGAGTTCTCAGTATGGGAAACCTCAAAAGTAAACAGATGTTCCAAAGGGACCAGGGGGAGTGGGTTGGGAGGCAGGGAGAATACTGCAACAGGCAACAGTAATGAAAACCAATTTATACATGGGTTTCTCTATATTTATACATTACACGTTTATGAATTCTCTTAACCAGAAAGCAGTCAAGCTGGTAGACAAAACCAGCAGGGTCACAAATTCTAAATTAAAAGTAGCTAACAGAAAAGTACTTTGATCTTTTACAGCTATGAGAGGAGTTCAGGGTAATGCAATATACATACCACAGAAATTCCCATGATACCCAGATTGGCATATGCATTTACAATGCTCAGTGTTCAAATATCCTTTGTCATAGCACTTTTTCCCATGGCAGCACATTATTTGGTTTGTCCATGTCTGGGGAGGTGCTGAGAAGATTAAATGGGCTTTAAAACCTGTTTGAATAAAAGAAAAAGTATTTATTTATACTTAATATTTGTATTCACTTTGTCAGAATCATTTATAGACAGGTTGTGTTGATTTTTCAGTTGCTAAATCAACCAACCAGTTGCTTTGGGAGTTCACTATAATTAGCTTTTATGAACCTATCATTATTCACAGACCATCTTGGAACAAATGAACAAAAACATTTTTATGCATTCATGTTGTTGAGTACTAAAAATACAGCAGCTCACGTGTAATTCTCATGCAATTTAGGAAAACCTACACATTTTAAAATATTATTCTGCTATAGGAACTAGTCAACTTTCATAAGTAACAGTAATTACTATAAGTGTTATTTTTTTGTCTTTACTTATGCAATGCTCTTCTGGTCTTACTGGAAAAAAATAGTGGTAGTTATGACCATAAAAATGGCATTGTACTAGCTTGGAAAAAAAATTGAACCAAAGAGATAATATTTAACGCCATTTTTTCATTAGCCAACATGACACTGACCCATTTCCACAGCTATAGGTGTAGGAATCACAAATTCAGTTCTCATCTTCCCTATCACAAAAAACTTTTGTACTCTGATTAGTTCATCTGTTCTCAATTCTACATTCACTGAACTTAATGGCAAAGCAGTGCCCATTGATAGCCATGATACAGGGGTATGAATCACAAAGGTTTTCTATTTCTCAAAAGCGAGGCACACTAGCAAATATTTAACTGCCAAGCTATTTTAAATATTTCATCCCATGTCTACAGATTTACTGAAAGCACAGTGATCCCAGTTGGAAACAATTACTCACTGCAGTGCCCACATTTAGCTCAGCACAAGTCCAGCTGTATTTGCGGGCAATTTGCTTGATGCATTCCAGCACAGAAGGGCTCGTTAGAATTTCTCCAAGGTTCTGTAACGTCCAGAGGACAAAAAGTTAATGCAAAAAACACTACATGTATATGTATAAATATGTATAAAACTATACCTATATCTTGATCTGCAAGCATTCACAATGTTAATATTGCCACAATATAACATTGTTTCAGAATAAAACACTAAAAGTGTGCTGTCTTCCTCATGGACAATTGTCACTCCAGTGGTCATTACTGAATATTCTTCCTGAAGTTCTTCACAGGGAAGAACAGACACAGTGCAAAGACCTGGATCAGTTTCAGATCATACAGCACCAATGGAGAGCGCTGCAGCCCAGTTAGCTGTGATCAGCGTTGAGCAGACCTAAAGCCAGTGGTGCCAAGACAGCCCCAAAATCTATTTTTATGCTCTCCTGAGGGCCCTGTGCTCAGAGTTGCTTAAGTATGGAAACCAGCAGCAGCTGCATAATCAATTTATGTGAAATAATTCAAAAATTATTAAGTCAGAGATTCATCAAGATGGTACTGAAAGAAGTGACTAAATCCTCTTATTTCTAGTCATGTACCACGGAATTAGGACCACTGCATCTAAACTACAGTGTTACAGGTCATACTAGCACCTTTTTAAGAGATACACTAACTCATAGCAGCCTTGGGCTCTCATCATTCCAGATTTGTGTTTGCAACTACTAATTCACAAATTCTCCCCCAACCTTCCAGGTTCTGTTTCCACAGATTGCAGCCAGGGAGACTGCCAGAAGAAATGGCAGTTGACCACATGGGGAAACAACATTAAAGGAGCATGCGAAGTTCACCCTGTTGTTGCCATCTTAGAACAGGAGCAGATTTTGGCCGTGGCAACCAAGGCACTGTATGCATTTTGACCAAATGCCCCAAGTTAACAACTCACCAAATGGTTCCTTTGTTCCTTCATCTGGGCAGTCAAAAGAACTGTAGGACACGGAGACCTGTATCTCTTTCCAGCTGGTTAGAGTCAAGAAGTAAAAATCTTAAGCACTTTTTTTTTTTTGTCATTCAATGTGCAAACCTTACATCTTCTAGTTTCATTTAAGGAATTTGCTAGAAATACCTCGGATACATTTTCATAGACAAAAGGATGTCATGCAATAACGGCACCTGAACAGTCAGCATAATCCCAACCTTCATCGCAAATGTGTGTGCAGTTACAGTGATTAAGGACACACAGCTCTTACACTTTAAAGGACATTCTATTAGAAAACAGAAGAACTAACTTCAGAACTCAGCTAATACTGATAATAGTGCACAAGGATTGGGTCTGGGCTGCTTTAAAGCTAGGGAAATAAGAGGAGATTGGTACCCTGCTCAACTAAGATAAGGCACTAATGCATACTTATTGTATCAAGACAACCCAAATGACCATGAGAAGCACTGAACAAAAGAACATAACCCATACCAGAGAAAAAAACAGTGATTCTGTTTTGCCTGAAAATGACATGCAAATTAAAATGTTAATTAAAAAAAAAGTCTAGTACTGAAAATAAAAGCCACTTAGGGCAGACCAAACAGAACTGACTTAACATGTTATTTGATAATTTCTATTACTGACAGTAAATATTTATTCTAACAGAAAAGCACTATATATAATATAATTAATCAGAAATAAATACACAAAGTTAATTGAATAGTTTATATCACACATTTTTCCAAATATTAACCCAAATCCATAATAATTAGGGACACTGTAATAAATTATTTCTGGGCTATGATGTTATACTATGTTCATTCAGCGAGATGTGTCAAATGATATTATAGGTATAAATGGTGATGTTATTTGCTCTTAGGATAGTTTTGACCATTACATTTTGCTATCATGGGAGAAAAAGAGAAAGATTTTTAATGTATATAGTATAGATAATAAAAGCACATTTGTTTAAAAAAATCAACTAGAAACAATACCTAACCCATCTTTATGTCATTAAAAAAACCCTGTAATTCAGACAGTTTCAAAATACTTCTTGTGTTACAATAATATGAGTTTTTTAGAAAAACTCAGCACTGAACAGTTTCCACTGACAATGAGAGCTCAACACACACTTCGGAAGGAATAGTGTGAGGGCTAATTGTGTTTAGTTGTATGCAAGTAAAGAATAATAATAAATACTACAGCAGATAAGGACAGACCTTGTTGTTTTGATGGCACTGCACAGTGAATAACACAAGAAAAACTCTACCCACACAGCTTGGGTTGATTCATCTTTTCCTCCCTTCATTATGAATCAGATTCCTTATTATCTTTTTATTGAATGAAAACCTGACTACAGCACAGTCAGTGGGAGTTTTGCCATTGACATCAGTAAGGCCAATTCTTGATTACCTCACCAACTAATATTAAAAATATCCTTGTATATTTAAACCTTAATCATAGCTTAACTACAGTTTTTTGAAGGAAAGAAAAGACTTGCTGCAAAAAAAAAAAAAAATAAAAAAAGACAAATGCCTCCCTGTTTCA
Organism: Falco cherrug; assembly: GCF_023634085.1. NCBI lineage: Eukaryota > Metazoa > Chordata > Aves > Falconiformes > Falconidae > Falco > Falco cherrug. The sequence continues at coordinate 11,438,511 of NC_073710.1, read as the reverse complement.
TACACCTCAGGCTTTATCTTTCAAATGACATAAAACAGAAGTTGCTGGCTTTTCTGTTGCTGCTGAATGCATTATAACTTGCATGCCGGCCCTTGCAATGCATGAAATGGGAGTTACCACCACCACATCACTAATACACATGTGCCCATGCAATCTGTGCAATCCTACATCTCCGGGATTAGGAAGGCAATGTCCTGGAACAAGGCTCATGCAGAGGAACCCAGAGCAAAGCACTCACCTGCAGGGATCGCACTGCAGGTTCCACAGGTCCCCCTGCAACATGTGCACCTCACCACCTTAACCACAATGAGAGATGTACAGACTGAGGAGAGACCACAGTCATTAATAAACACCTTCAAAATACAGTAAATTTCAACTCCTTTGAGGACTGAAAGGCTCTTTGGCCAAAAAGGAATATTCCATGTAGGAGGCCTTAACATTGTAGGTTTTATTTCACAGGTGTTAACAACCCTTGCCCTTTACTGAAGGTAATTCTTTTTAAAATAGTTCTCACAATGAACAATAAGGCTATATACACGGAGTAGAGTGTTAGACAACGTTTTTACAGGCATGCATTTCTTACTGCAAAGTCCATCTTCACACCACCGGGATCACACTTAGGACATGGGTCTCCTGTGACATCAGGCTGCATTAATGTTCACATCTATATTACTCCTAAACAAAAACAAGATAGAAAAATTAGGTTTTACATATACACGTTTGTTAATCCATTTCTAACCTACTGGAACAGAAATAGAAGGTTAAGCTGAAAATAAACCAAATTGTAATGGTTTCACCATCTAATGAAACAAACCCAAATTGCCAAGATAGGCAACGTGCATTTAAAACATGAGAAATGAAAACACCTTCAAGAAAGTAAACTTCTGAGCATGAGCCAAGCATAGCTAATGAAATAACATTTTTCAGAGTAGTCAAAGAGCATCTCCAAAACTGACTCACTTCTCCCACTAGTCCCACAGAACCCCACATTTTAGGGCTACAGATTTCAGCCTCTTGGATGAAAAAAAAAAAAAAAATCTGTTTTGCTGCAGGAAGGCACAAAATTTGCAATTTTCTAGCTAACTGTCTCCCTGCTTGAAGAATTGTGGTTTTCATTCTGAACTGAAACACAGCCAAGCTTTCAAAAACTCTTTTCTTTTTTTTTTTTTTTTAATTCAGGTATACTTATAAGCTAGGTTGACTGGCGGAGCAACACAGGTCCTAAATGGGAAGGAGCCACATTGCTCAGTGCCCATCTCTTACTCCCTCTGTTGCCGCTCCTGGTTGTGTTTCCTGTCTTTTAAGTGACACCCTATGGGATATCTGTCTAAGTTCACAGGCCAGTTTTACCTCCATAGTGGTCCGGACTGTATATATTAATAGCAGAATAAGGGACTGATCTGCTGGGCGATGGGGGCAAGTCACTTTCTTCTCAATAGGCCACTTCATGCCATTGCTTATTTTGTAAGAACAGACAATCAAAAATCTTACAACAAGCCTACAAGTAATAGGTATCATTTCTGCAAATTACTTACAAACTAAACCATCAATATTTTCTACAAGCAGCAAAGCAATAACTGGAAAACATCTTTCTTTTCCAACATCCAGACCACAGAACTCCAAATGGTTCACCCCGTCGAAATTCAGAGCTGATAAATTACACTCTGGCAAATCCTTCCATGACACATACATCACATCACATTATACACACATGACACCGTGTAACTGGACATGCCTGTCGAAGCACGACACATCACAGAACAGCACGTCAGGAAATGTGAAAGGGCAGTCTTACAAACTGGGGTTAACAGGCAGTGTGGCTTCACTCAATGTTTTCATCAAATGCTTTACCCAAATCCTTGTGATAACATGCAGGCAGCAATGCTGGCTCACAGGCAAACTGGGAAGTATCTTCCTCTAAGCCTATAGTCACTGCTGCAATAAACAGCCACTAAACATTTGACTACCTCTAATATTTTCCTTCTTTAGGCAACTGTCCCTACGATAAAGATGTCTCCAATATGCACGTCTGCCTGCAGGAGTCACTTCACTTTTTCCTGTTCACAGACATGGAGAAATGAAAAATTAAATCTGATCGGGTCTGTACATGAGAGTTCAGGACCTTGAGCTGGAAATCACCAGAGGCCTGTAAGGAATTCTGGCAAAATCCTGCTGCGTGTTTGCCTTATGCTTATGTTCTGCCCTAGACACGCACTATTGGCCATGATTATAGAGAAGACGCTGGGCTAGATGCACCTTTGGTCTGATTCAATTTGATTATAGTTATTCTCTCATGTTAAGTGATACTTAAGATACTCAACTTCATTGAGTCAGCAGCGTGGAGTCACCATGACCGTGATAAGTTCTGGATATAATTTCACAGAACAAGCTGGTTATGAAACTCCTAAAAAAATTATTAGTCACAACAGCACAGGAGTTAAAGATCTTCTGCAGCAAGTCCCACCACTTTGAGAATTCTTTAAAATGTCAGGCACCGGCTTTTTATTTCAGCATTTCACATCATTTTTCTATAAATGCTAATGTTAAGATATCACTTCACGTGTTATTTTTCTATAGCACCTTAATAGAACCTCAGCAGCTGATTCTCAAGAACAAGTTAGCTTTGTGCTCCTAATTGAGCTATAAATCAGTAACAGGTATAAATTACGGAGTTTTTGGCAACTAACTAAGGTAAAAAGTTATTAAAAATATATTTACCAGGATAGCTTCAATTTATTACCCTACAGCTCCTTAGAGGTACTGTATATACTGTAGTTAAGTCAAATAAAATATGCCAATATATAATCTTTTTCCACCACTGGTACACATCTTACACATGCAAGTCAAATATTTTAGACACCAAAAGAGAAAACCTGCAGCTGCAGCAGCAGAGAACAAAGCTACAATCTAAGCTGACACCTCTCAAAATATAGTTCCTGGGCTTTAAGTCACTTGGCCCAGTCCACAGCTCTGTAAAGCAGTACTGTTTCAATAGTTTAGTCTCTTATTTAAAAAATAAATCTTCTCATTAAAACACATTTTCCAGTGATGTAGCTGCTGCTAGAAAACAAAGAGAAACATATTTTATTTGCGAGTATACAGGCAGTCAGATTACTTGTTTCTCTCTCTCTCTCACCTCAGGGAATTTGCCACCACTAGGATAAAGCATGAAAAGCTGCTAGAACACAAAATTCTTTTCCAATTACACACATAAAAAGGTATTTTGTTTATTCATCCAAAGTTAATTTTTATGGCTTTCATAAAAGCCCAGAACTATGGTCTTTTCTATTACGAATGGAAAGTGTTTTATTAGACTGATTCAAGACAAAGCTTTACTTTCAACTCATAACACATGAGAATGTCATGTGAAAACCATTAAGCAGGTTCAGGCCAGAGCACTGGTATACCTGGTTCATGCTGGAGCCACCCGACCAAGGTCTTTTGGCACGTATTTTGCATGTTTTGCATTAAGCCATACAAGAGCGAGTCCAAGGCTGGTGTCATATAAACAGCCACTGAATATACAAAGGCAACATATTTAATTATAAAAACCTCTGCCTTTCTAAACTGAAAATATTTTTGCCAAAATTGAGACTGCATGGTACTACTATTTAGCTCAGCACAAGTCCAGTTGTATTTGCGGGCAATTTGCATGTTGGGCCTCTAATTACAGAGTACACATCAACAATCCAGAGCCTCCTGACTCGTTCATGAATCCACAACTCATGTATTTTGTCCTTGCCCCCACAAGCTGGAAAATTAAGGGAAACATAAGTAATGATAAGGAAACACGGTGCATTTTTTAGAACCATTAGAGAAAATTATGATTAAATTACGTGTAATATCCAGAGAGAGGACCCAAACAGTTACTCCTCGAGGACTTATACTGTTTTACTTCATCCCAAATTTTCAAAGGCAGGTGAATTCACTCTCCCAGCTCAAATAATTAAACAGTATACTTGCTACTGGCAATTAAATTATGCTTTGATACCACCTTAATATGATTTCAGAGATTCATTACAGCTCTAAAAATGTTGAACACTGTATGCTCTGTGAATAAAAGGATCAGAGCACAATTAACAGTTCTAGGGATTTGTATTTATTGCATGAATCTGTCAGGGTCATATGTGAGTTCCTATAATACACTTTTACAAAAGGTTATCGTTTATCATACTTAACTTGCAAGGATTCCCTGTCTTTACCAGGTGTTACTTTATTCCATTTGAAGGAAGCAGTCATTATGGGAATATGTCATAAGAAATATAGTATGCATCCTTCTTTCTTACAGACTGTGGCCATTTGGTTTAGGCTTGGCATCAAAACACAGCATTTTTTACAATTAGAAAGATTTTAAAGTATTTTCTAAATACTTATCACAAGCTACCAATGACATTTACCTCTTCTCAGGCAATTTCAACTATATATTGATACAATAATCACACACCCTCATGTAAGATGTTGCAATATTTTGAGAGATTAAAATAGGAAAAGTATCTCGACAGAAAAATAGTAGCCTGTAAAAACAGGTATTACTTATATTTCTGTAGGTAAGCAGAAAATAATGTAAATAGCTAATAAGCACCTTCAACAAGAAGACTAAAAGTACTCCTATGTACTAAATTTTGAAGGAATAACTTTACTTAAACCCATAAAAAGTTTTATTTGAAAGTTGATTTTCTACCCCATCAGCAAGACAAAGGCAGTCAGGCCCCTTTTCCCAGAAACAGTCCAGATGCATCTGCGAATCCGCGAACGTTGCCAGCGCTATCGAAGAGCCTTAGCACCAGCGTGACCTAACTGCAGGAAGACTGAACCTGCTGAGAAGAAAAATAAAAACATGGCTTTAATAACATTGATTTTATCCAAAAGCTCAGAGTGCTTCATACAACATTAATGAACTCTCCCAGCAACCCTGTGACATCAGTAAGTATTATTGTAATTTTACAGATGGCAAAAGAGATCAGAAGTTGAGAGCAGCGTGTCCAGAGCCAAACAGCAGCTGAGGAACAAAGAACAGGTCTCTCGATACGCAAGGCCCATCTGACCAGGCGCTCTGTCACTTTTTGGGAACTGAACAGATCACACTATTATATGTGTATTTCCAAACTCAAAATTGCAAACACCAGCAGCATATGGGCCAGGGGGTCTGTAAACACCACTTGCTGTATCTTAGAGCAGTGGATGACATGATCATATACAGAGTACAAATGCTTTACTTCCCCAGTTGTTGATGTGATGATGTAACATTTGGGCGAGGAGTGGGAGAAGGAAGCTTATTCAGCTCACATGAAAAATAAAATGCAAATATTTATGCAAAGACAGCTGTTACTACCTGCTACCTGGCAAACCACATATAAGCTTTAATCCATTTTTAACACTATTGACAAATACATAACTACAATCTTACTTTAGATTTAAGCAGCCTTCATCTGGCCTATTCCCACACTTAAAAGAAAAAACAAAACCAAAGAAACCATACACACTCAACCTGCATGTTCAGCTTAAGTGTTAGTGATTTGTTTAGTTGTTTTAAACTATCTTTGTAGAATCTCACATGATAAATAATACAGAATCTTTTTGGCATGACTAGTGTTATAACATTTTAACAGAGGGAGTGGGTTTATCATGTGCATTAAAACACTTCACACAATCCCATTGATGAGCATGTTCCTCAGGCTTCTCACTCTAGCTCTCAATTTATGAACTAAACATTACCTGTAACAGAAGAACAGCTAAAGGCCTTAATCCTGAAAAAACTTTTTTATGGAAATAGTTTTACTTAAGTTAACTGGACTGACTGAACAGTCCAGCTGACTACTACTGCAAGGAAAAGGCTGGTGGCAAATCTTGGAAATAACCGAACACTGAGATGTTGCTACTGTCAGCAGAACAGGCGTATCTAAGTGAATTTCACTTTGTTGCATTTCTTATTAATGTTGTTACTTAAATAAGAAATATAAGCAAATTCTCCAGCACAGCAGGCCTTTTACCCATACCCTCTGGGCATTCAGTGAAATTTCAGTGCTCGGATGAAGGGATTTCCTGAATATGTATTTAAAACATCCATGTATGAGCCAAAACAAGCAACCTATATGATGTATTTATATATCATTAAATCTATGCAAAATAAAAAAAGCCACAGTTCACTCAATTTGCTTAAATATTGGCTTAAAATATTACTTCCCACGTAAATACACAGATCATCCTAGAAATCTGTTACAGAAGCTGGGGGTCCGTGTTTGTGACTAATACACAAAAATACAGTCACTCTTACAGAATCCAAACAAATCAGATCTGTGTTCATGAACTGATTTGGATTCCTATTTTTGTCCTTCTTTCTCAAACGTTTTGAGGCCTTTTTTATGGTGCCCATGTTGAGGTACACAGTGACCAGCCCACTGGTGCCATCCTGGCTGGCTCATCATGCTGTTTCTGCTGCTGCATGAGAAGAGTGTTAACGATTTTGATGGATGCCTAGATACTCATTAATGTTGGCAGTTCTCATCTGCAAGCTATAGAACAGGAACTAGGAAACTAGATGGAAACTAGCAGAGTAACAGCACAAATACCCAGAATACAGACCCCCTAAGTCATCTCTGTCTACTGTGCAAGAGCTGAGAACAAGTCCATTTGGCTACAAACAGCATGTGCAAAAACTACCCAAATATTTGTTTTAATTTGTTCTTCATTTCAGGCACTATCCTCCTAATGCAGCAAAAAGCTGCAAGTGGAGGAAGTGGAACCCTAACAGGAAGAAAGAGGTGTCTGACAGGCACTATCCCAACAGCCGAATCCAGAGGAGAGGCTGCTGGGTCCACGCACAGATGTGCCTCTCCCTTACACAGCACCCAGCACAGTGCCAGGTGCCCAAGCCAACCCTTTCCTGCAGAGTGGAGTTTGGTGTCACTGCTCATGACTGCAGGATTTATTTGACACCAAACTGCTGGGTTTTCTTGATACTAAAATCTCACAAGTTCATGGACTTGGCACCTCATCTGTCGCTCCAACTTAGTGCTAGAATGTACGTACGTGACTTTGTATCAGCTACAATCATAAGGGGAACAGAAACATTTGCACAAGATTTTCATTTTCAAAATTCTTGTTTCCCGCAGGGTCCAAACTGCCACCAAAAGGAGCAGCAGGGGACCTGGCTGACATTCACTGCAGCTTCTTTTCCCCAAGTCTTCCTTAATTTGCACTTTCCAATTGTCTTAAACTCTAGGTCTTTCTGATTTCTTTTAGACAATGCTAATCTATGAGAGGTTAAATCCAAAATACTCCACATTTTTTAAAACCATTGCAACTTGCAGTTATGGTTTACTTCTATTTATCACATATCAAATACTATCTAAGTTGCATTTTTACAGTAAATACTACTCAAAGAAAGGTTCCTGCAGGCAAATGTTGTAACCAAAGATGCTCATCCTGGATATTAAGACTTATGCGTTGCACTTTGGGGCCACCAACAGCTGGGATGTAGCTGCATATCGGAGTTGTGATAACCTGACCTCAAAATGTGCCTGTGAATCCCATTACTCCCATCACTGCTGGGAGTAAAAAACCTGCAAAAAACCACCTGAGGATACAGCTGCTAGGGTGGGACTTGTATTAATGGCTTTTCAGTCTTGTCTTTGGATCTAAGGACAGATTCTACCTCTGCTTGCAGTAACACAAATCTGGAATACATTCACTGGGCTTAATTCACAAGCCTAATGGGGCAGGATTTGGCCTTTGGTTTTTGAAGATGTCTAGGAAAACCTTCTGCCGTGTCACTGCACGGAGAACAGCACAGGGCTTTTATTACCATTTTCACTTGGAAAAGCCAGGTTTGAGTTAACACAAGTGAGTAAGAAGTGAAAGGTAGGTCTGGTACTGATGGGTGACGAACGCCTCAGCAGCGGACACCGAGTCAACACGCACTCAAACTACAAGAGGGAAGAAAAAAAAAAAAAAAAAAAAAGAGAGAAGGAAATAATAGTTCCGTTTACCTCCCTGAAAGGCGGTTGAAGCTGTGGAGACAAGAGAAGACACGTGGGCGTAGCGCAGCTCGCCGGGCCCTGCGATTCCCCGCCGGCAAAACAGACGGGCCGCCCCGCGCAGGCACCGCTGGGATTCGAACCCAGGATCTCCTGTTTACTAGACAGGCGCTTTAACCAACTAAGCCACGGCGCCCGGCGATAGGCTGAGCTTCTGCGCAGCCCCAATACATCGGCCTGGCTCGGCCGCGCCCCGGTACCGCAGCAGCCAGCGGCCCGGCCCCGCTACGGGCGGAGCGGCTCCCAGCGGGCGGCAGGGCCGGGCTGGGAACTCAGCCCCCGCCAGCTCCGGCTCGGCTGGGGGCCAGCGGCGCTTCGGCCTGCAGCGGGGGACAGGCGGGGCGAGCCGTTGCTCGGCACCTTAGCGTCTGTTTTGGCACAACACGTGTAAAGACCGAAAGAAAACACCTAAGTGTCAGCATTTCCACAAAACGCTATTTACTTACGGCTAGGCTCCCGTCCCACCATCCCGCTGTGTCTCGATGGCCCAAGGCTCACAGTGGAAGATACCAAGGGAGGACTGGGCCTCAATTACATGCTGCAATCATCTGTAATGATGCAAAAATCAAACCCCAGTATGCATTTGCACACACCGCTTATGCACTTTATGATCTACGCACACACATAACACTGGAGTGCCTGAAAAAGGTGCATGTTTGCACAAGCTACAAAAAGCTACAAACTACAATAAGTTATCTGGGTGGTTTTCTATAGAGCTAATTCGAATCCTTCACGCAGAACTGATGCTGCCACCGATACAACGCCTTCCCTCAGGGCCCCGGCCCTTCAGCCCATCACTTGCACAGGGCAGCAGACAAGGGTGGACCCTGCCAAGAGAGGGACGGAGCTGCCACCAGGCAGGATTGAGCCATGAGCAAACACGGAGCCTGGCCCACCAGCTAAGGTTATCAGGAAAGGCTCAGCTCCATGAACAGACCTGATTACAGGCTTGGACTGTGATCAGAATCTGCAAAGCACAAAGATCGCTTTGGCAATTTAACAGGCAACCAAGGCGTATTTACAGCCAAATTATAGATGTTATTCAAATAACTCCCACAGAAGGGAAGCCACACTGACTTGGTCTGAAACAGTCATACAAATTTCTCATCAGGTGAGAACAGGGACAGAGTGAATTAGTCAAACCATGGCAGTATAAGAGCCAGAAAATATGCAGATAAATCTCCAGCTTATGAATTGTCTGTAATTATCACATTCTCTGTAAAACCTATGCTGCATACAAATATGAGCCTACTGCTGCAGGTGAGATCAGTTCAGGGCTGAAGACAAGCTGATTCATCTGGCACCCAAGCATAAAACAGGTGATGGCAATGGACAGAAAACAGCAGTAAGTAATAAAACTTACTGGCTTTATTAAAACCAGAATGTAAGAATTCATTTTTTCTTGGTTTTCTCAATTTGGGAAATAAAAAGAAGATTCATTCAAAAGAAAATTTCCAACATCCTCACATCACTAACACAAAATGAACCAAGCCTCTATACAGCAACTGCTTTTTTTCCTGTTTCAGTGGAAAAAATTGGAGCTTTGATTTTTCCAGCTACAAACAGTAAAGAAAGAAAGAACACTTTCAATTCTAATATAACATTAATTATTCTAGGACTAATGTTTTCTAACATAAATTAGTTCAGTATTACTAACAACATTAAAGCCAAATTAATCCAGCTATAAAACACACCTATTTTATGTGATCTACTTAAAAAAAAGAAAAAAAAAAAAAGAGGAGCATAGATGCAGCATTTTCTTCTAGCCTCTGTAACAAAACAATAATATTTAATTAAGGAGTAAAGAAGGGGAAAGAATGCTGGAAAATAATACAGTTTATCACCTAATACTTATTCAAAGCCATAAATCTGTAGAAAACATACTATTCCCTAAAAATATTTTCCATTTAACTTTGGATTCAAGTGTAATTGTTGCTACACAATTCACATAATTTAAACAAGGAAAAAAACCCAAACTTACCTACTTGGATCTCTTTGTATTCCACAGCTTAACTGCATTCCAGGGTGTCACATGCTCAGCTGTGACTATTTCGCCCCACTTTAAGTCCCTTTTAGAAAGAAATGTTAAAAAGGTTGAAAACACTGTTTTTAGGAATAGGGCTTCCAAACGTTTTCAGACACTTAATCTTTTATTAAGTGACATTCTCGCATATACTCATCTCACATAATAATCATCTCAGGGTTGCTCCTAAGAAAGGGTAGGGAAAATACCACACTCCTTGTTGGAGGGAGCCTTTATTACACAGAATTAATTTGTGCTACATCATGTCAGAATGAAACCACAACTTACTTGCAATGCCTGAAAGCTCCTTCACAAAAAAATTTTAAGAGGTATGGCAACAAGTTCATGGCCTTATTCATGGTTTTACTCACAAATCTCTTCTGATGTGCACTGAGAGCAAGGATTCTTTGTTTGCCATAGTAAAGAAGAATGGTTTATCTAATGGAAGGAAACCTATTGATAATTTACATATAGCTATTTCCTTTAGTAAGATTGAATGTGGGACTAATGTATTCCTTTAAAATTGTTTAAAATTTCCAAAGGACAAGTAATTAATTTTATCCTCTATCTACCATGCAGCATAAATAAGATTTCTACTCCTGGGGATTTTATTCTTTACCTGATACATCACAGCTATTTCATGGATTAGTACAAGGTATTTTATTATTCCTCATACAGAATACTAGGGCAGAGCAAGGTTAGTGGAAAGTCTTAGCTTTATATGCGTATTACATAAAGACGTACAAACATTTATACTTAAACGTGTTAACATCCCATTAATTTAAAGATCAGGAGAAACAGAAGGTGATGCAATTTTTGAGCCTCTTGCTTTTCCAGTTTCTACTACTGAAGGCATATGATCCATCTTTTCAATATTCAATAACCTCAAAGTAGAATCCTGAGAAAAAGATGCGATTATTTTGACGTATTTGCATATTACCAAACAAGTGGTTTACATCATTACCATAAGGATGAAATCTCACCTCAGCAGATGAGCCCTCTCAATATGAGCACTGAGCCCTCTCACATATAAACATCACGTTTTTAGAAAAAAATCTTTAGGTATCTTAAACTGCCCACACATTTTAAAATAACAAAAGATAAACACACTTAACTTATTTTTAAGATTCTCTGTACTTACTGATTACAACTTAGCACTTCTATGAGTAACCTGACTATTGTTAAATTTTATACCAAAAAACAAGTTGAAAACAAGGGATGAAATCTTCACATCTATTTATAAGTTAGCTCCTGAAAGCCCATCAGGAATTAGCAATTACTTTTGAGGCTGAAAGAATCCTTTCCTTGTTTTCGCCAATCGCAACATGTGTTACCCAGTCCCAATGACCCTACAGTAAAGCAAAATTTGACTGTAAGACAAGGAAAAAACCCTTCATTATAATAAAACTAACTATTTGTACCATAAATGCATTTTGAAATTCAGTGAGAAAATTCTTATCTAGACTGCTTCATGTCCCGTCAAGAAAAAAAGTTGCTATGAAGTTCATAGTTTCATACATATACCTGTAAACAGTGGCTGTTACCACCTCTGGTAAGCAGACCACCAGCTGTAGCACTCGGAAGAATGACAACTACACAGTTACCATGGCTTTAAGCTCCATTTAAGCATAGGTCTTTTCTATTTTTTGAACAGTTCTAAAAAGAAATGTAAAAAGAAAGTCGACTTCTAAAATTCATTACCTAAAAAATCTTGAGGCTATTTATCACGTGATAACAGAGGGAAGAGCTGTGGGAACAGACAGCAACTTGCCTCCATTTTAAGGGAAGGAAACCAGTTCTGAAAGCAGGCCAAGTCAAGCAGCTGTATCGGATATCCTTATCCTGACAACTGCAGCACAGCTAATTTGAGGTTAACAGCACTGAGCTGGCATAAGAATCGAAACAGGTTAAAATCTAAAACAAATTACTTATTCCAGCTAGGGAGTAAATACCATGAATGGTATTACAGATACATACATATAAATTAATGGGATGTTAACACATTTAAGTATAAATGTTTGTACATCTTTATGTAATACACATATAAACAGTAAGAGTTTAGGAAAGCATGGTCATTTTGATAGACAAATGCCACACCTGAGAAATACAATAAAAAGATGAACATACATTTTTCCAGCACAGAGAAGCAGTCAAACATGCCTACATAAAACATGGGGTTTATAGAAGAATCTTTAAAAAATATTTTTAAATTTAGTTATGATTCCAGAATATAATTACACCAAAGCACAGATCCTAAACTGGAATTCTCCATAGTTACAAAGATACAATCATTTAAACAGATGCCTTCTTTTTTATGGGAAACTGAGTTAGTTACAGTGATTGCTGTGAATTGGGAAATTTGCAGTAGCTGCAGTACCTAATGAGAGTTGCGCTGCTTTTTTTTTTTTTTTTTTTTTTCCCTGCAGGTATTAATTACTGCCTCCAATTTTGGGTAGTATTACCATGGATATGGAAGAAATGAGGAGGCCTAGCTCCAAGCAGGGATAGCTAAATACTGACTAGCTACTTTGTTTATACAATTTTTCATCGTAAAAAGTACCTTAACGTTTTCAACCACATCCCTGTCACTATAAGCAGTAATGTAAACTATGTAACCTAGGAACTGAGCTAAGCCTGAGAACCTCAACACCAATATTTACTTTTTTTCTAATGCTTCCCTTTTAGCACAGTTTTTTGTGGACATAAGTAAGCGTGTAAACATACAGAGTGTGGCATTTCAAAATTAATATGTGTGCTACCCAAGCTCTTGTTACATGTTGGAAGAAACTCTCTCCTAGAACACAGGTACCACTCCATGCAATACAATCCTTAAATAAGCTTGTTCATAAAACGAGAAATGTAATAGCTTATTAACAACTGATTTGACAAAGGTAATATCTTTGTAGCTAATTGCATAAGAATATACTGTTCTAGGAAATTAAATCACACAAATCCAGGATATATTCCTGCCTGTCTCTAAAAACGATAGGCAAGGATATTTGACAGATAATTAAATATACAACGCTTTTAAACCAGCAATACATTTTATACCGTCTTATCAAACTAGTGACCAAAAAAGATCTCAGTACCTTTAAGCTTAGCCTTTTATAGGCTGCATCTGTATCCCATATAGCTATAGTGTTGTCATATCCACCAGACACAAGTGATGCTGAAATGTAAAATCCAAATGTTGTATTTTAGCTTTGCTTTGTCACACAGACAAATAAAAGAGGCTCATTCTAACAGCGAGTCAGACTTTATAAAAAAAATTAAATAATGAGATATTAGTCATGCCTTAACAAGACAATAGAGGTTCCTTTCAGCTACTTGGTAATGTTCTTAATTTTGTAAATATTAATCCTAAATTTAGCAATCACACAAGGAAGTGGAAAAAAACATATGAAAATTTTGTTGACTTAAAAGTTAAGGAGATACCTTGTTTAAAAATTAAAATACAGAGAATACTTTCAGAATTGTTAGGTCAACTGTGAATAAAACAAAAAAAGTAGAGTTTAGTGTGGAAAGCATGTTTTCAGATTCCAATATTCACAGGCCTATCTGCATTTTCTTGTCTTCAACCCACAGGTATATTTTTCCCCACAGAGTTGCTATTTATTTATGTGAGTTGCCTGCCTCAGAAGGCACTGGCTATGACCGCAGATTAACCTGCTGTCAGCAGTGCAGGAGTCACCTTTACTGGAGCATTCGGATGTGAAGTTTCAAAAGAAAACAGCCGATAAGATCACAATGTACAGAAACTCATAATTAGTCCACCCCAGTGAAGAGAAGAGAAGCTGTTTCTGCACAGTAGCAGTCAGCAGTTAACAGATTTCATGTTGTGTAGGGACTGGGAGTTGTCTGTGATCTAGTGAAAGTAATGGAACTAAGGCAGTAAGAAACAGCTCCCCACTACCTCCACTCAGATACAGGTAAACTGGAGAGTCTGTTTCTTCCTCCTATTCATCCAAGCCTCAAGGAGACATCAAGTGCCAGGTGCCAAACTGTCTTGGTCTAACTCGTAAATACCACCTGCTTTAAACATGGTAGTTTATGTGCTCGATCAGCGTAGCTGAGAACATCCATGAAGTTTTTCAGTACATTGCTAGTATACGTTGTTTGGGCTGTGAAGTAACATTATTTTGGGGGTACTAACAAAGATATCCACGTTTTCCTAATTATTACAGATCAGTACAGTATTACTGAACATGGGGGTTTTTTCAATTAACTAATGTTAGGGTAATATCCACAAGTGCTAAGTTAATCTTCTAACATAGTACTGTGCTTTTACTCCATTATGATCTTTTTATTATACCTCTTGATGGGTATACCAGCTAAGCAAGTTTCCAGTTGCCTGGTTAATACAGAACACAGACCATTAGCCTCAATCAACTTCTTTACATGGACATCATTTTCTCATAATTAAACATTCTATCTTGGAAATGATTAATTAATTACCTACATGATTTGAGTTGTCACTCATGGCTGATCTGAAATGTCCTGTATGTAGGTATCGAGATACATCATGCACTAGTATTAAGATAACTCACCACCCTGGCTGAAATGGCAGGAACTAACAGAACCCTCATGTCTTTGGTTCAAGGAAACGGGTTCATGACACTAAAATTCTCCTGTCTTTATATCCCGTATTTTTAAGCTTTTGTCCCAGGATGCTGTGCACAAGTAATGACCATCAGCGGTACAGCAGCAATCTGAGATAGCATTGCTTGTCCCCTGAAACACAGATGAAAAACACAGGAAGAGTGACCTTTTGTAGCCATTACAAACCTCTCAAAGAGCCTCCTGCAACATTGAGCATCCTCTCTTCATCCAGGAAAGCATCATAAGCATATTCTGAATTTTAACTATAGGAATAGTTCAGTGAAGTCTCTGGAGCTGCTTACAACCTCACAGCCAGCACAGTTTTAAATCTCGTACTGGATTAGGTCATTTTGCAGGACTGAAACCTTGCTGTTAAGTGACAAGTGACCAGCTTTCGTTGTTGTTGTTGTTGTTGTTGTTGTTGTTGTTCGCAGCTTAACAAGAAATTGTTCAGTGGCTACAACACAACCACATTTTACTACAAGTAAATTACCAAAAAAAGCCACCCGTTTTTCATTAAATAAATAGCATGCATCCATCTCCACATGTAAATTTCAACTCAAACATTCAGGGGGAAAATATTAAACAACTCTAGATTAAAGTCTGATCTTGGAAGCAGTGATACTCATCAGAAAAGAAATCTGAACGTTTCAGAACTGGGTGAGGACTCTAGGGCTTCCTGCAATCTACAGTGTGGAAAGGATTATGAGCATCTCTTACAGGAAACAACGCTGTAGTCACTGCAATTTAAAAAAAGCATTACAATGTTCCAGATTGAATTTCCCATCCAAAGTAATTCCTAATCCCTCAAAGACAATTTTATTACAGTGTTTAAAGGCAGACTCTCTCTCTGATTATTGTTTTAAGAATTCAAAGCTAAAATGGTTGAGTTTATTTAAAGCCATTGATATTTTTAACGGTTGATTTGACATCTCTATTGTTGCAAACTTCCTTCTTAAAATGGTAACAATATCCTAAATTGACCTAATGTTTTTACTGTATTACTGACTTCAGCGAGAGATACAAGACTTTAGCGTGTGAAGACTCAGGAGATCATACTGAGCAAGGCTTCTGGCACTGGGCATGACCTTCTCCAAAAGCATATAAGGAGAAATGAGCTGGGAAAACGGTATCTGTACTCAGAGAGTGGCCATAATTGGTTCACTGTGAAAATAAAAGTACATACTGAGCTGGGGTCCACGGCATCTGTCCTGAATCCAGTCCCATTTCATACTTCCATTAATAATGTAGGTAATAATATAAAGAGTACAGAGACAAAATGAAGCCAAAGAGGGTCTGCAGTTATACAAGGGAGAAGGTTAAAATTCAAAACTGTCTTCACAAATTGAAGAAATTATCAAGAAAATAAAAGGGTTATAACAGCCTCTACAGGAAACAATGCTGTTGTCACTGTAGTTTGTAAGGGTCATACAGTGTTTTATCAACTATCTAATATGCATGCTACCTGATCAGGTCAATTTTGTCAAGTCTGACATTCTGTACAAACACAAATAATCCACTGCAGAATCCACAGATACGGAGTGGGAACAATGGACTACATCACAGTTCTGCAAAAAAAAGGAAGCAACAAATTCTGACTCCTCTTCACTATCAAATAAGAGTAAATCTCATCCCAGGATGTATGAACAGAGGCACAACCACAAAGAAGCATGTAGTAATAATTAATTTCTGTTTTTTTCCTGGTGGAGGGAATACTCTTTACATTATAGAGCCATATAATTCAAGAAAAATGTGGGCTGATTGGAAAGATATGAGATCAACAGCAAGAATGATCAGTAAAATAGGAAACAATAATTAAATGTTAAATGAATAACAATGGTTTACTGAAAAGATGACTCAGCAGATGTAATGATGTAATAGAAGTTCTTGGATATATATATAAATGTAGACAAAAACAAGTCTACATTTTTGTAGATACATATCTGATCTCCATGTCTGAAGTGGATCTAAACAGAAACATGAGAGCTTAAGCTGCAGCCAGAATAGTCCACCTGAGGAAAATCTTTGTAATGATTAACACAGTGAGACAACGGAAGAGATTGGACATCTGTGAGGTCTTTACTGGAGCTCATTAAGAGCAGAGTAGATCATCCTGTGGCTGCTCTGAGGCCCATGAATTTTATGAAGGGCTAAGGTGATCTGGTTGCAGTGCCAAACCTAATTATCACAAAATATTCTGTAAGAACTCAGGATTAATTATCAATTCCCAACATCTAGATATATTTTCTCCTTTTCTCTGTATTATTTTTGCTTCACTCCATAATGTTTTTAAAGACTTCACTATTCTAAGTAATATTTTATCTCCTCATTCATCAGCAATTCTACATTTTTCCTAATTAGCAGAAACGAGAACAAGTTTATACTGCAGTACCATATTGCATATGCTATCTTCTGCCTCTACATATACCCAAGAACGTAGAAGCTCTAAAAAAACAGCACTAGAAATGCTTACAATCATCAAAATACAATTTTTTCAGTTATTTACAGCAGGAAACTTGAGTGGACCGTTTTATTCACACTTTCTGTATATGTAATTTGCTTATATATAACATTATTTAGTTCAATACCTTGTTGGTATTCTCTAGTACAAATCTTAGCATAAATCTCACTGATAATTGTGAAAGATGCAAATAATGCCACAGATAATTAACTATAGTACTGTTTCTTACTCATTAATTGTAATTGAAGTGGATCGTGTCACCATATCCCATAGCTTTATGGCCTTGTCATATGATACTGAAGTCACTTTTTGGTTATCTGGGTCAAAACAACATCTTGTGATTGTACTTTTGTGATGACCTATACAAAAAACATCAAGTGAGAATATTAGTTATTTTGAATAATTACATCTGGGTCTCAGAACACAGGTCTGAAAGCCAGAACTAGCCATAGCATCTATGCATCAGTCTATTTGCAAAACACTGTAATTTCAAAATTGCTGTTTCACTGGCTACGACACCTCCTCACCTACCTCTCAGTGAAAAAGAGGCCTCATAGTTACTGCAGATAGTAAGAAATTTGAATTTGTAGCCAGGCATTCAACATATACAGTTAACAGAAATTCACATTCTGCCCTGTAGCAAGATATTTCTCCACTCCATTCCTGAAAGTAAGTCCAGAAGCGTGGCCCCATAAAGCCAATGACAGTTAACTGCTCAGACTCTTAGGGAGCACTTAAGCAGGTAATTATACTTTAAGAACACAAATAGCTCCATTAAAATAATGTAAGCAAAGTATGTCCTGATGGCTTCACCTAACAGAGGCAGTTCTAATAAAAGTATTAGATCCATTTGTTGCACTTTTTATTTTTAAATCCAAATGATTTTACCATCAGGTTCTGATTCACAGGAGCATGATAACCATATGCTAATTTAACATTTGTAGGACTGCTCATATATTTTTAAGCTGATTCTGCAAGAATGGCAAACTCCCTGACCTGCAGTCCTGAATGGAAGCCTCAAGGGACCGAGGTCTCACTAGTGAAATTACCTTCAAAGGGAAATTATTGTTCAAAAAAGAATCACTGTTAGTCTAATTTTGGCCCATTATCTCCTTTCTATAAGCTTATTCTGGAAAACACTGGTTTAATGTCTCACAGGTAAGTTTATTTTGCCTTTCTCAAGTGAGGATATTTGAACTGAACTGAATTAATTAATTTTCTCAATTTTTGGTAAGAAATAAAAAAAAAATCAAGAGCTGCATAAACAAGATGTAAAAGTTGTAAATCTTACTTTGGGTATGTGCCGGTAATGTTGCTCTTACTGCATCAAAAACATATATGGTATTTTCTTTGTCTAAATTAGATACCACATATCTGCCATTATAAGAAATACTAAAGTTACAATGCCTTCATGTTCTACCGTCCACCGAAGAGAAAATAAAAGGTTTTAGAAACATGCTTGAGGGTTAAAGAGAGTTTTACAGCAGATTCAGAAAGAAGGCTTTTGATGCTACTTTGTCTTGGTAAAAGCTGATAGATGTCTTTATATCCAATTTTTCTTTTTTTCTTTTCTTTTTTTTTTTTGCATTAGCTATAAACTTAAAATTAGACAAAGCTGCACTGTTCAAATCCTAAATTGTTAATCATTCCTAAATGTATCTTCTGAGACAGGTTATTATTATCATACCCATTTGTATCTGAAATAACACAGACATTCATCAGGAGACTTACCCAAGATGAAGCAATTACCCGTACCAAAACTAGGACTAAAAGTCAAGCTCACCTACCCTAACTATACTGTATTGTGTTAACAAAGAACGTGTTTTCTTACTTATAAGTAACAAAGCAATAAATCCAAATTTTACAGTTGTATCTTCTGCAATATGCATTCAAAAGGATACATAAAAGTATTTTTCCTGTTTCCACAGCCCAAGCCTTAACAGTGTTATCATATGATGATGTTACCACTCTAAAAGTAACGTTAATGAAAACAGCAATCAATGTTTTCATTTAAAAGGTATTTTAAAAATAAATGACAACATTTAATTCTGACAATGATTCAACATCTTCACACCCACTAATTTAAAATAGATTTTTCAAAGACTACAGCAAAAATTATTGCATAGCTTAGTTGAAAAAAGGATTATTTATATTTCAGATAGAAACTAATAACAAAAATGTCATGTATGTAATTTTCAGTGCAAGCAGCCAACTCAATTTTATTTCATCCATTAAAAGTTATTTAATTATTTCTAACATCAGCATAATTTTAAAGCCATTATGATGTCTTTTCTTTAATGAATATGAAGTGTTATTGTCAGTAATGTTTTTTTGATTTTCAGTGGTTATGTTGCTGGGTAACCCTCTACCACAGATGCTGCTCTGCACAAACATAAAGCCACATTAGACAACAAAGCTATTCAATGAAGTTTACCAAAACTGGCAGGTTTCCATTAAACGGGAAGTCCAAAATTTTTCCCTCATACAGTTTCATTAAAATATTCCCAAATATCTAAAGTAATGTTTATATTCAAAGGCACCAATGTGACACATGTTTTTAGTACCATTGTGGCTTTTTACTTTTATAATGTTCCAAAACTGTTGCTTTTATACATTTTGCCCAATAAACTCAATGAATTAACATTCTAACAACTAAAAATACAATTATATTATTAAAATCTATTTTATTTTCTCCATATGTGTATACTTCCTGCAACCAACACAATCTCTGCTCCTAAAAAGAAATACATAATGCAAAAGACCACATGACATTTATGAACTGGTAGTGTTTTTTGATTGGAAAGTGATTTCTAGGGCTGTACACAATAGTGTATTTTACTTGCTGTTTAGCAGTTTCAAAAATATACACAATTGCAATAGGCAGTGTAGCATATGTACTATTCAGTGATCAAAAAATTAATCAGTCAGCTCTACAATCTGATAAAAACTGATTTAAACTATGACATAATGATAAAATATGCCAGAAATAGTACCCCTGGAGGCACTGCTTGACCTGCTTAACCATATATATCAATATATGCTGCAGTTGCTTTAATTATTATGTCCACAGATTGACACTAGATTAAGATGCGTTTCTTCTTTAATTGACAAGACAGGCTTAATGGTAAGTCTATATAATATTAATAAACAATACAGACAGAAGAGAAATTTTATGAAGGTATAAATCTCACTGACAGGTGAACCCCTGAACCTTGGGTAATTCAATGTTGTTCTTTTATAGAGTGATATAAATTTATATACCCCTTTCAGATCACACGTCAAAGATAGACTCCCAGCCCTGTGTAACTCAGAAACAGAATTAGATGCGTCCTTTGCCCTGAAAGAGGCCATAATCTATCAGACTATTCCAACATGCATTTAAGACAATAAAGAGGTTCATGCTTTATTCAGCAGGCTTCATATGCAAAACAGAAAAGATTTAAGAGCTCCTGTACAAATTGTAGGTGAGAACAAGGTGAGATTTATGGTAGTTCATGTGGGAGTCCAACAGTAAACAGTGTGCAAGCAGAGCATGGACAGCATAAACGAAAGTACAACAAAGGAGAGAAAGTAGGAGGAGTGTATGGAGGAAGGAAGATGTAAGACAAAATTATAACAGAATGACTTATCACTTACAAAACTAAGCAAAAAGTTTGACTTTAATGTAATACAAGTTAGGAAACCATAGGAAGGATTGAAAAAGTAACTTATTTGTTCTAAGTTTTGTACTAAGTGTTTCTACATGCGCTGAAATTGAACCTTGACATCGCAAAAAACATTTTTTTTTTTTTAATAAGATAGAAAATGGTCACCTTCTGTCATCAGGAGTCAAGATGCACTCAGAAATTGGGGCAGTGTGTTCGTCTTCAAAAACTTGAACAGGAAAACCTTTCTCAACATCCCTGCATAAATCCAAATGAGTTTGATTAGGAAGTGTTTTGCTAAATTGTAAAAAAATACAAAGCATCACAAAATAAGGGAAAACATTAGGACATGCCTTGCTAAATTGTA
Organism: Falco cherrug; assembly: GCF_023634085.1. Classification (NCBI taxonomy): domain Eukaryota; kingdom Metazoa; phylum Chordata; class Aves; order Falconiformes; family Falconidae; genus Falco; species Falco cherrug. The sequence goes on along the minus strand of NC_073710.1, from coordinate 11,417,381 downwards.
AAAAAATACAAAGCATCACTCAATAAGGGAAAACAGAAACTGTGAAATCACTAGTCTTCAGTTATTCTTAAAATCTCAGACTCTCTATTCCTTCTTTTCATTTCAAGACTGACTGAAAGAGAGTTCTTCATCTACCACACCCAGACTTCTATTTATGTCCTTCCCATCACAGTAGTTTTCACCAGAAATTTCTTGGAAGGAGTTCTCCTTAGACTCTTACGTCCATGTCCATACCTAAATCCTGGATTCTCATTCACATAGTTAAAACTCACACTCTCAAGGCCTGCCATCCCTCCATCAATTACTACAATATAATTTTCTTCAAAAATGCCTACTTGTATCCATGTGCAATGTTCTTCCACAGATTTCCCTTTACTGTCTGTTATATTATACCCTCTATTCACGTTCCTTCATTGATTGACGAATCAGTCACAAATACAAGCCTCTTGTCTTCAAATATAAAGCCTTGTGATTTATCCCTAGACATTGTTTCACTTCTGCCCTACCTTTGATGCCAGCCTTTGTCACCCAGTTGTTACATTCTCAAAATTTGAGTTCCCCTTTGTTGCCCTTCATGTTTTGAAGGAGTCACCTATAAATAACAGGAAATCTCTCCCATACTGCAAAATCCCACTTAAGCGCCTGTTTTGTGATTCATAAACAGCAACCAACAGATTACTGAAGTGCTGAAATGATGACCCATACTACATTGCTGGTTAATTTATCACAGAACCATAGAATCTTTTAGGTTGGAAAAGACCTTTAAGATCGAGTCCAACTGTTCACCTAGCACTGTGACGTCCACCACTAAACCACGTCTCAAACTGTCTACATGTCTTCTAAAGACCTCCAAGGAAAGTGACCCGAGCACTTCCCTGGGCACCTGTTCCAATGCTTGACAACTGTTTTGGTGAATAATTTTTTCCCTAATACCCAATCTAAACCTCCCCTGGTACAACTTAAGGCCATTGTGTTTCTCCATCATCTTCTATCTACTTAGGCTTTTACACAGAGAGTTTTAAGCGATTTCAGGAAAGGACTATCTTTTTGTCATATGTGTATAATGTTTATTTCTCCTATCTACAATTATTTGCTTAAGATCTCCACATGTTAATTCACGTTGGAACTGATTGTTAAGAGACAGGACTTCTTTCATTCTAGACTTCCTGATTTCTTGGATCTAGCCATCGACAGCTCTTGGATAACTTAGTGGTGCTAACCTGAAAACTGTCTGGTTTTTACACTTTTGGGCTTCTTGGGCTTTTTCAGGATGTGTGAAAAAAAGTCTGAAAAAAAGTAGAAACCTAGTACTGCATTGGTAAGAAGTCAACACTTTAGATCCTTCATAAAATTATTTCATCTGTATTCCTATCATATTAAGGCATTACTATAACTCATTACCAATTCTTGAATCAAGCCATGCCTGTTTAATATATGCCAAATTGCAATGCCTGCAATCTATTTAGCACAGCTGCATTGTCATTTGCTTGCATAAAATTCAAGGGTTCGCCTAACTTTTATGTCTCCAAGACTTTTAGACTAGATTTAGATTTGACCACCCAGAACCTGTACACTTCCCCAGTTCAGATCTCACTGTTGCCCTGCCTCAGGTGGCTGGAATTTTAGGGAAACCCCAACTAACTATACAAAACTTGGATGAACAAGAAAATAAAGGGTTCAAATCAAGATTTAAATAAAAGGAAAAAGCAAGCGACAAGTATTAAAACACCATGGCCATGCTGATAACTGTGTGGTCCCACACCGCCACATAAAGAAGTCAGAAAAAGGAACTTTCAGAAGAAAAAGAGTAAGCTTTGTGTATCAACTCACAATTTAAAAATATTAATAAACTACAGCTCTAATTCATTGTATGCTACATATTCTTACAAGAGTCACTCTTTAATGTCAAAGAATGTTCGAAGTATGAGATAGTTTTACTATTTATCTGTGAGCGCAAAAACATTTACAGCTGCTATTTTTAAACTTCAGTAAAATATCTTCAGAAGGCTCATTGATGACTCAGCCAGTCTTCATGCCTGTATAACATTCGTTGTTTGATTTCAGCTTTAAGATGTTGGGGTTTTTTTCATTTGTTGTTGCATTCATAACATACCCAGAGCTTCACTGTTCTATTGTAAGAGCATGAAAGCATTTTTGTGTCTTCAAAGCAAAAGTGGCAGGAGCTCACAGCATCACTGTGTCCCCTCAGAATTTTAAATTGGATCTGTAAAGGAACAGAGGAAAGTTTAGGAATGTTTTTCCTTGAAATTATTTTTGACAGCTTGGTCCACGAGGGGGAGTATGAAAACAAGAACAGGAGGAGAATATTTCAAGTTCCACTTGTCTAAGGAAAGGTCACATCCTTTCCTTGGTACTACCTTGGAGCGGATTTACCACATCTGGTTAAGAAAGGAAGGCTGACTGATGCAGATTTTATTTTTATTTTTCTGGAGGGGAAGGAAATTCGGTTTGGTTTGTTTCCCCAATTATTCTTCCTCTCATAAAAAGTAATAGCTATCTTCAAATCTCACGAAGTCTCCCTCAAGTCTTTCAAACACTTGTTTCTTTGATTTTGGCCCACCAAAGTGCAGCACAATAAGCTCTCAGGCCACACATCTCAGCCAAGACCGCTACAAATTTTGCCAAAGATATTTTGAAAAAGGCTTTTCTTCAGCCATTTGCGAGTTTGCTCATGACTGCCCAGCAGGCTTCATCTAAACTAAGTTAACATTAAACCCCCTGCTACCATACACACTAGCGAAATGACAGAGGCCTTTTCCACCCTCAGCTTCCAGAAGCCCCCGACTACCCGCGGGCACACAGCCCTGTGCCGTCACCTCACGGTCGCCCCAGCCACCCTCTGCCGGAGTCAGCGGTGGCGCCAAGGGGTCCCTGCGGCCGCTCCCGCCAAAACCCCTTCGGCGGCTTTAACGGGGGCCGACCCGCCAGCAGCGGCCGCCCAGTTTGGCGCTCGCCTGTGAGGGAGCTGCGCCAGGTCCCGCTGCGCATTTCTCCTCACATCACTCGAGTTCTCCTGTTGACTTTTACATTTTAAAACCACACAAATCTGTGCGTCGACACAGTATATCGCTTTGCTGTCATCAAGAGCTGTCGCAAAGCTCTGGATACTGAAAAACACATTAAATCGGGCCCCACAGAACTGCCACCTACAACTGAATTTCAGTTAAGGCTTTTGATCGTAGTTTTAAGCAGAAATATTCTTCTGGTTTCCCTGTGCACCTGGAAAGTGAAGTTCTGTGGGCCTATTTAACAGCCCGATCATAAAAAAGCAGTTCTGTATTATTTCAATAGTGTACATTAAAATAATTCTACAAGATGACAGTTGGTTCTTAAATATACTGCATGGAACAAAAAGAACAGTAGCAACATTTTTCATTGTAAGGCAGATTATAATTACAGTACTAATCTTTATAGCACATTAGCCTTAATAATTTGTGTCAAAATGACAGTTTATTGGTTTAGATCTTCCAAATAATATATACATTTAGGAGATGTAAAAATTACTCCCACAAGTACAGCCAAATACTGCAAATATTGCAAAACTGCAATGTAAAATCCTGCATTACACTTATTAAAAATACCTGTACTCAATACAAATTTTACATTGCTTTAGTTTTTAACTTCCAAATTTAATTCAGACTGAAATGTACTCTCCAGCATTTTAGAGGTTGTAGGCAATTACTTACTATACAAAAATTCTTTGCAATACTTCAGTTTAGTAAAATATCTTGTTTCATGTTAATTAAAACAGAGCCTGCAGTATTTCAGATGACGCTGTCCAGAAAGGGGTCTTTTCAGCATTCCATAATCCATACACTTTGAGCATACGAAGCACCAAAAATAAGCATATGCATATTTACTTTCCAACAAATTCAATATGAATACAGTATCTACAATGCTTCGAAGTATACATGATTGATCTACCATCACAGAGGAGATCAAAAATTTGAGATCAAGTCACACAGCACCGAAGAAAGCAAGCAACCTCTTCAATACTGAAGTTGTTTTAATCTGAAAGTGAAAAAGAAAAAAAAGCAGTCAGACTGAACAGTAATATTAAACCATTAAGAACATTTAATTACTTGAGCAGTTTCTTTAACCTTAGTTTAAAAGATTCGAGTTAAATGTAAGTTAAAAAAACCCTCACATTTTCTCAGTGATGTGAAGAGACATGCAAATACAAAGACTTACAAAGTAACTGCTTGTACTAACTGTTTTGTGCAAAATGCATAAAAACATATTTTAGTTATTTAGAAATCAAAGGAGAAGTAGTTTGTTTCTTTAGCAAGAAAACACCAATACGTAACTGAAGCTCAATTCCAAAGGAACAGAAGGCAGAGTCCTTTCAAATGCCAGCCTTTCCACTGGTACACGTCCATTCCACTAAACACCTTGACCCCAATCATTTTGCCATGAGGCCAGCTGCATGTGGTATTTCAACAAATACCTTGAGACCACTCCTTCAGCTAAGAAGAGACACTAAACAGAAGCCCAGCACCATGACTGTTCCACATGGGATGCACTTAAAGTTGACTATGTTCTGAACTAGAGACAGTTACTTTTGTTTGTATTGTACTTCAAGTGTGTGAGCAAAATGAAACTGCAAATCATTGTTTTTCAATTTTACCATTTCTGTTGGCACTGTGTTCAAGTCTCTAGTTTATAAAAATGTAACAGCACAGTCTAAATTTAGTAGACCTGTACATGACTCAAGCATTGTTTTGCTTGCTTCACTGCTCCCTGCTCAAACACAGAATTATCTTAAGCATCAATGCCACACAATTAATCTATCTGAATTTAATCTTTCACTAATTACCACCAAACCCAAGCAGACTCAAAACATTCTGAAGCAGACAATGTTACTTCCAGTGTTTCCACGTAAAGCAAAGTAGACAAAGTCACAGAAATATGAATCACCACCTGCACCTGTTCAGTTTTTAATTCCCATTCAAAACACCTTCCAAAAATACCATTCATCTTTAACCATAACCTCCATTAACTAGCAGAGTTGTGGATTTAGCGCCCTTTACCTTAAGAGGCTTCTATCCTAAAATTAATTACCCTCTAGATTAAGATGACTAATATTTGTAATCTTTCCTCACTTTATTCAAAAAAACTGAGCAGTGTTTTGTATTCATAAAGAGACCAGCTGAACCGCACTTGCTGCCAACAGGTTCACTTGAATCACAAGTCATAAATTGAGGTTTTGATTATTCGCTGCAAAATTTCTAAAGTGTTTAAGTAAACTTCCTGTTTACCTTCTTAGAAGTTCCTTGGGTGACAAGCCTGTGGTATCTATATCACTAAGGCTGTCACTGCTATCTGAAGTGTCTGAGCTGCTGTCTTTTTCTGATTTTTTATTCTTGTGTTTGCCTTTGTTTTTCTGTTTCTTATGTTTCTTTTTCTGTAAAAAGAAGAGAATTAATCCCATATTTCATTGTGAAAGATTTTTCTGAAATGCAAGAACAGCAAAAAGTTGATTTCAACATAGACTCCAAGGTCAACTGAAACAGAACACTTAACAATGACTTTTTTCCACTATTCAGACTGAGCTAAAAAAAATAAAATATATATACCAAAATCACCCATTTCATCCCAAGCACTCAACTCCTCCAAAACAGAAATTTAATTATTATTATTAGTAGTATACGAGCCATGAATTATATGCAGTTCCCAGAACATGCCCAACATCTTCAGTATACAACATTAAACTACCTATGATATTGTATCTGTAGTCACATTGTATATATGGAAAAAGCAGCACCCTAGTTGGATAACTTACTGTTCTGAAGTTCAGGTTTCAAGACACCTGATAAACGCAGTTTCTTAAATCCTCCTAGTCCCAATATATCTATTTTCTAAAACCTAGCATAAATAGTAAAAAATTTTGACTGGCAGATCAAAGAATCAATAAACTGTTTATTTAAATGAAATACCTTTTCCTTTTTGTGTTTATGTTCTCTCTTAGTCTTGTGTTTCTCTCTGTTCTTCCTATGTTTTTCTTTTCTACTAGGCCCAGGAAAACTTGCTGGCACCACAGGTTCTTGTTGCCTATTAGGGCCTAAAGCACAAAGCAAACGTGGAATCAAAAAAAAAAAAAAAAAAAAAAAAAAAGACAAAAAAGGTAATTTTGTTATTAAATTCTGCATTATTTCTAATCTAATAGGATAGTTAAAAAACCCCAAACAACAACTAAGCTTTCAAATGGAAATGAAATGTCCAGAACTCCTAACTGCAATCTTCCTACTGTAATTAAAGGCCTTTGCAATCCGTTATTACATGAAACTACAAGGCTAGTCCTGTATTTTCACTAAATTGTTTCTATTATTGCCTCTATAGAGCTACAACAAAATCTGTATACAGGCAAAGAGGTTCCTGGTAGTGACTCATAGCATGGTAATAAAGCATTTGTTGATGCCAGTTTGACATAATGCAGGCATTTAAGACCTGAAGTGCCTATTCACAAACATTTTTTAAAGATAAATATAGTATGTCTTACACACAACTTCAATGTACAGAATTTAAACACTAGAAGTCTACAGAACCTACCAGAACAAAAAGCTGGAGGCAACTTTGGTCCAAATTCCTCTGTTGTATCCAGTTCCTGCTTTGAAGCAGGCAACAAAGAAATGCCAGGGTCGGTTGTAGCAGTCACATTCTCTATGAAAAGAAACCACAAAAAACTCCCTTTACTTGAAAGGAAAATTAGGTAACGCTTTTTCCAAGAAAGTCTGAAAAAGTTAAAGGAGGCTTTCTGGAAACCTCTAACAAAGCAAATTGATCAGCATCCCATATCTCTGTGGACTGCTTTGGCCAACTGGATACTTGACATTCTGAAACATGTCAACATACTGTTTGAGGGCTGTTTTTTTCCTTTTTAATCAAAATTGACCTTTTACACTATACCATTACTAATTAAATTGCTATCAGTACACGTGTTTCCATTAATTTAGTAACACAGTGCTACTTTTCTATTACTTAAAATTAATAAAATACTCCACAAGATGTAGGAAGTTAATAAACACTAAAAGTTAGATGTTAACAGAACCAACTGTGACAGTAAGTGAACAAAGTATTTCCGTTGTAAGCTAATATATTGTAACATTTTTTAAATTAATTGCATCCTGAAAATATGGGAACTTTTTTACAGCTCACTTATTAAATTTCACTAGGAAGTAGAATAAAAGATTGGTCTTCTCCCTTTCTTGTGGAGTATTCTGGCATCTTTTATTACTAGAATACAAATAAAATGCACTTTTTGATGTCTCAATAAAATTATTTCAATATCGTATTTTTCTGGAATGTCAGTATTTCGAGAGTAAATTGAATTATTAAAGAAATGCAAAATATTTATTTCTGAATTTGTCAAATACCCAAATACCCATCACAAGACCATCATAATTTATCTATCTTACAATTTAACGCAGATATAAACATTTTCCTGTATTTCTCACTGATGTACGCTCTAACATTAGATGTTTTGTTCCTCCTCACTGTTTGACAAACATTCCACAGGGCAGTTTGCTTTTAAACTCTGCGCAAGACACATGGCAACATAAATAATACTGCAACATGCAAAGACTCATGTATTATTCCACATGCCCAGCTCCACCAGCGCCAGATGATCTGCACAAGAGCATACCACTGTCCTAGCAGTCCCAGGGTATTTGTTTCATTAATGATGTTTTCATGGATGTTCATTTTTATGAATACCTCATAAAGTACTTACCCTGCACATTAGATGAAGAACTGTCCGGTAAATCAACTTGCTTGGTGGTTTCTGAATCTATTACTGAAGTAGTTGGTTGCTGTTCTTCATCACTCTCTTCTTCAGAGGAAGATGATTTTTCATCTGAGGAACTCACAAAAATGGCCTTAAATAAATCCATGGATGGTCTGCTTTCTTCTTCCTGATCCTTATCTTCATCAGCTACCTGCAAAACAGCATCATAACAAACTGTATTTAAACACTACAGAAACTAACAATCTCTCTCTGATACGTAATAACTTCAAACATGCTGACATGTATTTACAGAACACTTAAATATCACAATAGCCATGAAATACACAATCTCAGGAACCCCTAATCCAAAACAGTAAAACTCTGAAATACTGCTAAACTTAAGTCAATATCCTGTAAAGGGTAGTGCAGTTTGTGCCACATAGACAGCCAAAAATAGATCCCCAGGTACTATAAACTGTAATTCATTAATTCAAACTTCAATTATACACTACTAAATTCAAAACAAAAAGGACCATCACCTTTCTCCCCAATGTATGCACCTTTCTCCATTCTATGCAGAAAAAAAAAAAATATTCTTGCACCTGCGAGCAAAGTGGATATAAGGGACTGAATTTAACTCCCAGACTGCCAAGCTACATTTTTTCTTCCCTTAAGCTGCTACTTCAAGTATAGCCATACTTGCTGTACTTGTATGCTGCAGATATTTTACATCTCTGAGTTATAACCTCAAAATTCTTCAAAGTACAGTCTCACATCTTCGTTTATCCCAAGTTGGCTCTTCTGCTGCAAACTGATCTGTATTAAATCAATTCATGTATTACCCAACCTTATTTCAGGGTTGCGAAGGCTTACAGATATTCCCCTTTAAGTTCAAACACCGTCATAAACTCACCTCAGCGGGAAGAGTTTCACTCTGCCCAGTTCCACATTCTTCTGTTGCTGGCACTGGTGGCTGCTGCTGAACATCAGCTTTTGATCTAGCAAGACTAATGAATTCGCTGATAGAATCTTTTTTCTCCTTCTCTTTATCTGACACATCCCATCTTGAAGGCTTCTTTGGTTCTAAGAACATCCCAAACATTCAAATCAGTTGCATGCCAACTTATTCTGCATTTCATGGCCTACTTGATTTGAAATTACTCTGCTTCTTCAGTATAGTTAGACATTTTTTAAATCTTTCTAATGAATATCTGACTTATAAAGGTCTTCTAGGTAGAAGAAATTATCATCACTGTCTTCAGTTTTTATGCCACTGAATGTATTTTCGATTTATTTGGGTTTTTTTAATAAAAAAATAATACATCAGGTGGATAAATTCTCCGTAACAAAGATATGCTTTTCCTATACTATTATCTCATTTCTAGCTAAATGAATAAAGTAACAACAAACTTACTGTTGAGACTGTTATTCTGTTGGATTTTTTCATTTGTTGCTTGAGTTACAGATGTGGTGGGCTCAGGCACAGTTAAGAAATTAAACACAGAATACTTGTCTCGTTTCACTTTTGGTAACCCAACAATGGAAGAACTAGAGGGAAATAAAAGAATTTGTTGATTTTTGTTTTCAACACAGAAAAGGCTTCAAATTATCTACAACAAGCTGAAACACCTACAGCTGTCCTTAAAATGAATAACATTTTGTGAGAGGTCACCATGTTTAATGAGGCAAATAAAAAATTAGGCAGTTTATATTACCTCTATTATGACACAAGAAGAAAACACCAAGTCAGATTTTCCACAAGCAAATGACAGACTCTAAATTTTCAGAAAGCGTTAAAAATATCAGTATCAATCATCTTACTCGGGATATGGATCAGGAACATTAAATCTTTTACACAACAGCTTTTCAGGATGCCATTCAAACTTGTCTCTTGTGAGTTTGCCAAACATCTTCATCTTCACAGCAGTTTCCTTATCATCAATATCATTCTGAAAAAGTCAAACATTTATAGCTGCTAAATAAGTAACAACTTACTGAATTGACTATTACTGTCATAAGACTTAAGAACAGGACAGGAACATAAGTATTTAAGTGTAGTTTAGCAAACCACTGCTTTGTATGCAGCAAGTGTTTTGATTCAAAAGTTTACTAAACAAAAGGACAACAAAACACTGACTTCATTTCTACAAAGAGTTTTAAAGAAAGAATTTTGAAAATCAGGGTTAAGCAACAGCACACACCTCTTGGTCCCGAGGAACTTCAACTTTGTCAACATCATCTTCATATTTAGCCCGGGTAAACCTGGATGACAGTGTTGAATTTGAGGATTTGTAGAACATTGCTGCACGGAAGAACTCCTCTTGTTCTCTTCCTCGCTCCCATTCTGTCATGTTCGGGTCTAAATAATGCTCCAATGTATCTACTATAAGATAAGGAGAGAAATGCTTAGCAGAGATTATGGCTTACTTGGGTCTGATGCTTTTCAAACAAAAAGACTAATAAGCAAGCATCCTTCCAAGTATTTAGTTTAAGGATAGTATTAACCTCAACTGTGTTATTCCCTGATAAGGGGAGGTACTTCTTCAAGACAGCAAGAATAACAGCATTTGCCAAATGCAAGATAAAGATTTTAAATAATTTTACTCGTAATGCTGACTCCTTACTCATCGCCCTCTTAAGAGAGGTTCAAAACCCCGTATGTATTTAACAGGTGTTTAAAACAAAAAGTGTAATCCAAAGCTTTATCAAATAACCAAACAAAGAACAAAAAGATTAACCAGTGAGTAAGCCTTGCCAGGCTTTGGTAACTTCAAGGGCCTTTCTGGTATATAAAGCGTCCACTGAAATACAGAATTTGGACACAGGTTTTTGTGAAGAATACAGATCCTGTTTGAAGCAAGGGGTTTACATTTGGTCCCAGAAGGAACAAGAAATAACACCAGCCAAGCAAAGACACTCATACAAACAGAATCTTAATCATTCAAGTTATTAAAATACTTCTGCATTTTCATCGTTATGACTAATGAGGCACTTACAGTCATAAGAGGATACTCACGTTTACACAAGGAAAATCCCAGTCCTGAACAGAGGAACTATGGGTTCAAAGCTCAAGTAGTCTGTCTCAAAATGCAGTAACCAGAAAAGGCTATTGACCAGGAAATCTCTTTCCATACAGTGAAAAGGATTATTAAAAAAGAAAACTGAAAATAACAAAGCCAGGTTTTCTACCTGAAACTATACCCTTTTCCTCTGCAAAAAGAATTTGCTGGTGCCCTTTCCCTAATAGCCCCTTTGTATTTTACAATTTAAAACAAAAAACCTTCATTTTTTAAATTTTAAGGCAATCTAGGATTCACCTGCTGCTGCTGATCTCCCTAGCCCAGATTTCAGCATTTTATGCCTTACACTAGTATCATAGCATTGGGAAACTCACCACAAGGCATCATTAGTACATGTTTTAATGCAAGATGCACTGCATTGTCACTTAATAGCAAAAAACTAAACCAAAAGGAAAGAGACTGAAACAGAATGACAAGAGATGAAGGGGGCTGGGTTTTTTTGGTTTTGAGTAAGAGCTCTGCGTGCATGCTGTGATTTTACAGCCATAAATTCTTCTGAGAAGAACATAAGTGAAAGTGGCAGTTTGAGCATCCAAGGGACACTTAATACAAGCTTTGACAAGCGTGAACTACTTCACTTTAGGACCCTTACCTCCTCTGGAAGTGCAGGATATGGGTTTTCTTTTTATTTTTCCTGTCATTCTACTGTGACCCGATAATCTTTCTGCCTCTACAGGATCTGTCAGGTTTACTCCTCAGAGAGAAACAAGCTAAATGAAAATACTTGTTCCATGCATAGTTCATGATACTGACCAAAGCTGAAGTCTACTTTGGCAAATGGAAGAAGGCAAACCCAGGCAATTAAAAGCATGAAATGTCATGCCTAAAATCGAGCCTTGCTGACACTTACATTACTGAGTAGTTTTGCTGAAGTCAATAAAGTTACGTATCAGTAAAAATGTATCTTAACATTGGCCCTTAAAAGAAGTAGGGGGACAAATGTTGTGGAATTCAGGAAGAGAACTCAGAGTGAACATAAAATACATCAGGAAAAAAAGGGCAGGGAAAAAAAAATAATCAAAAAATACAGTTTCAGAGAAAAATTTAAATGCCAGGCTTAGTATCTTCAGTTACCTTTTTCTCCTTGCTTAAGACTTTTCACAAAACTTTCATATCTCTTTTGTTTTTCTGGATTTCTTGCAAATGGTTTGAAGTCACTAGAACCAGCATTTGCTAACTGTCCCCCCAACAACATTTGCCATTTGCGAGAAGCATCATCTGGGGAGGCTGGCTGGAATCTGCTATTTCGTGACTGCTGAGGCACTACTTTTGCTTTCATTTGTTGTTCAGATGCTCGTTTCACTTCTTTGAGTCTTTCTCTATCTTTCTCAGACAGATATTCCAAAACAGAAGGAGCTGGACCTAAAACCAAAAAAAGCATTAAGAGACATAGAAATGAAAAATTACTAAAACTATTTCTGCCACTTTAGCAGAGGAAAAAAGCCTACCACTACACATACACATTCAAAGAAAATACTCTTAAGCAGCAATAAAAAGTAAAATGGCAGAGATGGCAGACAAAAATTTGGCCACTACTGCATCTTTTATGCTATTTAACACACGTTTACATATTACTTTGTAAAATTTACTATTGTAGATACAAATGTGAAGCACATTTGCAAATTACCTTCAGTGAATTTGCATGTATTTCAGTGAAACCTCATTTTCCAGTAAAAAACCTCAACCTCACAGCCTACTATATAACAAAATTCATAACAAGGCCACAAAAAAATAAAAAAAAAAAGGGGGGGGGGAACCCCCTGAACACCACAACAGAACAATCCCACACTTACATTTTCTTTGTAAAAGATTTAAGTAAATGGAAATACAGGCAGATATGTCAACAATTCATTTGTTGAGATGAAACTGAACAATGGTAAGGGTGTTCTAGCTAAGCCAACTAGATTTAGTATGTTTATGTTAGAAAATAAGTGTTCAAGGCTAGACCAAATTTTTACTGTTACATAAACAGAGGACCTGAAACACAAGCAAAGGTGTGGTCACATGTATCAATACCTTTTAGACTAGTCTCTCCTAGTTGTTCCCTCCTCTGAGATGCATTCAAAGCATGCCTGCCTTGCTGCGTCATATTACTCTCAAGTTTTCCAGTCGATTCCTCTAATGCCTTCTGTAAACGGCTGTTTTCATTTCCAGCTGCTATCACAGGTCGAAAGTAATGGATTGGTCTGTAATTTCGTGGCAGGTCAGGTGGTCGATAAATCTTGAGGGGTGGTGGTAGGGGTGGTGTTATAGAACAAAAAAATCCACTAAGAGATACAACTTTGTATTTAACAATTACAAATGTGCTTCAGAAAAAGTCACCTCAATCTAAAAATTCCTCAATTTACATCTTAGCAGTAGAAAGAGATTCTTTTAGACCCAACCAATAAGTGGCATCATAATACAAACTTTGGGAACAAACTGTTATACTGTTAATAAGATAATGAAAAATAGGAAAACATGCACATCAAGCTGCAGCAAAATTAACAAGAGGCTTAGTATGCATTTATTTGAGAAACTGCTCTTGGTATTGCTTAATAATTACATTTTTTTAAAGCAGAAGTTACATGAGCCGATTAATTAATTGGGCTATTGAGTATTTCTGTGCTTACTGTATTTTAACATCTTTCAAAGCCTTTTCCCCCCATGTTCTTCATTCAAGCTGTTACTTCAAAGGTTATCCCTGTGTCTCCTACACAATGCAATTTTATATACCACACAAATGTTTAAATGTTTTTCCTTTTTCTTCATTAGAAGGAGGACCATGTCACACAATTATGTTTGCCATTCTAATTTATGCATATATATATATATATATGGCATACATTATGCAAATCTGAGAACAGGGCTAACAAACTAACTTGTCACCACAACAATGAAGTAAATGAAACACTGGGCCTGATTTTTACAGAAAACCGAATGTTACATCTGAAAGATCTAGAAGCAAAAGATGTATGCTTTTTTTATTATGATTTCAAAGTTAAATCAAACCCTTCCTCCAACTTTATGCCAAGTAACAGTGGACAGTGTGGAAGGCATTTGTTCAAAGCCAGTACATAGGCAAAGTTTAAATAGTAAGACTACATCCAGTAGTCTGACAAATTTTAGGTTTGTACTGAATAGCCTCCAACGCTCTAATTTTGCTCATTCAGTGGTCTTTATTGCTGACTAAAACTTTTATTTCTAAGAACATAAAACACACTGAGCAACAGTAAAGTCCATACAGCTCACATGTCAATTTGATGATGTTACTCTTAACACAAAAATACTAGGATCTGCTTACCTTGGTTGGAGTTGATGATTTTGATGCCAGGGAAAAACCATCCAAGATTTTGCCTATATATTTAACTTCTCTTTCAGACTCTACAAAATGACCATACAGTTAGTCAATATTTAAAACATGTAGGTTTGGCAAAAAGCATTTTTTCTGAATATTTTCCATTTTTCAATATATTTCATGGAGCGTAATAGTGGTTCTTTGTCTTCACTGCCTTTCATTTAAAATTAAGGGTTCTAAATTTGGATTAGTATTATACAGCTAAAAAACTATGACCAGAGAGATTGCTGTAGGATGATCAAGGCTAATAGTGAGGCAACAGTATCGCTACTGTGCGCATCTAACATCATGAGTGACATGAACTATGTGCAACTAACATCAGCCAGTGCTCTAGAAATCACTGCAGTATTAATGCTCTTAGAAGTTGCACTAAAAATAAACTGGTATCAAGATAAAATATTTCAGAAGTCATTTCCAGGTCTGGACACTTCAATACATAAGGAAGACCAGATGGAAGCTTCAGGTATCAGGGCTAGAAGATACCAGTCTGCTGAAAATTAAAATATTTGGAAAATAGAGACTACACTTATGTGATTTTTTTTCCCGCCATACAAATTATACCAGCTCTTTAGACAGAACTACAGTTCTTACTTTTTTTGGATTTATACTGCTTAGGTGCTGTCCAGCCATACAAGCCATCTCCAGGTTCCTCATCTTTTAGAATTGTATCGTATTTTGACAGTGTTTCAGTTGCATAAATATCATCATCCTCCTCCTCCAAAGCTCCTACACCAAACGCCTGAAATATTTCAGATAAAAATAATGACAATTCTGAAGTGTAAGAATAATACTTTTGAGTCACATATTAGAATACAACTACACGTGGATCTATCCATCTATACAAGATGTCCAGTATACATATATATACTGGGAAAAACATACAGCTTCACCAAAAAAGAAAAAAAAAAAGATGCTACCAACTAGTGGGGGGGATGTGTGGGAAGAGAAAACCTCACTGAAAACAAAAGCACATATATTCCACTCCCTTGACAGGGAGGGACAGTGAGTTTGGTCTGTACAGGATGAGGACAGCAGCCTAACTCCACAAGGTAACATTTGCTGTCTAAGAGTAGATTAAGTTCTCAAAAGAAAAAAAAAAGTAAATTGGCATGAAAATTAAACCAGTATAATTCCCAGAAATATAAATTGACAGTGGTTCTACATAAGAACTACAAATACCATAGAGTACAGGAAAACCTCTGACAGATTCAACAATACTAAAAGTAAAATTAACCAAAAAATGTAAACGAAGAATATATTGAGTATTAATTTTCTCTAATCAAAGAAACACAAGAATTTTCTCCACCCAGAGAGAGGTATTCTATAGTTCTCTAACAATATTGATAAACGAAGGTATGTAATAGTTCTAAGGATCTGCCCACATCTTAAGTAAAAAACCAAAACAATCCTCTTTTCAAACCACACTTAAGATTCCACAAAAGAAAAAAAAATTAGATTTTATTCCACTAATAATAAAATGCATTAGAAGCGTCCTTACCTGACCTGTAATACCTAGTTTTCTTCCTTTATTGTGTCTCAGATCACCAAGTAAATTGCTTGTGTCTTCGGAACCACCTGTGAAAAGATTCAGGTGTTCTCTTCCAGATACACCAAACAAAGCTTGTGAGGGGTCCAAACCCTTGTAGCCAAGTCCATGGACATTCTCTTTTGGCGTCAAATCTACAGGCATTACATCTTTTGGTGCAAACGTCACATTCTCTGGCTGGTATTCATCCTCTTCATCCTTGTACAAAATAAAAGTATATAACAGCAAATATGACTACAACGTTTTTATGTTGAGCTTTTACAATATTTAGTTAATGTGAGACTAGGCAAATTTGCGTTAAATTATATATGAAAATATGTACGAACTACATCTGCTTAGGTAGCAAAAGAATACATTTAGTTACATTAAAATTTTTCTTCACAATAAGCATAGTAACTAGAAATACTTCTAACAAAACTTGGAACTGCATATTAAAATACTGTTCAACAACATCAAAGAAGTTGTTTTTTAAAAATGTGTTAACACACATTCTTACACAAGGCAACAAACTTTTGTCCGTTTAATACCTCAGAACCCTCAGACAGTCCAGGTGGTAACGCACAACCATATATTTTCACCGCAGGGTCTGTAAGAGACACAGTAGCACCATATTAAATTACAATTCTTTATTATATAACTCTAAGATTGCAGAAACAGACCAAATAAAAGGTTTTAAAATTAACTGTCTAATAAAATGTATGAATGCTAACTTTCTATTAATGAGTTCAGGAGCTTCACTCAACTTACCAGGTTTCTGCCTGCACGGCTTTCTTTTCACACGCGGTCCAATTCCTTGCCCTTCTTTCCAGCCCATTTTCCGTAACAGTTCAACCCCAACTGTTATTCTAAGAAGAAAACAAAAAGAAAAAAAAGTTACCTCAAACCACATCTTTAGTATTTATTGAGAAATAACAGACATATATAAGGTTCAAAATTATGGTTTTATACCCTACTTTAAAATAAAATCTGAATGTTATCAACATTTGCATATACATTACATCCCAGTTTG
The DNA here is from genome assembly GCF_023634085.1 of Falco cherrug. Classification (NCBI taxonomy): domain Eukaryota; kingdom Metazoa; phylum Chordata; class Aves; order Falconiformes; family Falconidae; genus Falco; species Falco cherrug. Next base: position 11,400,665 of record NC_073710.1, on the reverse strand, counting down.
TAAATGTTGACCTGGTACAAGTCTGCGGATACAAAACAGAAATCCAGGTGGAGGCCAGTTAGAAAGTCTAACACTGCAGTTTTTCCAGTCTCTTTCATGGATTATTGTGGTCAAACATTACTTTTCTAACCACAACACTTCTAAGTGAAAGGCATTGTTTGGTTACGTTTTATTTAAATTTACTTACTTTGATGGTCCTATTAAATCATCAAATGCAGTGGTTCCTGGAATGGCAGCAACTACTCCTGCAATCTGTCTAGCTTTCTCTTTTATTCTGTCTTTAGCTTTGGATGCAAAATCATCTGTGGTTGTAATATCTTTTGGTGCTATCCCAAATTCACTAAGATCCTGGAAAATACAGACAAAATGGAAAATATAGGTTAAAAATATGTTTCCTTCAAATGCTTGCTTACTGTAATGGTAAAGGTAAGAAAACAGGGTATGACCCTCAATGGCTAAATTTTTCAAGCCATTTATACAGTTACTTTTTCAAAAACTTGAATGGTCATATTCTAAACTGCTTCAAAAGTATTTGTATTTTCTGATCAAGTGAATGAGTTGAGTTCGGAGGGGAGGGGGTGAATACTGAGGTTACAGGAGCTTCCTAAGTGAATCTAAAACATCCTATAGGATGTTCCTAGTAGTATAACACAGTATACAATAAGTAATTTAAAAGTTACTTCCATTTTTGCTAAGTTCTTTACAAGATTTCATTGCCTGAAAAACCTGCTGTCATGGTAACTACTTCCAAAAGATTTGTATTCCCTTCTAGATTTACCTCTTCATCCATGAAGTCTTCTGGTCCAAGAACGGTTCTGTCTGCTCTCTTCTGCCTTGATGATACAAACGCTGAAGGAGTCCATCCTTTAAAGAAAGTAGATATTCAAGTAAGGTACTGTAAACTGCCACATAATATCGGAAAACAAGTCAAATATTTCAACTTCACACCTTAAAGATACACATCAAGGGAACATTTGTAAAACTGCAGTCCAAAAACTCAAGGGGAAGTAACTTCAACAATACTGTTTCAACTATTTACAGTATAATGAATAGCAGGAAAAAAATGCTTAACGACTATTAATTTGTTTTCACGAACACCAAATTACGGTAATCGATTAACCCTTTCCAGAAGACAGAAAAGTATCCAACCTTCCTTCGTGCCAACAGTGTTAAAGTAACCAGCAGAGAAACCACCAGTAAAAGCTCCATGGAAACGCTGATACCGTCCCTTTGCGTCTTTAACAGTCTGTTCTTGAAGAGGAACTGGCTTTTTAATTCGTTCGCCTGCAATCAGATAAATCAGAAACTAAGTCACAACACTGCATAAAGAACAGACTCTCCACTTGCTCCAGATGCTGTTTCTCCCTTGCAATTAAGAACTGGATCAAACAGTGTAGCCACCCTGAAATGGAAAGCATCAGCAGTTTACATTTATTCCCACCCTACTTTATCTATTTGTTTACACTGCTGTTGTACCCTGCCAAAATAAAAGCATGAAGAGTTCAAACACAATTCCTAAATACTACGAAGTTCCGAGAACATCTTTTTTCCTGTGAAAGGATGTTTTCAGTTTAGTTGCTTTTAGTATGCAAAACCCCTGACAGGATCACATCGTTTAAGGAATTGTGTTGAGAAGTTACACCACATCCTAAGTGTCCAAAACTGAAACAAAACACAAAAGCTATCGACTTCGACATGAACATCTGCACCTTTTTTGTAATATTTCTATGAATTAAGCAGCACAGACTCAGGAGTCACAGCTGTCCAGCAGTCTTTGGACGATGCCAAGTCTGTCCCACGAAGGCAGGTGTAGGACGTTCACACAGTATAGCCACATACATTTCAGCAGTTATACCTGAATGCTGCTTTTCTTTTTGAGGCTCAGGGGAAGATGAGAAGGACGGGCCCCCAGCTCCAACCCAACAGAGCCAGCACAAACCCTGGGGCGCCCCAGGCCCCCACCCGCAGTGCTGGGGGGGCCTCTCCTTGCCCCGGGAAGCCTGCCCTCCGCTCCCCGGCCGCCTCACCCCGCAGCCCCCCGCCCAGGGCCGCCGCCCCCAGCCCTCCGGCAGGGCTGCCAGGGCTACCCCCACGCCCCACGGCAGCAGGAGGAGGGGGAAGCAGGTCGCGCCGGGCCCACACGCCGCAGCTTTCCCGGAGCCAAGGCCATAAGGAGGCGGACAGCAGCCCCGGGACGCCCCAGCGCCTCACGCCGGGTGCCCTCAGGCCTCCCCGCCCGCGCCGCACGGCGGAAGTACCGAAGGGGAGCAGCCGAGCTCCCCGGGGACCCCTTACCCTCCTGCAGGGGCTGCAGCGCGGTGCCGTAGCTCGCCAGATCCTCCTCCTCGCTGTCACCGGACTCCGCCGCCGCCATCTTGCCGCGACGGCGGCTCGCGCAGGGCAGCGCTGCGTCACGTGCGGGAGGCGGGGCGCGGCGGCGGGCCTGGCCCCCGAGCGCGGGCGCGGGAACGGGAACGGGGGCGTCCGCTCCGCCGCTCGTCTCAGCCGCCTCCGCCGTGGCAGCGAGGACCCCTCTCGGTCCCCGTCACATCTTCTGCGAGCAGCTTCGGTACAACGGGGCGGGCACGGCCGAGAGCGGAGCCGGTGCCTGTCCCTGCTCCTCCAGCGCGACCGGCGTCGGTTTAGGAGGTCACAAACCCCGGCACGCTCGGTGGCTCCGGCCGGCCCTTTCGGCCCGCAGAACTCTGAAGAATTATGGAAAATGCTGGCGCGTGCTGCTCCGTATCAATGGTCCGAAACGTTGTTCGGTGTCTTTAAAAAATAATAACGCTAGAAAATGGCAAGATAATTAAAAAATGATAATGAAGGGCCACCCGCTCGGCTGCCTCAGGACGCGCAATGCACCGGCCGGGCCCGCTCACCAGGCACCTCAGGGCCAGGGCCAGGCCGGCAGAAAAGCTGTGAGGCAGACTTTTATCTAAATCAAGGTGCAAAGCGAACACCACCCTGAATCAATACGACCAAGGGTGGCGTGGATTTAATTGAATTCCAGTTTTTAGCGGACACATGGCGAAATTTGGTAAACCACGTTGTTCTGTGAGCTGTTCCAACAAGGACGTGTGCAGGAGGCGGTGCAGATGTCTGCTTGCAAACCTTTGCTAGAAGAGCTTTATACCTTTAGGCTTTCAGGTATCTGCACCTCTTTAGGGAGTCTTATGTCATTACAGAAACTTTTACTGCATATATTTTATACAAAGGCCATGTAAGAATAAGGATTCACCCGTAAGACCCAGTGTTCAAAATCAGGATTTTAATTGCCAGTGTTATACATTAGAAATTCCTTTGTGGATGTTGACTAATTTGCTTTCTCAAGCTTACGTGTCACCTTAATACTCAGACTTGGTACAAGCACAATATATTATAAATCTTAAAAACAAATAAAAATCCAAATCACTGCAGACCCGAACAAAAAACCCAGTTCATTTTGCACTGAAGATCGTTTTTATCAATCTACAACTTTTGTAAGCAAGTATCACCAGTTCCTTGAAATCCTTGAAAATAAATCAAAACACAGTCTTGAGACATTCCCGCCCTTAACAGATAAGACTTCTGCAAGTTTAGTAGCGTATTGTCTAATCCAGTTATTTGTGTTTGTATACACAGAAGTGGTTTCTCAAAGTGAAACTACTGGAGTTTCATGTGGTTTCAGGTTTCCATAGGAAATATTTATACGATTCCATGCAAATAGGGAGTACTCTGTTTAATTTTGGTCTCTCATTCGCTTAAAAACAATATAGTAGAAGCCACAGACATTTATCTACTTCTTTTCTCATCATTACTAATTAGTAAGCATTAGCTAGAGCATATAGTGGCGAAATGAGTTGTTAACATAGTTGCTGTTTCTCTTTGCTTAGGAAATAATTGTTCTTGAACAGTCAATTCTGTGTGACTTTGACTTAACACGCAGGCTTAAACAAACCTTTTTTGCACAATGTTAACAGAAAATCTTTTGAGTGTCTTGTCTGTTAGGTTCAAAGAGCTGAGGTAATCAAATATTGAAGTTTTTCCCCTCTAAGGCTTTTATCAGATTAGAGTTACTTTTGCATCCTAGTGGTATTTCCTTCTCCACAGTAAACTATCTCTTGTAAACAATTGTTAAACGAGGTGACAATTGCTATTTGTAGCTGTTAAATAAGACAAAAATTCCATTATCTTTTGATGATTGTAAGGGAACTAAAATATTAGTAGGTCTGGAGGGCTTTCGTTTAAAATATTTTTTTTAGTTATTTGTCTGGTGAAAAAAAAAAAAAAATCAACATTTTTGAATGAAAACTCACGTACTTGCCAGTACATATCGAGTCCTTAAGCCATAGATGGACTTTAGGCTTTAGTCTTCCAAAACATTTTCAACCTCTGTTTCTGAATTAGTTCCTCAAGACAGTCAACTATAGAAGTATCTTCTTGTATCTTTTGTTATATTCTTTAAAACCAGTTCTTGAAATAGGTAACTTTTTGCTGAGTCGTTTTAAGTTATGTGAGTCACTGGAACTTCAGAGTGAAAGCAGCATAACTAATATATAAAAGAAGGAAGCAAACATTTGATTCATTTACAGGGATGTTAAAAACATGTTAAAGAAAAACAGAAAACATAAGTACAGGAGGTATAAAAATACAATATTAAATATACTATCTTTTTATTTTTCAAAACATGGCAGAAAGAGAGAAACAGCTTGACTTCATCTCTGCCTTATCTTGCATTCAGTGGGAATATTCACCCAAATATTTTTCCTGCCAACACATGGCTACTGTATCAGTTGACAAAATAGACACATGAAGTACAGACCCTGAGGCGTTGTTTTAGCCTCTACAAAGTGCTAATTTTCGATTTTAAAAACAGTGAACAAACAAACAAGATAACGAATATTGTCCTTAAGCACACTTTTATCTATGGATCTCAGCTAAAGGCAAGGCATTATCTGGGAAAAGTGGTGATAATCATTTTGCCCATGTTTGGCCTTACATTCTTAATTCCCACTGAAACTGCAATGTCTTGTTTACACCGTCATCTCACAGTAGAATAGGCAAAGCATATTAGCTTTCTTCTTTTCACTGAAGATAAAGCTGCAGTTAACAGATGTCCCACACTTCACTTAAAGAAGCAGTGAAATACTGTATCTATAGCCAACCATATCATGGCCATCCAAAGCCCTTATAACTGAGTTTATGTACCGTTTTTATACCATTTTGCAATTGCTCAGTAAATTTCTTGGTAAGGAAATCTTCTACTGGCACTTCTTACTTGCAGTTCCTGTCTGGTCACTTTTCAATTCATCTGTCATAAAATGCAGAAGAACTTTTGTTCATGAGAGCACCTTCCCGTTCTTTACTCTCAAACTTTTTTAACTTGAAAATCTCCTGCATCTTGTAAACTTAAAACAGACTGAAAGCAGATTCACATCATTATTGCTACTGTGTCCCCATGCCCTGGTTTTGCCATTCTCAATCTCTTTTCTTTTTTTTTTCCCCCAAATGCATACTTGAAAGGGGGGGGGATCAACCTATGATCCCTTTTCCTCGCTCCTCACCTAAAACTTCCCTACAGTAGCCAGACATTTACTCATTAAGAACTGCAATCTTCAGAAATAAAGAATACTAACTTGACTAACTGCTGCATGTGAATTCATTGACCACAAAGCTACAGGTTGCCAGGGTTACTGACTAAATCTTTGTGTTTCTGCTCAGAACAGAAGTTTAATATTCAGAGCCTCCAATAGGCAGAGAAACATAGAACTATGTGGCAGGTTCAGAATTCAAGAACCTACCCTGAGAAACAGCAGGAGTTGATGCATACTCCTCCCTTCATACAGTATCATTCTAATGTGCTTTTTTACTGATAAGCCTCTGTCTCTCCAGGACAAAAGCTGTCTTTGAGGCAGGCACTTCTTACCATCCTACAGCCGCAAGGTCTGTAAAATCACCAAAACCCCCTCATTCTCATTCCAGAGAGCAGCACCTGTCCTAAGTCAAAGCAGATTCTTATCTTCAGTATGTAACAGTGCATCAACAGCTGTCCCAGCAGGAAATTAATTTCCCAAACTGAGACCATTTCCTAGTGGCCGAAGAGAAGGCTAAAGATGGAATTTCATATATTCATATATTTTTTTTAAGATGGGGGAAGGGGAGAAGTACAGAATTGACTAAGCAAGTGGAAGGACAGAAACATAACTGAAATATAGCACATAATGTGCATATATACATGGTATATACCATACATATGGCATAATGCACATGTATATCATATATACTATTGTGTGTCTGTGGTCAGGGTGTTCAAATTCTGGTCCCTCTTACCTTTTGGTATCATGGGACAAAATCTGGAAAAACTCAAGCTCTGCCATTCTGTGCCTGTTTTCAGTGTGGTCATTGTTTGGGTCACCTGGCTGGTTTATCTGTGAAGATGCATAAAGCCGAGTTCGTAAAACAAAGAGAGATGTGACACAGAGATAAGATTCATTATTTCAGGCACAACATACCGATCTTCTTTGGATGCAAATTCTTAAGCATTTGATGCTTTCTCAGAGATAATGCCATGTCCAGTGCACCAGATCACTGAATTTTCTCTCTCCAAATATTAAATTTCAACTAAACATCTGCATCTATACTATATGCCTCTTTTTCTGAGCGCATGCATTCCAGATTCCTAGCCTGTTATTAATCTTTACAATGCAGCAAACCAAACTTTCTGATTAATATAACTGTGAGAAAGTTTGTGGTATGAACCCACTTCTATTTAGGAATTCTAATAGCAACTTAAGAGCTACTGGAGACAAGATGTTTAACCAACTGGTGAGAAGGCAGGGACATGTTTTTCTGAGGGTAAATCAGGTTTTGGAATGTTCTAAGCTGCAATTTACATTCCAGAGTCAGGGAGCACTCCTACCCAGTGATTACACAGCTCAGCCCTCGCTGCTGAGACCATACAATCAACATGTGCCTTTTGCAAAAAGCATATTCACCATATGCAGACAAAACATACAGAGACTTAAGAAATACGGTATCAGTTCTAATGCAGTCAGGTTGAGGTACCCTTTACCGAACAGAGGGGAAGGCACAGTCTAATGTGGCAGCTGTGAGAGCGTGGGGTGATATACCTAGGACACTAAAGATGGAGGAGGAAGCCTGTAAGAGCTATCTTGGACTCTCCTGAATTAGCTGTTGAAATTTCCTGTGTGTAGCACTGACTTTGCTTTATTCAAAGAATCCACCAGCAAGGCAGAAAGGCTTTTCTTTGTCACCTAGATATATTAGAAGTTATTTGTGGTGTTGTAGTGTGCAGAAACTTTTGCAAATTTGTGTTTTATGCATAACCATGATAGTAGTCACTCGTTGTGTCATGTTGTTCACTGCCTGACCCTTTGACCTGGCTATAAACTCTTAGGACTTTATTTGGAGTAATAGCTGCAGCCTTTCAATGAGATCACTTTTCAGTAAATCCAGTGAAAGCCCTGCAAACTCCCCAGACGATCATATTAATACTGTTTTAATTGCCAGATTGTATCAGCGTGGCAAATTACTCATGTATCTCTCGTTTATATTAACCTAAACTAATTTATATGTATTGCACTGGAGTTTTAAACTGATTTGCAAGATTTGATTTTAGAATCCTTTTTAATTTGGCACGTAAGTACATTTCCTAATAGCATAAAAATAATGTAAAACATTTTTTACACCCTCTAAATAGAAATAAGAGCAAGTTAAACTGCTTTCCCACTTTTACCTGTTTCTATTTAATGTATAGTTCGATACATTCATCCAATATCTTTAGAATTATTGAAAAAAAGGGAAAAGTACTGGGGTAAGAGTAAACAAAATTCTGAAGAACATAATTCAGCTGACTTCAAGAGAGAGAGAAGCAGATCTTTGGATTCCTGAGCTGCTGACTCTAGTCTTCTTCCTAAAAAACAGGCAGTAGACAGTTTAACCAGGCTGCTCTGCACAACTCTCCAGAGACATTGGCAATTTCAAAGAAAGTTTCAGTAAAGGATGTAATTCCAAAGATAATTTTCCGTTGATAAGGAAATGTTGTCTGCAGATTTTTTTCCTGACACAACTAGACCATGCTTCTAAGAAAGATGAAAAAAGAGAAAGGGTAGGGTGGGGAAAGACAACTTTGGTAATATCGATTTAAGTATTTTACGGTATCGCGTCTTCAGTGCTGAATGCCCGCATTGCTCTGTAGGTTAGCTCTGGCTAGCGTTAGGAACCAGCGCTGGCAGTTTCCTTACACGAGCGTCCCGTGTCAGCCTTCGCGAAGCTGGTGACACCGCGGCGTGGCTCAGCCAGGAGGTGTTCGGTGCGGGCGCTGCAGGCTGGGGCAGCGCTGGGGCTGACCCCACGGCAGTTTGCCGGAGCCGGGGCCAGTCCTGCTTTTCACCGAGATGCTGTTGGTCTTACCGGGGGCCAGGGCCGGAGCCGCCTCAGCTCCCCGGGCTCTGGGATCTCTCCCGGGCTCTGGGATCTCTCCCGGGCTCCTGCCCTCCCCCCTCCAAGGGTGCGGGCGCCGGGGGCTCCCCGCCGGCCGGGGAAGAGGCCAGGCCGGTGAGCCGTGCCCCGGCCCCACCACACGCCAAAGCCCACCTTTGGGGAGCCCCGCTCCCGGAGGAGCGGGCACCGGGCCTCGGGCCGAGCCGGCGGCGGCCCCGTGGCCCCGGCGGAGTAAGGCCGTGGGGAAGCGGCAAGAGGCGAGCGGTGCCTCCGGGACGGCCAACCAGGCTCCGCCACGGTTCGGCGAAGCCCCGCCGGCAGGCCGGGGAGGAGCGGGCCGAGCCCTTCCAGTCAGCCGCAGCCGCCGCCCGGCTGGGCACGGGGGGCACCTCCCCCGCCCCCCCAGGGGCTGCGAGGCTGCCACGGGGCGCGGCCCGGGGGTCGCTGCCCGCACTTCGGCAGGGCCGCCAGGCAGCGCGGCGGAGGGGCTGCGCTCTGGGGCGGGACAGCTCCTCCCCGCCACCCCGGAGGTGGAGCCGGGCGGCGCCGTGGGGCAGCGCCGACATTTCCCGCAGGGTCGCGGGTGCTGGCAGCAGCGGCGGAGGAACGGCTGGCGCGCCCGGAGATGACAGACGCCCTGCCGCCCCGCGGCTGCCAGGCGGCGGAGCCGGCGGAGGACGGCTACTTTCGGAAGGTGGGAGGCGCGGGGGCAGCGGGCTGCGTGCCCGGCCGGTTGGGCGGGCCCCCGGCTGCTCTCTCCTGGCGGAGCGTCGTGGGCTCCGTCCCCGCGGCGGCGGGGGCTGCCTCTGCCTCGGGGGGCGGCGGGCGAGGAGGCGAGACGGGGCTCTCGGCTGTGGCGGAGCGCGGCTGGCCGGCCCGGGGCAGGGCAGCGCCCGCAGCCGGGCTGCGGTGGGCTCCCGGGCGGCCGCGGGAGCTATCCTCCGCTGCCTCTGGGCTCGGCTTCACCCTGGAGGCTGGGAGCCCTCATACCCCTGCGGAGCCAGGGAAATTCCACCCGCCGACCTTCTTTTTGTCCCTTTTTTTCTCTCCTTTGCCCCCGCGCTCTTCCCTGATGGCACCTTACTGCGTCCCCTCGCTCGCTCTCTAGTAACTTGCCTTGCGTACCAGTAAGAAAGTTTGCTGGAGCAAGGCAATGAAGTTAACAGACTCATTAGGAAGTTTTTAATGAACATCTGCCCTAATTACTTTTCAGACTGAGTGGGCGGCTTATGCCATAACCTGCACCTTGCGTTCTTTCAGCACAACAGCAATTACAGTGAAGTATGGCCGGTAATGCAGCCCTGGGGGCTGCTGTGAACTTCACCGGAGGTAAAGGGCAGGACGGGCCGTTTTCGGGGAGCCCTGGCCCAGCCTCCCCTCGCTCTGTGTTACCTTCCCCGCACCTCTAACTTCTGTTGATGGGCTTCAGATAGGGGCGTGTAGGTATACACGGTCTAGGTTCTGGCTCTGAGACCATGAACTGGTTATTAAAGAAAAAAAAAATGCACCTCATGCATCAGGTTGTTGCTGCTCTCTGCACAGAAGTACCCCTACGCTGCGCTCCAGCTGCCGCCTGCATTACACGGTAGGGGGGGAACATGTGCTTTGCTCTGTTGCCCTCTTCACAGGCTGTTTGGTTTTTTGCCCCCAGTATTTACCAAATCCCTAAGCCTGCAGGAGCTTAAGTAACAATATTGCCCTTTAGCAGAGGAAGTTTGCAGCCAAAAAGTGCGAAGTTCTACCTGTGCCAGCCATGCCGCAAGGAATCAGTGCTGACACATAAATAACTAGGCAGGCAAAACTTTGACCAAATCTTGTCTGTTACTATAATTTTTTGATGAGTAATCACTTCTTTCTTAGTAGTCCATAGCAGGAAATTACAAATTGTGGCAAAGCTGTAATTATTTAAGAGTTTTCACAGCTATGTTTTCTATGGTGTGGGATGCTCATAGGCTGCCTTGAGGCATGTTAGTAAAAAAAGGTGACTTTTCATGAACTTGTGAAATTCATTAAGTTACATAAACCAACTCTTCCACGTATTTGTCTTTACTGATGGGGACTTCACTTTAATAGTCAAGTTGTGCCTCTTAAGTCGTAAGAGGAGTGTATCTTCTGCACTCAGACTTGCTAAAGGACTGGGTTTGTTTTCAGTTGGATTGTTGTATATTAGGTTTAAGTTCACTGAAACAGCATTAGATTAGATATCCTGGAAAGGAATGAAGTTTTTCTCAATATGTGGAAACACTGTAGATCAGTCTTATACAATCATGAACATCTTTCCCACTTCTGAATTACTTATGTCTTAAAGCAGTAGAAAATGAATTTGATTAAATCTGGGTGAGCCAGTGTTGCAGTGGAACATCCTTCCCTTGTTGTTCCTTCAGATCTTTGAAAGGTTCATCCAGTTTACAAGTGTCTTTAATAAAGTTGTAAACTTCAGATCAGGCTAGATGCTCAAAGCCTTCTGTCCCTAGAAGTTAGGTATAAGTGGGAAACCAGTATTCCTTGTTATACATTAGTTGAATGGTCTCAAAGATCAGAGCTTTCATTCTGACTCAGTAGTTCTAGGAGAAGAGGGGAGAAAGGAAAAAAACCTCCCAACCAAAAGAATCCCACTCGTGGAGTCTTGAACAGATGCAAGTTGTGAACCCAAGGAGGTACTTTTGATGTAGTATCTTTAGGCCTGAAATGTGTATCTGAATGGTATGCTAGGTGATTTCATGTAACTGAAACTAGTGACTGAGCTGTCTATGTGTGTACCTAGGTCCCCCACCCTGCCTCTCCTGAGGTCATTTGTATTGCTTTCCCCTTCCTTTTTGCATCACACTACTCTTTGCTTTCCTGAAAGGATTTGACTGTTGGTTTAGCAGTTTTGTTGGTGCAGAATCACATTGGTTTCCAGGGATAGTCCTTGTGGTTTTAGATTAAAATACATTTATTTAATTTACCTTTTTATTCTATAAGCTGTGGAGCAAGGTGAAAACACTTGCTTTGTATCAGTCCTGCTCATAAAAGGGCTTTCAAGCACTATTTACACAATAAGGTTGCCTTCCATACTGTGCAAGAATATTGTACACAGTGAAATTTTGTAATTGAGAAAAACTGAGCAGTTCATACAATATCAATTTGTTTTAGATGCTTGATATTTTCTTTTGATGAATGGATTACTGTGGGAAGTATGTTCAACCTTTGTATAGTGCCTTGTTGTGTATTACACTTTTTGAAGTCTTAAATACAGCATACCAGAAAACAACCCTCTGTATCCCCAGGATGCAATATGTAAAACAATTTATTTAATTATTGTTTAGTGCCTTTTTTTTTTTCTGTAGGGAGGAGGCCCTGTAAAACTATGACTGGCTTTATGTGAAGGGCCATGACCAGAAATGGGGAAACAAATGCACAATCTTGGTTCCTGCTTCAAATTCTGTTGCCACACTAGAAAGTTAGGCTTGCTGTGACATTGCCAGGTGAGTCTGAGATGTGATGGGTGGCAGCTACTGCAGTCCACTTGCACCCTTTCTCAGACTCCCTCTCTCTGTTCCCTTCCAGTGATGTCAGAGCTGCTCTGTAGGGACCCTTTCCTCTTTCTCTGACCCTGTCTCTGTTGATTATTTCCTTTCTCTTCATGGCAAAAGCCTGTCATGTTTATACAAGCAAAATTAAAATTTCTCAAAACATAGAGGATGCTTTGAGTCCTGGATGCTTTTTTTTTTTTTTTTTTAATACCTAGTTTTAAGGAAGTTACCTGTGCAGCCACACAGGGTATATGCAACTTTGTCAATGTTGCCCTTATTCCCTTCCCTTTATATCTCCCCTCCAAAACAGCCCTCTTTAACCATTTGATCAGCTGCAATTTGAACTGTGAGAAGAATTTTAGTTTTAAAACCAAACCAAACAACAAAATCCTTGCTGGTGTCCTGAAGAGGATATGGCAAAGTAGAAAATAAGGTGCTTCTTCCATCAAAAAGATGGAGCTTCTGTCTAGAACTTTTTACTTTCTGGGAAGATAACTCACCGGGAAACTGGTTCTGCTACTGTTTATCTCTACCATCACATGCGGATAGCTTAGTTCAGTCTATTCCGTGGTACATTGCCAGAGCAAACTGTACCTGCACTCCTGGGTGGTGCAAGTGCTCTTGGACCGTCAGCCTGGTGCCTTGACCTCCTCTGTGTAGAGTTCCTCATTCTTTCACTATTAGTGGCAGCAACCTGTGAATCAGCCATGCACATCCCACACATCCATTCAAATTCTGCCCCCAGTCTGTCTTCCCTATGAAAGAGTCTGTGGTCAGCAGAAAATATGACAAAACTAATGATAAGAGCAAAGAACAATTTGTTTTAAAAGTAGAGCAAGGCATTTAGGCAGGAAGGATTTTTCAGCAGACTGATAGTAATTAAAGCAGGTCTGTCCTCATGTGCTGCTTTGCTTATGTGAGATGCTTCTCCCACCTCTGGGGAAGTTACTCTTTAAGCCTGCCGTGGTTCTGTGGATTGCTTGGCCTCTCAGACCTCTTACTGTTGTTTGTTTCGTTTGTGTTTTTTTCATTTACTTCCGAATTTTTGTGGGAGAAACATCTCTTTTTCAAGCTGTTCTCCCCTTCTGCCCTCCCCCCCCCCTTTTCTTTTTCATTACAGCACCCCACCCCACTAAACCAGTAAGTTTTCACAAAGTAAATATTCCCCAAAACATGTCAGTATACAGAACTTGGGATATTTATAAAGTAGTACTCAGCCAGTCACAGGATCCAATGCTGGCATGGTGATCTAATAGTAGGGCTATGCCTGCCTTGTTTTGGTTTTGTGGGGGTTTTCTTGGGTTTTTTTGTTTGTTTGTTTTTTTGTTTGGTTGGGGTTTTTAGGTGGGTAGGAGCAGAGCAAGGAGGAGTTATCTAGGAAGTTCTTTCTACTGTATCTTTCCCATCTTGGTTTACTGCTTTGTAACACCTTACACAGATTGTAGCTCTTCAGATTCCCTATATCGGTCAGGAAATTGCAATAAATTATAAGAAAAAGCCATAGTTCATTTTCCAAGGTTACCTTTTCTGTACCTCTCCAAGCATCTGCTGGTACAGCACTAAGCATCCTGTCTTCAGTTTGGTTGTTTTGGATAGCAGTCCTTTGTGCTACATAAAGCAGAGCAGTAGGACAGCTAGCTTAATGAATCTTTAGATTCTGATCAGTTTAATGAAGATGCTTATTTTCTTTTCTTTTCCCTTTCTTAAACCTTTGGCTCCATCGGTGAGGCTAGCTACTTATTATGTAGTCCAAGCTGATGATTCAGAAAGGAAGACTGTATATATTAGTCCTCCCTGTCAGAGGAAAAGGCTAAAAACAGAAAACAAGCCATCCTATAAATGAAGCACCAGCCTGAAAATGATGATAGGTATGGTAACCAGCTCATGAATCAACACTTCCCTAATTAACTCTCTCCTTCCCCTCCTCGGCTTTTAGGGTTTCTTCTGCAGGGCTTCCCCCACAACTGTGGTTAATGTATCAGTTTACCAACCTGCTGCACCTGTGCTTCCACTGGGGTTTAGCTCATGTGGTTCTTTTCAGTCATTAGTAGCCAGGCAACTGTCAACATTAGCATTGACACAGGAATATTTATTTGCCTATTTGTTCTCTTTCCACTTGTCTGGCAGGAGAGAAACAACACTGCGGTGATTCATACCCCCATCATGCCATATCCACTCATTATATACAAATTCATAAAACCTAAAACTGAAAGTAGGCCTTCATGTGAAACTAAGAATCATCTGAAACTTGGTTAGTCGAGAGACAGACATATCTGGCAAAATACTAATTTTAATTTTGCGCAGTGAGTGGCTTGACAAGATGGAATAGCGTACAGAAAATAAGTATTTGGAATTTAATACAATAATTAGCTATAAAATTTTATATTTTGTGCCAGGCACTTAGACATGGACAAGTAGACCAGGCTCTGGAAGACCAGGTCTTCTTCCTCTGCACCCACCTCCCACCTTTTTTTTTTTTTTTTTTTAAACTCGGATAAAACTTGTATTATTGGAAGACTTGCAGTATATAGCTAAAATTTCAAAACTGAACTAGTAGAAACATAGAAACATGCAAAGAGAAACTTTCAGTAAAAGAAACAAACATAATAATTTAGCAGGACTTTAGGACCAGTTCTAGAAATACTGGTGTGAATCAATCTGTTTACTACAGTTGCTATTACAGCCAAAGCAGTTACATGCATGAGTTAAATTACATACACGTTTAAATATCTGGAGGATATGGCCATTTGCGTACACTACAGGGCTTGACAAGCAGCACAGGTTGTACTGGCTGGGCAGGAATGTTTTATTTTAAGTAAGAAGGCACACCCAGTTTCAACTCTGTGTCACCTTCACTGTGTGGCTCATCTTAAAAGTTCAAACCACTACTTCATAAATCATACTTATATTAATTTCAAACGCTTACTGCCATTACTCATTGTTTGGCAAACAGTCATGATTTCTGTGTCCATTGCAACTGGATTTCTGATACTAAAAAATACTTCTGTCTTCCAGAAAGAACTTCTTGGCATCCAAATTAAATACAACTGTGTCTTTGTTTGGTACTGGTACTTTGGACAGCTATCTTCTCTCTGTAGTAGGTAATTTCTTAAGGCCTAGAGCCTAAACTTGGAACACCACAAAGATCCTGCCTGTACCCCTTAGACAGGGGATTTTGAGGCTCCTTCAGATGGGAGGTAAGCATTAGTGCCTTGTACAGAAGCAAGATTACTGTTCGTCTACAGTTAAGTATCAAGCCTGGAGTACCTGACTACAGGCTTGCCTAGCTACCCTCTCTGCCCCCACGTAATCTAGAATAAAATATCTCCAAAATCCCATGTGAGTCCTGAACTGTCAGTCAGCCACTTCCTAGCTCCGCTTGAGCTCCTGCTGTTGAGCTGGCTGTGCCTGGTGTGACAGAGACAGTGTCATGTTGAGATCCCACAAGCATTCGTAATACAACTGTTTGCCAAATAAATGTGTATGGGATAACATTTATAAACTTGAAAATAAAACCCAGCGGGGTGTCCTGCCACCTAAGCTCAGGCATTAATTCTAACAAGAGATGAGCAGCAATCCCATTGGAATCTGTCAGCACACCCCATTAATTAGTCAGAGGATTGCTATCAAGCATGCAGGACATGCATGTTTATTTGTCTAATACCAGTGTCTATTTCTTTCAGATGTTACCTGGTTAGGTAAATAAATGACATATGGCAAGAGTCTTTAACTGTTGTCTAGGTCTTGCCTCTGATAATGATATATTAAAAACATATCAGCTTCCTGATTCTGCAGTTCAGCAGTGCTATTCAACCAAGCAGGAAGGAATAAAGTAGCTAGCTAACTGAACTTTAGATTTTGAAAAGCTTTTTATTGGTTCAGGAGCTAAGGATAATAATATTTAAGTAGCTCAAACACTTAATGAAGTGCAGCTATGCTCTGAGGGGAAAAAAGGCTCTAAAACTTGATAGCTGAGTTTACTATTCGAACTGTCTTCACAGAAACAAGTACATTGAGTAACTTTGCTTTTTTTCCCTCCAAAATGCATGCAATGAGAGTTTAAATTGTACTCCACTCCTGATCATTTTTGCAACTTCCTTAGCAATAACCATTCTGTTGTCGCTATTTAATTAATTTTACTGATACCATATAAGCCAGGGTAAAATCCAGTCCCCTCTCTAAGTTGTCCTGACTTGGCAAAGAGATAAACAGTAATTAAGTGAAGCATCTAGCATCCTGTTGACAAGAAATGAAACAGTAGGTGTGGAAGCTGCTGGGAAGTTTGGCTGCCAGATATTGTAATGAACTGAACATTAACATTCTTGGGGTAGTCCAAATGTGAACCAAGTACAAATGCTGTCTGGGAAAGGGATCTTCTACATGGAGGGAAACAAAATTAAGCACTTTCTGGGACCTGTCTGCTAAATAACCTTTTAGTACGCAGAATTTGTGCTTTACACAAGGAGGACTTTTCCCTTGATTGTGTATTTCCCATAGGTTTTTTTGCAGATATTGGTTATTTTCACTGTCCTATATGCAGACTTCTATCCATCAGTTTTCTGGCAGCCTGATTACAATAAAGGTTTTAAGCCTGTAAATGAACACAAACTAGCTGAGCATCCCCATCCCCTGCGCAGGAGATATAAAAAGCGATGTTTTCCAAAAGGTAAAATGTGAGTTCCTTATAGGCCTTGAGAAGTAAATGGGAGGTATATGCTTGCAGCTGGTGAGCCTGTCCTGGAAACAGTCTCCTCTATCCACAAGAAGCCTTTCATCTGGGAGACAAAAGTGCTGCACTTCCAGGCACACTGGAGGTGATGCGGATACCTCAGTCTGTCACTGCCTTGTCCTCCTAGGCTCCAGGGCTGGTTTTGCTTTAAAGCTTCATACAGAGATTAGTGGCTGGTCCTGAAATGCAGGGAAACACCTCTGCCACTTTTTTCTCTTTGCACAGAGTTTAAGATCATTGTAGTTTTGTGCTCATTGTTCAATGGGAGCTTGTTTGATTTCTGGGCTGGAGCTTGATCAAAGGTCCACTGAAATAAATGCACCACTTCTACTGAGCTTCATAGGCTTGGGAATCAGGCAGCTGATCTTCCTGAAAAAATTCCCAGAAGTAGAGCTGTAAAGAAGTATTTGGATGATGTAATGAAACTTGTTTGGCACACAGGAAGGGCAGGGAGTTCTGGAAAGAAGCTACAGCTTTGCAGAGAAAATGAAAACAAGGGCAAGGCGAGGTTAAGTTTAGGAAGGATGCTTGTACTAAGTGGTCAAGAAAAAAGTTGGAAGAAAGCATCACAGACCTACACAGGGATACAGAGATGACAGGCCCAAGATGAGGATCAAGTATTCAAACTGAATGCAAACAGCAAGAAATAATTGGCAAGGTTCAAATAAAAAATGGCATGGATAGAAGAATGAGTACCAGTAGCAGAGAAAGATTACACAACACAAAGTGCAGAACAAACATAGAAGGAAAAACAGCGGCAGCCCAGAAAAAAGCAGGCTAAGAGCAGAAAGCAACTTGTGGATACAAGGCCATGTTGTACTTTCAAGTTTGCCTTGCTACTATGTCTGTGAATAAACACGTGTAAAGGAGCAGAAAGCATTTGGTAGTTAAAGGTCTACTTGTAATCAGAGGTGAGTGAATGAGTTTGCTACATCTGCATGTCCTCGCCAGGAAGATGATAATCTTCTATGTATTTATTGTGCCTGGTGCCAGTGCTTTCTCAAAGAGAGCATATACTGCACACCCAAGTGTTGGGCTTCTGCTGTATTTCAATGCAGAAACATTTTTTGCAAATGTAGTAATTTGATGTGGCGTGGTTTTAAAAGTTGTTTGGCAAATGGTGCTTCTGAAGATGTGTGCACAAGCCTCCTGTCATTTTACCTGTTTGTTTAAAACTTTTCAGACCAGGGGTTTTAAATTAACGGTATTAGACTATGGTAATCTGGATTGATCAGCTCATTTCTCTGTTGTCAATTTATTTTAACTTGCCAGCCCTGAAAATATGAATTGAACTTCAAGTAGATGATTAGAACTTTATGTTCTGTTTAAATACTGGCTTTTGCTGTGCTGGTATGTCGTTGCCTGACCACTCATAATTAGAGCTTGTTTGAGAGGCTTTTAAATGCTGTTATATCAAAACCAAATTTTTGTCAGCAAAACTTAAGAGGGAGAGGTCCAAACCAGTGCATAATAATGTGGTTGGAGTACTTGAGGGAAGACTTGTATGAGATCTGAGCCGCCTCCTTGTGTAGTGCCTGATCCAGTAGGATCTTGACAAGCTTTGTAATGATACCCAGCAACACCGCTCAGGACATGCTCTGCTTAAGGGTAAGCCTTAAAACAGAGTGGTCTTACTTGCTTGAGAATCACTACTTAAGGCTGCAGGGATGTGCTGGTTGGCTATAAATGAGTGCTAATATTCAAAGCCAATTGATACTTTAAAAAAGGGGGAGGGCAAGGCAAAGAATAAAAAAGTGGAAGTGAAACTTCTAACCTGTTTAAATAAGGTATTAAGATTGTGGTTCCCTCAACAAAAAAAAAGACAAGCAGTCCTATTCATCGGTAACAGTTTCAGCTTATCAGTGCTCAGCAGAATAGAATGGCTCAGTCCTGCTCAAACACAAGTTGCAGTCGTTTGAGTCTTGTGCTTTGTGTAAGGTGTGCACATACACAGGACCATTCTTGTGAATTCTGGATTCCATGCTTTGCTTTTTCAGGGCTTAATTTGATGAGTGTCTGAAGGTATAATAATCATCTTACCCTGTCAAGTTCTACTATTCCATATCCCATCTTATCCCATCTCATATTACTCCATTTTCCATTTTACTTGATACTGAGCTATCAATATATAGTCTTGGTTTTGGCAACGGGTAACAAGAAAAACTAATGGGTGGATAAATCACTGCATCTGGGACTGTGAACATATACAGATGAAATAACTTATAAAGCTTATTCATATTTCACATTTTTGTTGCAGCATGCAAAGATGCTGTTGTGTTATGGCAGGATAGACTTAAAGACCTGAGAGTTTCCTGGGTGTGAAGAAGAGCTGTACAGATAAGCAGTATGTGCCAAAAATAAGTCTGAGATGTAAAGAGAGGAACCTAGGGAAGGAGGGGTAGGAATTGTACTGAAGATCTGAGCATCAGAAGGAACAAGAGCAGAGATCCTTAGAAAGGTTCTTGAAACTGTGAGCAGTGGTGCCACCAAAGCCTGTTGTTGATAAAGTTGTATTTCAAGGCTGCATGTATCTCAGTATGGAACTCTTATACTTTGCAAAGGTTAAGCAGAGGAATTTGATAGGAATTACTGCCTTGCCAGATACTGTTTTTATGAAACCCGTAGAAACTTAATAACGCTCTTGTCAAATTTGGTTATAATTAGAAAATAGCTTCAGAAGATTTCTAGGGGAGAACAGACTGGTTCACAGATGTACTTAAGCTTTAAAACAAATATTTTCTGCCTGGATTTTAATGTCAAATACTTTGGTGGTGGTATCTTTTTCACTTTTGGTGACCAGGTGATGGTTAATGAGAAAGAAACACTTGTCAGTCATTCATCATTGATGAACGTGTAGTTAATTTGTATTCATACGGAACCCATGCTATTAAAGTTCATTCAAATTCAGTGTTACTCCTTTTTCAGTCTCTTCCAACAGCAACAAGAAAATTTGTTTCCTTAATTCTAGGGATGTAATCCTCTTGCTGAGACTGGTCGAAGCAAACTGCAAAATCAAAGAGCTGTCCTAAACCAGCAGATCTTAAGAGCAGTAAGAATGAGAGCTGGTGCTGAAAATCTTTTAAGGTAATTGTTATGACTTCCTAAGTTCTCTTGCCTGAGAAACAATTTTTTTTTCTTTTAATTTTTAAAAAGTCTCTTAGCTATTACTTTTTGCCAGTCTGCCTAACCGTTCCTCTTAACATGCTGCATAAATTACTGCTGGATGCTTTGTCAGTCTCCCTGAGTTTTTTTTAATGCTGTAGCTCTATCGAGTCATGACCTGCTATGAAGTACATTTTCAAAGCTGCAATGTTACAGCAAATGAGCTGAATGTTACATTATCTTATGTTGCTCTGTTTGATCAGCTTTATTGCTAGCGATAATGGCAGGTGAACCTTGCTGAATATTGTAATGAGTCCTTTTTACACCCTAAATCAAATACAGGTATTGTTACTGTACTGTTGCTTTTTCCAAAATCCTTTATGTCTGTGCTCCACGGTGAAAAGGACCATTGGTTGCCTTGTTTATTCCATGTAGTAGTGATACAGGAGTAGCAGCACCTAAATTGAGCAGGGTTACAGTTGCCACCAAGTTCTCCTACAGTTTGAGGTAAATTGAAGAGACTTTGCCCTTCATCTATTATAATTTGTCCACCAACATTTTTTAAAGACAGTTTTACATGGCTGTCCCCATAGGAATAGCGTTATGTTGCCCCTGTCTTGAGGCTACTACATCCTGTGATGAGCTGCCTAGCAAACAGCCCCTGTAGCTAGCTTTCCAACAGTCCATCCCTCTGTTACATAGAAGAACTGAAAATTTCCCCAGCAGTCATCTGCAGTAGTCTCCTGAAGTGTCTGTTTCTCTGCTACTGGAGCAACAGTTGGTCTCCAAGAACAAAAATGTAGTCCTGCTTCCTTAGAGAAATGAAAATGCTTGGATAAATTCACTTCTCTTAAACTTGCCATTGATAGGTTGCCCTTTGTCTGTCACCTGCCTTTATCTCCACCTTTGGCAAGAAGGGTGATAGGTCCAAAGCTTATGTAGTTTTACCCTCTGTGACTGACTTAGTTTTGCTTTGTTTTCTGGTAATTGACTTAAGGAGTAAGACTTTAGGGTCTTTTGCCACTTTTTGTATGCATTGCGAAATTCTTGTGTCTGCTTTTGAAACTGATTGCTGTTCCTTCGGTAGATGGTTCTGATGGAAAGACTAAAGAGATGAGTGTGAACACTGGTTACTCTAACGTTCAACGTAAAGATGTCCTAAAGTTCGGCTCCTGATACCAATATTAATGGCTGAAGTACTGACATTGCTGTTGACAAGAGTAGGAACTAAGCTGATTTAAAGAGTAGAGGACCAGACTTGTTTCTGAGTTGTTAAAAATCTAAAACGAATGCACACCTGTTAGAGTACTAAAACTTGCTAATTCTTTGAAAGAAGCAATTTTAAAGTAACCTGACTACTAGATAGTTCACATGACTAGACCTATTTACAGTCTCCTAAGGAAAACCATAAATAAACAAGCTTTTTGTTTTCAGATTCTGGTTTCATTTCATGAAGTTCTAAAAGAAACAAACCGATTGCTGTCCACAAGGAGTGTCCTGCAGTAGGACTTGTGAAAAAACTGGAAATGCAGGTTTCTTTACTTTCAGCTGAAAGTAAATGCTAGGCTTGAAACAAGTGATCCATATAGCGCAAAGACTTTTGTCTTTAAGACTTCTGAAAGTCACAGTCTCCTTTTCGTTGTCTTTTGTTGTGGAAGTTCTGATTTAAAACTGAATGCAGAGTAGATTTGTGTGGATCTCAAGGATATCACGTTGCCCCTGTTGCTGTCTTTTGCTGTTTGTATGTCTACAGTGCAAAAACATGAAAAGGTAATCCAATTAACTCTAAATTGGCATGGAAGTTGGCAGCAATATAGCTGTATTGGAGAAGTTCACCTGGATGGAACATTGGGGTTTCTGAGAAAGGTACTAGAATCCCTCCCGTGGAGGCTGGCAAGCTAGATCAAACACGGAGCCTTAGTAAATTATAATTAAATTGCTGCTAGTGTCAAAGCTCACCCAGTTACCTATGTGGTGCTGCCTTTATCAAGGAAGATCCACTCCACCCTGTGTCCGTGTCCAGTTTAGGTTATGCAGGCAGCAGATGTTAACATTGCTTAATTTAAGCAATCTCAAGTATTCAGTAAAGTACAGCATAGAAAATTCACAGATAACACATTTATAATATGAAGTACAAGCTTAAGAGTTTTAGCCTCGGAATAACTAGTTCTTCAGCAGAGGGTTGTTCCAAGTGGAGCCTAGGTGTATGAGAGTGTTATTCATAAATATTTATGAAGGTGAATTTTATCTTAAAATAAAGGTAAATGCAAAATGCTGCAAACTTAAGTTTGTTGTTGCCTAATGATTTGGATTCTCTAATACAGGGGTACAGTATCTTAAGCCTGTGTATGGTTCAAGGCTGTTTATCTTAAACTCATATCTGCAGTTATAGATAACAGTTTAAGTCTCTTGAAAATAGTAATACTGTATGGGAATCAGGTTAGAAATAGTGATAAAATATCCTGAAATACACAAATAAGAAGTCATGCAAATGCTCTGGCAGGGTCTAAATGCAAACATCCACTGTGCTAGCAGTTCAAAATGGTGTCATGTAAATATAAAGATAATACAAATAATGGCAAAGGAAACAAGCAAACAAAAAAATCCTATTTGTATCTGGCAAAATAAAATTATAGAGAAAATTGTATTGTATTAAAAGAAATATCTTTCTACCTCTATATTTGGTTGTAAAACATTCTGTAGTAACAGTTTTATGGGAGAGTTGTTTTCTTTTATTATTAAGATCAGAAGTCTCAACTGATCATTATTCAGTTTATAAAATGGGGAAGTCTCTTTTGAAAAAATAACTCCTGACTCTCCCCACTTCCACCCTTATAACTTTTGGGAAAAGGTCACATAATCTGCAAATAGGAGGGTAATTCTGTTTAAGAAGCTTTAGTTTTGTTGATTAAGGGTCAGGCTTATTTTCAAATACAGTAATGGCACAAAAAAATGTAGCATATAGCCAACCTGTGTGTCTGTGTGCTGTTATCTGGAAACTATCCCAGGCTGTCTCTTGACAGAAAAACCTAATGAATTCTGAAACATGAAGTCTTGTATCATCTCTTAAGTAGATAAAAAAAAAAAATATCTTAAAAATGCTGAGAATGCTAGCAAGGGATTCAACCAAGCTTATGTACAAACCCTTTTCCTGGGCAGTAAAAAATGTGTATGTCTCTTTCTTTCTGCAGAGCAACCACCAACAATAAAGTACGAGAGCAGGTACTACTGGAACTGAGTTTTGTAAACTCAGACCTGCAGATCTTAAAGGAGGAATTGGAAGGGCTTAATATCTCAGTAGAAGTTTATCAAAATACAGAGTAAGTATAAAGCTAAATTACTCAATTTTTAACAGATCTTCTGTTTACCCTTGGAAACAAAACTGTTTCTCGGTGGATGTGAATGCTGTAGAATAGACAGGAAAGAACAGAGAGCTTGATAAGAAGAGAACATACTTGATTTGTTGACTAAGGGTTAGTCTGCATATTTGTCTCTCACTTGGGAAAGGTGTGTACCATTAATCCTTAGATACGGAGTTCCCTGTTGGAAGAGAGTTGCAAGAATTGAAAACTCTTGGGGCTGTAGACAGAGCCACGTGGCACCTAGCAGAATTTCCACTCCTAGAATGGCTAATTGGTTCAGTGCATTCTGGAGTGAGCAAACCTAGTGATGTACTTAGTATCTGTTCTCAAATCCAGTGCATACAACAGTCCTCTTTTTAGGTGGAGAACAGAAGTACAACACTGATTTGGAGCTCAAAGCAGAGCTGAGGTAACCTTTAAGGTGTGCGCTTCAGTGATAGAAATCTGTAATGGGTAAAACAGAGGAATTCTTAGTAATGAAGCTGAAAGTTTTCCAAGATACTTTTCTAACTTTAAAGATCATGCTAAACTTCAAATTGAAATGGGTCCCTCAAAGATAAAACTTAAAGAGTATTCATTGCCTGCACACTGCAGCGATTTCTGTATCCATTAGGTGTCTTGTTGCTCCTGAAACCAAGTGTTTACTATTTAATTAACATTAGCAGCTCAAGAGGCAAATTGAAGTACTTCATGTGATGTGGGGTATAACTTTGGGTCCCTCTTAGCACCGTTTTCATTTAGGTGTTAACTTCCAGGTGGACTACAAGGCATTATTAATTAGAGGGACTAAGCACATTTCCAGTGGGGTATCTTTCAACTGAATGCTGATCTGATGCAAAATATCTACGTTTAATTTTTCTCAAAAAGAAACTTGTGCTAAAGCTCCTGCCCTCCACCCCCATGGCAAACTTTGACAAGTGTTTGATGCAAAAATGTTTTTTGTTCAAGATTTTACCAGTCTTCATATGTGCGTGTGAGCATAGAGAGACAGTATGAAAGTTAAGGCTGTGGAAATGAGAACAAGACTCCAGAAGTACTATTCCTTCTTCTAGCTAAAGAATATTCAAAATATTTGGATTCTCAAGGGAGGGTGAGCAGTAGGTCAGGCCCCAAGGCAGGTAGAAGCCTTGTGGCTGGGCAGTAGTATGCTTGTTATTCAATCCTGATCCTTCTTCCCCAATCTGTTTTGAGTGGTGTTTTACCTTTCTGATGCTGTTCATTCTAAGCTCTAAATGCTTTTTATATTCCATTAGCTAAAATAATTAGCTCCCTCTGTAACTGCTCTCCAGCCTTTAATAGCAAAGAGCTAATAATAGTTGCTCTCTGAATCTATTGTGCATGTAGTCATCAACGTGAGGTCACACCCACGTTACTGGGTTACACTGTGTTGTGTTACACCAGTCTGAAGGGTTGGCCTTCCTAGTACTTGCATGCATCTCAAGTGGATTGAGAGGCATGATGCTGTTTCTGCTCAGTCCTGGAAATCCAGGAACACCTCCCTAACTGTTCAATGCCCCCATGATGTTAACTCCATGGGTGTGGTACCTTAAAAACTTCAATTCAATTCCTTTGAATGACAAATGCTGGTGTCTACAGGGACTGTGGGTAGTACTAGAACTCATTGAACCACTAAGTTAGGATTTCTTTTGCATGTGTCTCACTTCCTTTTGGGGTAAGAGTCTTGATATAATCTATTGTAAAACTCTTGTGGTTTCTTCTAAAAGCTTCATCAGTGTTGTGGTTTAAGCCCAGATGGTAACTAAGTACCACACCCCCACTGCCCCCCAAGGGATGGGGAGGAGAATCGGAAAGGAATGTAAAACCCTGAGGGTCAAGATAAGAACAATTCAATAACTGAAATAAAATAATGATAATAACAACAGTTATAGTGAAAAGGCGGGAGAATGGGAGAGGAATGAAATCCAAAGGGAAGGCAGGAAAGAAAAGAAGTGATGCACAATACAGTTGCTCACCCCCCACTGACCAATGCCCAGCCGGTGTCCGGGCAGCAGTCCAGAGCCCTGGCCAACCCCCTAGTTTATATACCGAACATGATGTCCCACCCCACGGTGTGGAATACCTCTTTGGCTGGTTTGGGTCAGCTGTCCTGGCTGTGTCCCCTCTAAACTTCTTGTGTCACTCCAGCCCTCTCGCTGGCAAGGCCTGAGAAACTGAAAAGTCCTTGACTTAGTTTAAACATCACCCAGCAACAACTAAATACATCGGTGTCCTATCAACTTTGTTCTCACACCACATCCAAAAAACACAGCACTGCATCAGCCACTAAGAAGAAAATTAACTCTGTCCCAGCTGAAACCAGGACAGTCCGAAATCAGATCGTTTGCACTAACTGTAGTGGTGTTTTGGCTCTGTATCTTGGAAGTCCTTTTCAAGATAGCAGGGCCACTTCCTGGATTGTGCCCACCAGTTTAAGGACTCTTCCTCTATCTGGAAGCAATTCTGATCTTTATTTTTTATTATTGGGTAATACACTTAGTGGAAGAGCAGTATATATAGCTTTTGAAGGATAAACGGTGCTCTTTAATTCATAGTAGTCTTATTAGCTAGTGTTGTTTACTGATGTGATCCAGGCTTAAGTCCATGATACAGATGTATATTCACTTGAGGTTCATATTTTTTTTAAGTCACAGTTCTCATCCTTATTGCCCTTTGATATTTTAGAGGTTGACTTGTTTAGAGTTTAACACCTAGCATTGTCTAGAAACTAAGTAGTTTTCAGACTTCCTACTCTTACACCTTTCACTGTTAAAGTTGCTATATTTTGGCCCTGCTTTTCCCTCTGTTAGGGGAAAGCACACATCACTTCTACATGTGAAACCATTGGTAGCATGTAAAATACTGGTGGTAACTATTGATAATTACCATAGCTCTTACCGTGGCAGATCTTCTAGCAGCTGTGGAGCTGTTTTCTGTCCATATAACTTCTGAAGGTGTATAAAGGTTGAGCTACGTTGCAGCAAGCCAGCCACTGAGAGTCTCCTTTTCTTTCCTTGAAGGAAAAACAGACTCAAATGAAAAAAAAACAGCACAGGCAAGTAGCTTTCTTCAGTCTCTTCTTGAGGAGTCACAGGCCATTAAGTAGACTTTCTTGGGCAGGAAGGAGCAGAGCTGTTATAAATTTACCTTTTGCTTGAACACCCATCAGCACAGAAGCTTCTGTGATCAAATGAAACAAAAGTAACTATCTTATCAACAGACAAACAGGAAACAAGAATTTCTGAATCTTTTTTTCTTTTTTTTCCATAGAGAGACTTTCAGCATTCCCTTGGTACCTCTTGGCCTCAAAGAAACAAAAGAAGTCGACTTTACACTCCCCCTCAAGGTAAATTGGAGAGACACATTTCAGAACAAGTAGTTAACAGAAGTAACTTCCATTTCAGATTTGTTTAAAGAAGCAGAAGTAATTTATGTACAAATTATTTTTTATTTGCCTCAAAACTGAGATCACAGTGTGTTAAAAATTAGCCACCAATTATTTGGGTCGTGCTCATATGTAACTAGGACAAGGAGTCAGAAGACGTTATAAGAAATACCACTTTGGAGACAGTAGAGTTAAACCAAAGAGAATAAAAATGCCTTCTACAGTTTTTGTTTCCAATAAGACTATTGATTCCTACTCTTAAGTGTGAAAGGAAGTAGTAATGAAGGTTTTACTCAACGTAATGGTGATATTCCAACTTGCACTAACTAGGTTAGTTCAGTTGGGAAGCAGTGTTGCAGCATTATCACTGCTTGCTTGTTAGCTAATACACTTTGCTGGCTGTTTGTGCCACCTTCTGTATTGTTTGGACTACTGTGTATTGTGCAATGTAGATTTTAATCTCATGGTAAACTATCTTCTATCACTGTAGCATTTGCCTCGGCTTTTACTTCTGCAGGTTAATCTCTGTGTTCAGATTGTGGTACCACTTGATGCCATTGCAGCTTTGTTAATTTAAGTGGAATTGCCCTAATATAGCTGACAAGAATTTGGCAGTCTCTTCTGTTAACAAGTTTTTATGGTCACTTGATTCTCTTGTTATTTTAGCTAACAGGGTTCATTTGTCCCTTTCAAAGCCACTAAGCGTTGCTGTTTTAAAACCCAACGGAGTTGATGTTATAGGTGTTTGGTTCCTTTACATCAGACTGAAACTTCTTGTCTTCAGATATCAAATAAAATTATTAGTTTAATTGTCTTTTTGTGGTCTCATGTTACTGTACTATTGACTGAAAGGGAGTAGACACCATGCAAATCACAACTGAATCTGTACTGTTTGCAACTGCAGAAAAAAGTTATTAGTTTAGGTTAATTTTAGATATTCCAGTTCTTTACTTTTTTTTTAGGACTTTATTCTGGAACATTATAGTGAAGACAGTTCTGAGTATGAAGATGAAATAGCAGATCTCATGGATCTGAGACAGGTAAGTTCAAGTAGGGTATACCATGAGGTCTTTTAATCTACAGTTGTAAATAACAACATTTGTATGGAACCAGCATATGCTATTATTGCTTATAACTTATCATACTCTTATTGACTTAATTTCTGAGATACGGAACATCAGTCTTCGTTGTCCAAGAGCTTTACAATGTGAGTAAAGAACAAGTGAAGAAAAGGATGAAGTTATGCAAAGTGATTGAGCTATTCACACAATTTTGTAAATCCTGTAAATCTAAGATTTGTCTTATTTTTACTTTGAGGTATTTTAATTTAGCAGAAAGAGTGTTGAAGTGAGTTTTTCTGGCAAAAAATTGTAGTAGAATGGTGGTTATTTCTAACTATTGTTTGTTTCCTGTATTATACTAGAAATACAAACATTCTTTGTAGCTTTCATAAAATACCTACAATCTTTATTTAATTTTAGAGACTTGCCAGACAGATCCCCTTTGCTTAAAGGTTACGTGCTACTTGTGTGTAGCTGAAAAACTCTTGTTTGGAATGCATCCATATGGCCTTAAGCTTACTGTTCTCAGATTCCACACATTTCTATTGATATGCAGAAGTCCAAAGGAAGCAGAGCTTTAACCTTGGTGTTGCGGTATTCATCCTGTAACTTAACACAATATATTTTATTTTAATCTGTTGTATTTTAAGGCCTGCCGCACTCCTAGCCGAGATGAAGCTGGCATTGAGATGTTGATAAGCTATTTCCTTCAACTTGGTTATGTAGAAAACAGATTTTTCCCACCTACCAGGCACATGGGAGTTTTATTTACATGGTAAGTGTGTAGTTCATGTTTGTCTTCTCTTCTGTTTCAGAACACTGTTAACCATTAACTGTCTTCTGTTTAATTTGAAGCATCAGTGTGTTTCTTCCTACCTCGCTCCCTGCAGTGTGTGTTGTTAACCTTTTGGGGTTTTTTAGTGTTAAGAGTAAACCTGAATACAACACACCCTTTTCATGCTTAAGAGTGAAACAATTGGCTAGATTATGATTTGGGCTACAGGTTAGTACAAGGGGAAAAAGAGAGAAAATAATCTTCATTTTGGACAACTGCACATGTGTCCTTGACTCTCAGCCGTGGTGCATGAAGCAGATGGGGAATGGGTTACACCTTAGTTCTCCTCCTTCAATTTGTTAAGATGACCATTTGGACCAGAAAAGGAGGAGAGACTTAATTTATTATAGTGGAGTGTTTACTATATTTATGAGCAAAGTTTGACTCTGAATTCAGAGGTTTTATTTTTATCATGAAAAAGATTACTACCATGCAGCCAAGAGGAACTGTTAAATTTCTAGTCATAACTGCAGATAGAAACCTGAAAAGACAAGCTATGAAGGATTTGACCATGCTAATAGTTAGTATTTGGCAACATCTAAGTACAAGAACATAGCAGCACATATGGATGCTTCCCCAGTATACTGTCAGCCTCTGTGGTATTTCACAGGCACTTTTGAGTTAGATACAGTATGCTTATGGAGACCCTGCTGAAAACTAAGCCTCAGATAAAGCCGTTCTCTGGCTTGCAGCATCTAGATTGTCCTCACAGTATGGGATGGTATTTCTGTTCACTTTAATTTTCACTGTAGCATAACGATTACTAAGAATTCCACTTCTCTTTTGGAAAAACAGAATGAAAATATCTGTTGTTTCAATGGACTCTGCTAATTTTAACACTTCTAATATTTGTTTCCCAAGGTATGATTCCTTCACAGGTGTCCCAGTGTGTCAGCGAAATCTGTTACTTGAAAAAGCTAGCATTTTATTCAACATCGGAGCCCTCTACACACAGATTGGAACAAGATGCAATCGTCAGACCCAGGCTGGACTTGAAAATGCTGTTGATGCTTTTCAGAGAGCTGCAGGTACAAATATTCAAATATTGGGAAGGTCTTTATGCACATGTTCGTAATCTCACCCTGACATCCTCCATCACCAACTGACTTCATTACACAAAAAAGGAGGAATAGGGAAATTGAAGCCCACTGAAGAGCTGAGATGGCACTTTAATTCAAAACTCGGAACTGTAGTCTGAACATGCAGATAAAGACAGTGAATACTGTGGTTAATGATTAATGAACCGTAGTTCAAAGGTCCAAGTAATAGCCCTAACGTGAACTGCTTCACTGTTCATTCTTTGTTTCACCAACATAGCTGCTTTTACCTCAGTGATATTACATTGGCATAAAATCAGATTTAAAGGCTGATAAAGGGCTTAAAACCTAGCTTTCCTTATGGTTTCTGCAAAATTAATCTTACTGTGTTCTCTGGTGAAATTTGCAATTAATTGGAAGTTGACTATATTTTCCATAGGTTCCAAAGGCAGACAGATTCAAAATACTCAAGCTCTGTCCCAAGCAAGGAAGAATACAGATTCTAATAAAGGCAATCACATCCTTTGAATTAATTAACATGTTACAGAAGTTTTTGGTTTGGATTTGTTTGGGTTTTTTTTCCGAGTAGCTTTTCTAATTTTTTTCTAAATGTCATCTGTGCTACACATAATGCTTAAAGACATGACCTGTGTAATTAATAGCTACTGTAAGATTTATTTTTGCACTAGGAATCTGTGGCTGTCAGTTTCCACTGTATGGGCAGTTTTATCATCTACAAACTGTGGACCACAGAGTTGGATTGTCATAAAACCCCTCTTTTGAATACACAGCCATCAAAAAATATTTCTTCATGCATTTATTAAATAAATTATTTTTCAGCCTTTGTATTTAATCTAAATGAAACTTCAATACTAAAATCAATCTAAAATCGATCAATCAATCTAAAAGAAATTTCTCCATTTTGCTGCTGCTCCTTCCATTTTGCAGATAAGAAATAACTGCTTTTCACTTCAGTGTATTTACAGAACAGAATTAATTCACAAATTGAAATGCATCATTTGCTACTACACTACCTTTGTAGGGCCCCAAAGCGACGTGCTCAGGAGGCATTTCATTGTACCTGTGCATGGCTCCGTAACACTGTTCATTATGTTGGTAGAGACGTGATATAGAGCATGTATTAACCATTTCTCTGCGCTGAATGGAAAATGTTGTACAGAGCTTACCCTCAACAAAGCTCTTGGTATGTATATACTTACGTGATAGGGAGAAATATGTTGAGAAAAAATAATATTTCCCCCCCTGCCTGTACTTTCAGTTCCTTTCAATAGGGCACTGCATCAGCACTTGGGATGTGCCTGGCAAGTTTGGGCTTGATTTTTTTTTTTTTTGGAAAAAAGGCAAAGATTGCCATAATTCAAATTTGTGTAAGAGCATATTAGTAAGTTAAAAGACAAAAGTTAACACAGAACATGAAAAACCTCTGAAACTGATAGTAGGAAAATACAGCATAACATGGCCAGAACTGAATGTAGTGGCAAGAACTAAGATAACAGAAGTTGAGACACTTGAAAAACCAGAGGTCTTATCATTAAGCTTTTGTAGTAGTATCAGCAATTAGCAGGCTAGTAGAACCCACTAAACCAGTTGGATGACATGCATACTTGAAGGTTACACTTCCATCCCTGAAACTGTTACTTAATATTTGCACTACAGTTAGTGTTTGTTTTTAATTGATAAATGATGGAAACGATTCATGCGTTGATAGAATCAAATGTCTAGAGCAGAATCTAATTTTACCCTATTAAATACACTGGTTTAGTTTACTTACAGGGATGGAACTGAGCTTTCATTTGGACACAGCAGCACTTAGCATCTGGAAAGGAGGTTCATAATTAACTACATTTATAAGTTTGTGGTTTTTCCTTCCATCCAAGTGTTCTATTTTCACCTCCTTATGGCTGCATAGACTTCTTTTTCTTGTCCTGTGTATAAGCCGTAGCCTACCACTTCCATATACGAGTCACGTTCAGTTCAGTACAGCTTTATGGTCAATCACAAGAACTGTTACAAGCAGATCTGAAGGTATTGCCCTTAAAATCTGCAGTTTCTGTTGCTCTTCTGAATTGTAATTTTGAGAACTGTGCCTGGAGATGTTTGATGGGAATGCAAAGCAAAACCTGTACAGTTTAATTTCATGTGTACCAAGAATCCCTTCAAATTGCTGTTGTTCATTACTAGAAAGTATGCTCTCCATCTTTATCATTGTAGTACATGCTAGAAGTAAGTTCACTTGTTTCTCTCTTTGTAATGCTGACAAAGCCATTTTGTAATTTCAGGAGTCCTAAGCTACTTAAAGGAGACCTTTACTCACACACCAAGTTATGATATGAGCCCAGCTATGCTGAATGTATTAGTAAAAATGATGCTTGCACAAGCTCAAGAGTGTGTTTTTGAGCAGATTGGTCTTCCTGGAATACGCAATGAGTTCTTCACACTAGTGAAAATGACACAGGAAGCTGCCAAGGTAAAATAGGAGACTTAAAAGTCAGTCTTTAAAATAACTGTTTACAGTGCTGTGTTACTTGCTACAGCTTCTAGTAATACTAACAGAATTTATTAAACCTAAATGTTAACAACTGTTACTGAAAACCAAAAGTAACAAGGGACAGCTGACAACCTATAATGACAATCGCAACCTTTCAGAAGATTAAAACACAAATAGCTGCAGTCTAAGTATTATTTTAGAACTGTTGTGTTTTTTCTTTTAAATTCATCATTCATGAAGTTTAAACAGAAACATGCTGGAACACTGGGGCAGTGAACTTGCCAAAGCTTTTTTACAAGCTATTTATTGTATGCTCTTTCAAACAGTATAGATCTTGTCCACAGAACAACATACAAAAGGACAGTGTTGTTTGTGTAGTTCTCTGTTAAGTATTGAACACAACCTGTCTTATTTCCCAGCAGGTGGAGGTTATGCAAACTTAAAAAGCTGAAGTCCAAAAGAATAACTAAATTGTAACTGGGGGAGGACCCTGATGAGCAGTCAGTTGGTAGTTGCAGAGCTGTCTTGGGGCTTGTCTGAAAAATGGGAGGCAGGCTGTGCCCCAGAAGGTAGTGTTTGTACTTGATTGAGGTCGCTGACATCAAAAATCGGGTATGCCAACAAGATATGAAGATGCTTCCTGAGCCATTTCAGAGTAGCAGATATATGATTGGTTCCATACTAGATAAATGGGCA
The DNA here is from genome assembly GCF_023634085.1 of Falco cherrug. Lineage (NCBI taxonomy): Eukaryota > Metazoa > Chordata > Aves > Falconiformes > Falconidae > Falco > Falco cherrug. The sequence continues at coordinate 11,367,992 of NC_073710.1, read as the reverse complement.
AAGCTTTTCCTACCAACCCTGTAAAGCCACCCTGACCTGTCTGTAGGATCGATCAGCTGTAGAGGAAAGGTTTTTGGATTGTGTCAGTTTGGAGTTGTTTGATCCATTAAAGCAGCATTCACTACTTGACAAACCTATTTTATTTCCTCTGCATAAAGAATAGTAGCCCAGTTTTAAATAAGACCACACAAACTTAAGGCTAGATATGACTCCACAGTTTCAGAAGTGAAGCACAAACCTACTGTACAAGTAATATGCTTCACTCTTTTTCTCAGCAGACTTCATGCAGTAAGATGTATTTGTATATTAAGAACTGTTAATTATATGGTGTTTTTATTTTAACTTTGAAGCCATATAGATTGAGTGACTTGGTTCATCTGTTCTTATACAGAATTTTTACTTTTCTTGTAAGGGAAAAATCAGAGATGGAATTTCAAATCTTCTCAAAACTTCTTTCCAACCCTTTCTAACCGTCTCCCCCAGCCCCTCTTTGATGTGATGCACATGAAATTATCTTAAAGCTGAATATAATATCCCTTGCTTGAGCTCCTAATAAGCAATGTTACATTATCATATTTCAATTTTGTGCTTTATTTTAGGTGGGAGAGGTTTACATGCTGGTTAACACTGCAATGAATCAGGAACCAGTGAAAGAGAATATCCCCTATTCCTGGTCTAAACTGGCACAGATAAAGTCAGACCATTACAAAGCGCTGGCACATTACTTCATTGCCACCATTCTGTGTGACCATGAATGTAAGAATCTTACATTTTCTATATATTCATGTAACTAACATTAACAAACCATAAACAGTTATAATTTGGTCTATGAATAAGACTAGGAGCCAGGAATTTTGGGGTTTCAATATGTGTTAATTTGTGGCCATTTTCCCATTCAGATTTGAAGCCATGCTTTTTTGTTCTTTACAGAAGAATGTGGAAGTCCAATAAACTAATTTCTGCAGAAACAAAAGAAGTATTATACCCATTATATTCTACTGAATTGTTTGATTCTTGTCAATATGTTCTGGCATGTAAATATTATTTGGATATTGCAGATGATAAAACTGTAAAAGTCCTAAAAACTTGAAATTCCTATCAATATGTGTGTGTAAATATTTGACTGCCTTTGGAGAAAAGGTAGTAGCAATTACACAACGTTACACCTAAAGATGTGTAATGGTTAATGTTCTGTATCAATTATTCCAGTGCAGTCTGGTGATGATGAAGATCAGCAGGAGAAAGCCTTGTCACAGTTGTATGACTACATGCCTGAAGGATTGATAGTTCTCACCGTTCTAAAGGACAAAGTTCAGAGAAAACAATTGGGTAACTGCCAGATTCTCACAGCTACTAGATACAGTTTGAAAATAACCTCGTATTTATTGTCTATGGATGACAACCAACAATTCTGATTTTTTTCAGGGAAAGCACACTTACGCAAAGCCATTGTTTATCATGAAGAAGCTCTAAGAGTCTGTGGTCTATGCAAAAAGCTTCGAAACATCGATGTTCTTCAGGAGGTTCTGACAGTTGCACATAAGCGCTCACTTCTCAAATATGCTCAGCAAGAGACAGAAGATGACTTTCTCAGTCTAATCCAGGCTCCAGATATCCTTCGTAAGTGTATATAGCTAGAAATAGAGGGTATTAACCTTACATGTGTATGCTTTCATGGGGATATGCCTTTATATGATATATTTATACATATATAATATGCATCCATACATAGTATAAATAATGTACAACTTATATACTTAAACATTTGAGTTCAGATTCCTTGCATGTTTCCTCCATCACAGATAAATGAATTTTGTTACAGCTGCTTTACAATGTTTCTGTCTCTGGTCACATAATTTTCTGGGGTAGATAACAGTAATTACTTACAACTCAGCTTTTTTGGTGACTGTCTTGTGAGCTAGAAAAAATAGGGAAACTTTAAAAGCTAAAATCATATGGGGAAAACTAGTAACTGTCTCCTGTAGCACGAATCTTCTACTAGTCTAAGTTGTTAACTCACTTTGACTGCTATTGATTCTTCATATGATTAGTCCAGCACGTCCAACTGTTTCCTCTTCGGAAGCAGTGGGAAAGAATGAGCACTGGTTTTAAATATTTCTCAAAGGAAAATAAATTAAAGAGGAGAATAGCTTAGTTTTGTTTGGATGGATTGTTTTAAGTTTTGTGTATTGATACTATGAGCTCTGAAGGGATTTTTAAGGTGATTCAGATATTTGCCTTACAAATTCCCACAAAAAGTGAGCTTTTCTACAGCCTGGTAAGAATTTAGGAGAAATTTCTATCTAGCTTGGAATGCAAAAAAAAGTATTTTGTATGCCTTTCAACTAATACTTGAGAGAAAATGAATTTGTTCTTCTTTTTGTTTTAGCTAAAACAGAGCATAAAATAGAAACAATCGCTCCTCAGTTTTCCAAGGTGAAAGTTAAAGATTTCTTTCACAGACTGGTACGTAACATGCTAATACCAACGAACCTCTGTCATTTTGCTAGCAAGTATAAATTCATTCTAATGTGAGGGAAGGGACATGAGCATTTTAGCCTGAAAAAATGATCCTGTATTAACTGGGGGGGTTTGTCAGACGCTACTGGAGAGATCATTCGTAGCCTCAGAGGTGTAAGTCAACTTGAGACTAGCAAAGAATAGAAGTGCTATTGTAAATGGCTTTGCACAGCATTCGTTCTTGAAAACCTTTGTGAAAGTCCCATGAAGTTTCAATGGGTAATTGCATACAACTTAAAGGTGGGGAGAAACACAAAGTACTTGGAGACAGGCATGCAGAATGTGTAATGTTGCATGCTACAAAGCCGGTCTTTAAGGTGGCTCTGTGTATCAGTGGCCAAAGGGAACTGGGAGTTGCAGTTAGGGTCAGAATATGCAGTGTTTCACAAATCAATTTATCTTCTCCAAAATGGAGTAACATAGAACCTTAGAGCCTGCTGCAGCCAGAAGATTCTGCACACTTTTAACAGAGATCTCAGAACAACTTGGCATTTGCTGTGATCCCACTCTGTTGGAAGTATCACCTGAACAGTCATGAAATAGGGCTGAGCACTTCAGGGGATAGCTTAAACTTCTGGGATAAATAGCACTGCTCCATTTCAGTGGAAGTAGCTGGAAGTTAACCTGAGTAAAATCTACATAAGATGAGCTTAAAGCATTATAACTTAAAAAATGCAAATGTTTACTTACAAATAACAGTCATGTGCCTGTGGCTATGTTACTTACAGGGCCCACTGACAGTGTTCTCAGCCAAGCAGAGATGGACGGCTCCACGTACTATTCGCATCCACCATGAAGCAGGAGAGCTAGGATTCAGTCTTAAAGGAGGTTCACCAGTACAGATTTATTGTCTTGATCCAGTTTGCACTGCAGCTGTAAGTACATCGGTGCAATATTAATAATTGATCACCGGACTTGAGCATTCCAGTCTTTTAAACGTAACTGCAGCTTGTTAATACTGGTGCATGGCATATTTATTGGGTTCTCCTATACGTCAGTATAGTACAGTCATATAATCTGAACACATTCTGTGCTATATACACCTTAGGTGTTAGAGTACCTGTATCCCTGAGATCACATTAAACTAGAATTAATTTCTTGCCCTGTTCACACTTAATAGATATGAAGTCCCAACAATTTTTTCCCCCATCTAGTTCAGGAAGTTGTAAGGGATAAAGGCTTTAGAAAGTAGCAACAATAAGGATGAGGATCAGGAAGGCAAGGCAAGGTAGCATGTGCCCAAAGCAGCATGCAGTGATGAGCACAGTTCAGCTGTAGGAAAGGCAGAAGCAACTACAGAAGTACAAATAAAAATACTGAAGAAATGGAAGTAAAATCTGGAGAATGTATCTCATGGGGGACGATAGCATAGCAAAAAACAAGTTTCCTTTATTTAAGGAGAAAAGTGAAAAGGACATAGAAAGAGCCAGCATTTGAGATTACCATTGATAAATGTGATTCTGCCAACTCAAATAGGTAATTTGTGTACTCGAAAAGTTACCTGTTTCTGTGTTACATACACAATTTTATCCCACGTGTTTGGCTAGGCGGTGGTTTTATAGCATCTAAGAGGGAGATGCCTTTAGGGCAGATACCATGTGGTGACAAAAACATTTTGTGCATCTTTACAATTCCAGATCATAACCTTTGCAAAATTTTTTTGACAGTCGATGGGCCTAAAAGAAGGTGACTACATTGTATCAGTTGGTGGCGTGGATTGCAAGTGGCTCGGAGTGAACGAGGTGCTGGAAAAATTCAAAAGTGTGGGAGAGCGGCCCATTGAGATTGAGGTTATCAGTTGCCAGGATACAGCGGCATCTATGGTATGTAATGAGGCAAACGCGTTTTGCAGATTGGATATGTGAGAGTTGTTCACTTTCCTGGCTTCAGTCCCTGATTTGTGTTTACTTTCATGTAGTCGGATCCCACACCAGCAGTGAATATATAAAGTATTCAGGCATGTGTTCAGTTTTAAACAGTCTGTTTAAATCATCATGAGTTAGCAAGCTAAAGTACAGTCTTTGTGTGCATAAGAATATTTGGGTGGGTTGTTTTTTTTGGTTTTTTTTTTTTTTTTTAGTGGAGCTACTTAGATTAATTGCATTATAAATTCCAGGTTATATTTTATTTTTCCCCTAACTTGTCCCAGAGGATGAAAATATTACCCTGTTCAGCACTGGAAATGCCACAATGAAACAATAATGGAATGAAATAGAACATCCGTGACCATGTGCTTATTTTATATGTTGTTAACATAAATGATCTGTGACTTTTGTATTAGATCATAGATTAATGAATGTATTTTTTATTTTGGTGGACTTATAACTGTCTAGTCAGTTACTAAGCTGCTGTAGAAGCTTTAGACTGAGGAAAAATGATCACAAGATTAAAAAATGTTAAGCTCTAAATAACAAACTTATTTGTAGTGTGAGAGAACCTGTAGTTCAGCTAAATCCACTGCTTCATGCTTCTAACATTCCCTGGCAAGCTTAGGCACTGAAGTAGTGTTGCCTTAGAAGTGAGCAAGGTGCTCTTACTGCTGTTAGGTTTTTGTGTTTTAAGAAGTTAATTTTTCCTTATTGAAAATAAGGAGTTGCACACCTGCCATTCCAAGCTGCTACTGGAAACAAGAGGGTAGGGTATAATCAGGCTGCTTCAGGGCACAGCTGAGACAGAGAAAGCTGTGCCTTTCGGGTATCCCGAAAGACTGTCCCACAGTAGCTCTTGTCATAGTTGCAATTGACATGGAACCTGACCAAAGACAGCAAAAAAATCTTCCCTTCAGAGATCTGTGCAAGAACTACATATATAAGCTTTGTAGAGAGGTTAGTATATGTATTGTATAGTTATGCTAGAAGCCAGTAAACGTAACTATAACACAACCCATGGAAAAGATTCACAAGTCCCTTTATGCTTTGCATAGCATAACCTTGAGTCTACACGGGCAAAATACCAGAATCGCAGCACGCTGAAGGGCCTTGTATTCAATTATGATGTCATTAGCACAGAAAACTTGCTGTAGTCTGCTTTGGAAAACTACTTGCACAGTAACCTTTTGTTATCGTCAAAATTTTTGACCCATTTTGGGTGACTGATTCTTGTAATGCTTCTCCTTTCCCTACAGCATAGTAAGAGTGCAACTTACTCTGTGGGTATGCAGAAGACATACTCCTTAATCTGTTTAGCCATGGAAGAGGATAAGATTGATCAGACCAAGAAAGCCCCACTGAAACTGCCTTTTCTAAGTTGGGGAACTAAAAATAGACAGAAAGCCGCAAGCACCCTCTGCCTGCCTTCAGTGGTGGCTGGAAGTTCTCCGATTAAGAAGAAGCTTTCTCCCTTCACGCTTCTGAATACGGAAAGTTCATTGTACTGAGTCTTTCAGAAGGATCTGTTAACATGACATTTTTCTTTACAATGTATTTTAAAAAAATGTCGATCAATTTTATCTTTATATAGATGTGTGTATAACTTCAGACAAATGCCAGTGACTTCATTTACTGTATTGAGCCACTATGAAGGTCAGAGGCTGCCAAAAACTGTAAAACTGAAGTATTTGAAGGTTAGAATGAAATGGTTTGGGAGATATGCAATAACAAGATGTAGATTATACAATGGCTTACATGAGGACTGGATTCCTTTGGAATTGCAAAACACTGTATTGTGACTGGTTTTTTATAACTGATAGATGGGAGTTATTTATTACAAACTTGTTGCTGCATGCAAAACATTAGGGGACATGTTAAAGGATGATTTTGCTGTACAAGTTTAGAGTTCATAACAAATCACTTAACACGACTTCAAGGAATTATCTTAAACTACAGGTGGAGAGGATAACATTATTCAGAGAAACTAGCCTTGTGCCAAGGGGCAGTGTCATATAGTTGTTTTTACACAGAGACATTTGCTTTCTGAGAGTACTAGGTGTAGTCTACTGAATAGTTAAATTTAATTCTGGAAGAGAATTAGGCGGCTTAGAAGTCAAAAGATCTTTTGAACTACAAAAGGCTTTTACTCTGCTCCTTTTCTGATCTAGGCTACATTTTAAATGCCTGCCGATTCAGTTGTTAAACAGGCTTTACTCCAAATTTAAAATTATTTAAAATACTTACCATAAGACTTGTATCTCATCATCTTGTTAAAATTGATAGCTGTGGAATAAATCTCAAAACTGACCTATTGCAGTGTATTGATCAAGAGTACATAAACTGTGGTGATGCTTTAAAATATGAGAAATGCTTGAGAGTCTTAAGTAGCAGAATTTCTTTATTATCACATCAGATAAAAAACCCAAATCAATATAAAACCATCCTCCTCCCCTTAGAACAATTAATGAGTAAGTATTGGCTATATATATTAAGGAGGGAGAGAAAAAAATTAACTGAGCATTTCTGTGAAATTTTCTATTTTATGAAATTGAAATTAATTGAAAATTGCTAACACTGTAGTGTTAGTTAGCATTTGCCATCTACAGAGTAGATATATGCTGTTTGATACTCAAAACTTAAAATATGGGGACAGTTTGCACCTGGGTGTAAACTTTGAAGTTGTCATTTATTTTTAGTTTCTTACATAATAGGTGTAAATATGTTGATGACACATATTTAAGAATAAAAATCAGATGCTGTTATTTAGTAGTAGCTTTTTGATTCTGCTACGGCTTGGATGATACAGCATAATTTAGCGCTGGCATACCTCTTGCATGTTTCTGTATTGTTGCTTACAAAGAACTAAGAAACTGTCTTTCTTAAAAGTTTCTAAGTTCCTATATTATGGCCTAAAACGTGCTTCCTTATAAAAAGTGTTAACATATTACAGAGCTTCCCTACAAAGGTTACAGAAAAAAAAAAGTAAATTACTTGGACTCACCTATTGTTAGTAGGTATTCTTCATGTGTATTTGTAGCAGCACTTTTTTCACACACAAGCAGCAGCAGTCATACACTGATACACAAGACCCTGCCATACAATATTTTATACAGAAGATATTTACTCTGCATATATGGCTAAAATGACTATCCAGCTAATGAAATCTTTAGCACCATCACATGAATTGCCCTTCCAGCTCTTCACGTCTTCATGCCTGCTATGATAGTCTTCCTGCAAAGATCTGCCTGTTTAATTAACCTTTCATTCCCACCATCACACTTGCTTGTCCTTGAGGAAACGTTTTGGTAGGGTCTTTTTTTATTTTACACACCCACCCCTGCCCTCAATTCAAACCAAAATTTGGCCTTCCTAAGTGCCATACAGCTACATACTTACTATTTCCTGTCAGCTAACTAAAGACTCTTTCTACACTGACTGGTAGCTAACAGCTAACTTAAGGCAAATATTAACTTCACAGCAAGTTACAGTCTTGCTCAGACCACAGGAGTACTTGTAACAAGTTTCTATACACAACGATGTATAGGGCTATAAAGCCCTAATCATAAAGGTTTCCAATAGATTAGTTGAGCTCATAATTCCATCCATACTAATTGTTACTACTTTAATTGAACTTTATTTAATGCACTGAACAGATGGCCATTTGAAATAGTAAAAAGGTGTTTGCCTTGCAACATCAACAGCCATGTACCTTTAGATGTGAAATCCAGTCTCCATAGCAAAGTGACACAGTCTAAGAGGAAATAAAACCTAAACAGAGTTTTATAAAGAAGCTTAAGCATTCCCTAGTTGTAAAGAAAGTATCTTTTCCTATAGTTCTAGAAATTCTGTTTATTATTCAGTAAATTAAATGTTTATGACCAAATTGCAAGTGTATTTTCATCCCGAGTATGGAATCAGGGTAAGTAAACAGGTCTATCTGCTGACCACTCTAACCGGCAGATGAGATTGATTACAGAGGTGCCAAGGTTCTAGTATTTGCTTCTCTTTAGTGTACAAAAGCGCGTTGAAAAGCCTGTTCCACTCCCTGCCTGCTGTGATCCAAAGCCCAAGTAGTAGCAAAGCAGCTTTTCACATACCTCCTTAATGGGTACGTAAGGCAAAAGGCAATTTTACCCTTACTAAATAGGATAATATAATTTAAAATAAAATGCAAGATGTCAGTAAAACCAATCATCTTCATAAGTAACTTTTGAAAAGGATACTAGATGAACAGGATTAATTATGAATTTTGATCAAAGCTTCCCACATTATTTTCTTTGTAGTGTATAGTATACTTGCTATAATTAATGATTATAGCTGATAATCTGTCAAAATATATTGTAATAGATTATCATTATCCCAAACTATATTCAAAAGTGCAACATGAAGATTTTGGATACTGGACACAAGGAAATAAATTTGGTAACACCCTGTGAACTGAAAAAGAAACCAGAAAAATAAGCTAGTTTTAAGCCAAAGATGTATACCAGCTGGAGTTCCTTTAGGAAGTCCTAAGAATCATAAATCAAAGATACTACTATAAAGCAAGGTATGCTAACTCAGTTACTGAGAAGGTAACACCACTCCCATATTAACAAGGTGTTTATTTCTGGAAGACAAAATCAAGCAACTTGCTTTCAATTTTTTTTTTCTGTGGATGCTGAAAAAAACAGCTTTCTCTCTGTTTTTTGTACAAGATAAATGCAAAACACTTTACAGCCCTCTTTTCAAGGCAGTTTTCACAGCTCGATCGACTTAAGCAGAACACATGTAAAGAAGCAGCAGCAGAGTAATAATCTAAACAACTAGTCAATACACTCCAGTTGTTACCCAGGATTACAGAAATCACTGTCGTATGTGATTATTAAAAAAATAATTTTATAATTCACAAGAAACACAAACAAAAAGGTTTGTTTTCCAAAACGGCACTACCCATGCATGTCAGGAACATAAAAAGGTATAAATCTGTTGTGCTACTGTTTGTCCAACTACCAGCTCAAGCTCTTTGACAGATGCATTGCATAGACGGTGGAGGCTTCCAAACTGTTGCAGTAAAAGCAGAGCTTTTGTTTTCCCAACTCCTGGAATTTGTTGAACCGTCCGAAAGAGTGATGGCTCTGCCAGCTGAGAACATTGCTTCCGGAGAAAGGGGTTACTACTGTGATCCTTACTTTGTTCCCGGACCTGAAGAAAAACAAAACCGTATGTGACGCTGAGTGCCCTCTGCTGGAACTCTGGTTTGGGTTTTTAAAATAGTTTCTTTCATCTCAGAGGAGCTCATCACTAGGAAGTTTTAAAAACAAGCTCTCTCCTTATGCGTGTGCCCTTATTAAGAATTTTGATGCAGATCCACAACGTCTCACTAGGAAAAGAACAATTTCTTAATATCAACCATGAACTAAAACAATGATTTTGTCCTCCTTTTGATGGAATCAGATTAAGAGAAACAACTTAAGAACGGTTTCCCCAGCCTGAGACAAAGCAAAATCTCAAGTTGGTTTTGACAGAGGCCTTGAGTGAAGATTGCTTAACGCTATCCAGTGACACCTCAGTGCAAAATCACATTAAAAAAATCCAGTATGATATCCTTCGATTTTTTCCCCTTTGTTCCCAAATGAGCTCTTTTTACTGAGCTATACTATCATATTCCTACTGCAGGATACTTATTCTGTGCATTCAAACAACAAAATACGTTGTGTGCCTTTTTAAGATCCCAGTATTCTTTCTGAAACAAGTGATGATTGTGGGAAAAGAGGTAATTCTCCTCACGTCTTGTATTTTAATAAAGGTTTGTCCACTACCATAGAAACTTACTAGCTGAGTAATAAGTTGAGAAGCTTCTCCTTGATTTCCTACAGGAAGCAATACCATTCCAAGTTCTAGCACAACAAACTTTTGTACTGCTGAGAAGTACTGATCACTTATTTGGGTTTTCTCTACAATTACTATTCCACTGAGACTGCTGGCCTGTATTGAAAGGAAAAAAAGAAGACCTTGTTAATGACAAACTGATGAAATGCAACAGAGAGAAAATGCATCAAGTATGAGCTGCCTGAAAGCAAATCACAGGAAGAAAAGAAGTTGCAGCAACAGTACTGAGCTTTAATACAGCATTATTACACAGCTGCATAATTTTTTCAGTTTTCAAGTAGAGCTAAATTTCTGTGATAATTGCCATTAGAATTCAAAAAATAACACAAGAAGCATGGAATAAACAAACACCAATGCAAACTTTTCCTTTTCTCCTTACGTACTACTTACATTCCTAAACCGAGCCAATCTTCGTTTGAATTCATCCCCTGCAACCAAATCTGCTTCAGAAATATATAAAATGCAAGTTCTGTTTGAAAGATGAAAATCCACAAGTCCCAAGCCATCTTCAAAGATGAGTCTAATTTTCCCTTAAGGTGACATTGTTGAAAGAAAAAAATACAGTAGTTAAAAATATACTAATAATTACTTCACAGCACAACCTTTCTAACGTGTCAATAATACTAGTGACTCCGCAACAAACTTCATATTCTTTAAAAGCTTTTCTTGTCTTTAAGCAAAATTGGTACAAGCAATCCAAAGTACCCTGTGATGCCTTTAGTAATGCCAATTAATAGCACTTCCAAACTACAGATCTGAAAGTGCCATAGCTTCTCAGTAAACTCTGGACTTGAACAAAAACATCACAAGCTATTCTGGAAGGATCACCTTAATTTAGTTTGCTGTGCCAACAGATGATAGCACAGTCCCAGTACCCATATAAATTCAAGTGACTTCAGTGGAGATGCGTACTCACAATAACCCCACTGCTGTGGTCCCCAAGAAGCAGATACTTCTGCTTCTCTGCAGTGCTCAGCATCTATGCAAATATGACTGCACTGATCATGCGGATACCAAACAGACAAACAGGAATTTTCAGCCTGCTAATACAGGCTGTATGACAAATACGGAACCAGTCAGGCAGAGTAAAGCACATTCCAACTAATCTTAACAATACTGGGTGATAGAGAGGAATGCTTCACCCGAATCGTTTTGCCTCTTCCAATTTGTTTGTACTTACCTTGTAGCCTTTGGGCTATCTCTGACCCTCTCCACTTCTCATTTCCAATTACATGCCCATAAGGGACAGCTATAGATCCTGCTGACACAGTAGAGTTTGCTTTTGTTGTCATCAGGCTTCCTTGAAATCTTTACTTCATTAGCAGTTACACCCTAGAAAGAAATGTGGAAGACACTAATACATTTTATAAACCTGTTCCAAACCTGATTTTATGATTGGAATTTACAACATCTAATACTCTGTAAGAGTATTCTTCCTCCCCAAAGCTACCTTTGTTACTGTAATACATCAAAATTGGTAAGCAACTCTGTTCTCTTCAATACAGGGTGTTAGCTTGCAAATTCCACTCCCAACCTTGCCAGTCGATCCGAAACCCACCCGAGTTAAGACACACAAATGGTGAAAAAACCGCACTGCCTTTCCTGCGCCTTCATTCAGCCTTGAAAGCCTGCTTCAGTTACAAAGCTGACTCCAGAGGCACCTCCAGCCCTCAGCTGGCAGAAGTCTCCAGACGGATTATTACAAAGAGAGATTACCGTCAGGTTTACCAGCTTTCTGCAGTGTTCTGACTTTAGGAAGAGACCGGAATCTTGGTGGCTAAGGCATGCTGTAATGAGGAGAGCCACAGACCAGCCGGTACCCACGCAAACACTGCCCCCCCGAGCCACATCCTGCAGCGGGGCCCGCTCTGAGAGGAGCGGGGGACGGCCCCAGGGGTGGCCCCGGCGCCCCGCCGACCTGCCTGACGAGGCTGAGCTCCGTCCCGGGTGCTCCGAGCTCCGGCGGTCGCAGTCCCTCAGCCGGAGGACGCAGCGCAGCCCCAGCAGCGGCGAGATCCCTCCGCCGCCTCAGGAACGGCGCCGGCCCGCAGCTACCGCCCGCCTCAGGGCGCGCGCCTGGCTGACAGCGGCGCTGACAAATAGGAAGCGAGAGCTCCGCCGGCCGCCAGCGAATGAGGAGGCGGGGCGAGCCCGGCCTCGCCACTGGTAGGTTGCTAGGGCCGGGGTGGCGTGAGTAAGACGCGTGCTGACTGGGGGGGCGCAAGCCCGCAGCCAATCCGCCGCGCTTTTGTTACCAGGCGGGTCGCAACTGGAAAGCGTCCGAAGCGGGGGGACTGTCGTCGAGAGGCAGCGGCACAGAGCCGTCCCCTACCCGGTCGCGATGCCGCTCCGTTTCTGGAAAAGGCGGAAGGACTTTGTGAGTACGGGTCTGTCCAGGGCGGGCCTGCGCCCCCGGGAAGCAGGGCCAGCGGCGGGGGTCCCTCGGGGGGGGTCCCTCGGGGCGGGCGGCCGCGCCCTGCGGTTGACGCCGGCCATCGCTGAGCACTTTGAAGTGAATAACGGAGAGAAAAATAAATCCTAAGCGAAGAAAAGAAGGCGCCCGGACGCCGGGCGCTCTCCTTTTCCTCAGCACTGGGCTTGTCTGCCTCCCCCAGAAGCAGCCGGCTTGGTGGGGCGGTGTGGCCGGCGCCCGTCCCCTCAGGGCGGCCCGTGGGCGCTGGCGGGCCCCGGGCGGGGGTGCCGCTCCCTCCTTTCCAGCGGTAAAGAGAACTGATAGAAGTTCTTAGTGAAATCTCGGAGCAGGCAAGGGTTGTAGGCTTGTCAGTAGCGGTGTGGATATTGTCCTCTAACGTACTTGAAGTAATTGAAGGGGTTTTTAGTATTACAGTGAAAATAAACTATTGATCTTCTGTTCTTGCCTTTTGCTGGGGGCTAGCAGCCTTTTACCTCAGCTATGTTGCCTGGACCCTAGTAAGACCTCTACAGTCAACAGCCTTTAGTAAACAAACTGGTGCGTGCCAGACAGATTTGCGTAATTAAGGAGCAGTACGTTTGCAAGATATGACCCAATAAAAAGACAGCCTTTGTAATGCACCATTTAGTTATTTGATGCACCTTCCTGTAAAGACACCAATATTTCCCAGTTCATCTGTTTATTTTATCCTGCTGGAGAAGACAATTAAAGAATAATTGAAAAAAAATCTCTGTAGCAGAAGTAGCAGAAACATAGCCTTTTTTCTCTGTTAAAAAGTAGTATCTGTCTGAAGGTGATGGACTTCATTGTGACATAGTATTTTCTGATGCCTAGAAAGGCAGCGGGCACAAATTTAAACATAGAAAATTCAACTTAAACATAAACATAATAATAATAAAAACACTGTGTGGGTGGTCCTTAATAGTTTTTAAAAATACTGTGAGTGTGATACAACACTGGAACAGGTTGCTCAGGGAGGTCTCGGGGGTCTCCAGCCCTGGAGATACTCAAAACCTGACTGGACAGGATCCTAGGCTGCCCTCTCTGGTAGACTTAGGTTGACCTTGCTTTTAGCAGGGACTTGGACAAGACAATCTCCAGAGCTTCCTTCCAACCTCAACTGTTATGTGATTACAGTCAAAGTACTTTTTGTAGGGAACTATGGTCCTAGTTTTCCTGAGTTGATGTTTAATGTTATCCTTTAAAAAAAAATTGTTGGGTTTGCTGATAAAAATGCATTAGGATTTTTTTTCTTTTATTCAGGTTGAACCTTTGACTGCAAGACTTGTTTAGTGATAGTTTTTTTCTTCCATCTCATACTACTATGGCTGAGGATTACTTCTGACAGACTCTTTCTACAAGAAAGGGACTAATATTGTTACTCTGAAGCAGGGTTCAAATATTTTGAAGAAAATTAATTACTAGTACTCCTTTTTTCATGTGTATATATACAGGAAAAACCCAAACTTGAGTAAGTTAAAATTCTCTTTTTGCAGACTGTGATATAGTGGGTGGAAAACCTACATTCATGGGTCATGTAAATTACATTTCTAACCTTCATTAGTAGCTGTTCATACATGTTAAAAAGTTAAAATTGGAACCATTTCAAGTCTTCTGTTTACATTAATTGCATGTAATTGTTCTTCCTTTTTGTATCATTTTACATTGTGAGTTTTTGTGCATGTTCAATTCTGTTTTTTCAATTGTGATTCTTAAAGTCATTGTCAACTAATTTTATTTTAAATTGTTTAGAAACATATAACTCATGGCCTGATCCCTGCTGCTACCATAGCTCCTAAACCTGCAGTTCCCTGCACCCCTTCCCCTTGTAGTCCAAACCCTCCTCCAGAAGGGCCCAGGTAGGTTTTGAGTTTTGTTTGGTTTTTTTGGCTTTGTCAACTACAATAGCATACTAGAAAAGCATGATTAGAAGAATTGCATGTCCTTGCTGCAGTGTTTACGTGAACCTTTTCATAAATAGAACATATTTTTATTTGGAGCAATTCCCTTCTTTGAACTTTAAAGATACTTATTTTTCTCCCACTCCTAAGCATGCTAAATAATTAGGACAATGACCATCATGAATAAGTAATTTATTATAAATCTGAGTCAATTAAAGACAAATGGACTATTTAAAGTTAGGACTATTTTTAATTTGGCTGCTATGGTAGAGTGTAGGACTGTGCAATACCAGTACCATGACTCAGGAAATTTTAACTCACCAGAAAAGCCTAAATTAAATGCGACTAACATGCCATTTTTCATTTTATTGCATATTAAAGAAAGCAGGGACTTAAAAAAACTGGCATGTAAAACCATGTTGAATTGGATTTGAGTTAGCTCTATAGACAAATTAGATAAAGAGAAGATAGAAATTTATTTTTCTTTTCATTTGTAGTTTCTTACAGTTATTCTTTTATGTTTTCTCTACATTTAGTTCAATTCTGGTTGTTTTCTGTGGTCTTTCTAGGGTCTGTAACATTCCTACTTAATCGTGGTTCATTTCTTCTTCCTTTTTGACCTCCAGTTATTGTCATTCCTGTTACAGTCCTCACCATTTCTCTCCTTTCATCTTTGTTCCTACTTCTTTCTTCCTTTTCATCTTACCTTCTCTATACTCCGCAGCATCCTATCTACTAATGCTTGCCCTAGGTCATGGCGTGCCAGCATTAACGGCTTCAGAATTATCAGTAAAAGGTTCAGAGTAGGGAATAATGGAAACTAAGAGCTAGAATAGCAGAACATGGAACACTTTCAAAACAATGCCAGGTAGTATTGTTATGGCTAAAGTGAATGCTAAGTACTGTAAATTATCAGTGTCAGTTTTGGGAATGTGACTCAGTATATTCCATGATTTTCATGCATGTGATTTGGGAAAACCAATAGGTACTGTACTTTACTCTTAGATAGTTGTGTTATGATAGCTTGCCCAGTTTTGTGCTTTACTTTGGGAGTTAATAGTTTATAACCAGTCCCTTAGCACTTCAGTAATGTTTGTGCTTGTTAATTGTGAACATTTTGCTTTGCTTAAATAGTGAAGACATTTTGCAAAGGAAAAAAATATGAAATGTGGAGCACAGAGAAGACTTTTAAGTATTGTTTCATTGCTTTATTCTGTTTTCTTCCAGATCTGCTCTAGCAGCAGCTGTCCTTTCAGCAACGCTAACAGGGCGCACTACTGCTCTTCCTCTGCCTTTGCAGAAGTCTGAAAATTATTCCACCTGTGTGGAACAAGAATGTTTTGAACCTTATGCGACAGTTGCAGACCTTAGAATGGGGTAATGTATACTTTCTGGTTTGGTATCTTATCTTAGAAATAGAATCTGTCAATACAATTTTACCAAAGAGTTAGAGCAAACTGCTGTTGTTATAGCCACTTACTTCTTTCTCATGACATGGTAAATTAGGTCCGGTGTCTACAGTTCTTAATCCATTTCTCATAAAGTGATGTCACATATAGAGTCATCATTGGGAAGGAGATTTGGATCGTACAGCAGTCACAAGTAAAACGATACATTATTTCTGCCAAATGATTATCAGTTATACAAACAGGTGATCACTGCGGAATCATCTGAATTACATCTGATATTACCTGTGTGCTAGATAATTATTTGAGACTCTCTTTTGCTGTAGAATTAGCAACCTTCTATCTCTTACCTGACCTTTTCTTTAAGATAGAGAAGAAAATGTAGCTCCAGTGTTAATCATCTTATTTTAAAGCATATGCATAGGCTAGATTCCATGTTTGCAGCTAACAGAAGCTTAGATGTCTGTGTGAGCTGTTTGGACTTGTGTATATTGTAAGACTGATGGTTGTTCACTAGCTTGTGTTTTTTTGGAAGAGTAAGCAATATAGAAAGCAGTTTAACGCCTGTTTCACTTGCAGGCCCAACTGGAAACTTGATGGCAGCGACAGATCTCCTGTACAGTCCCCGGAAATACTAGGCTATTATGATGAGGATGAGGACACGGATACCCATCATTTTGATGCAGATATACAGTCACAGTCCAGCTGTCAAAGTAATGAGAAAAAGGGAGAAAACTTTAGCACCAATGCTATTTATGCTATTCCCTGCAAAAAGAAAAAGGTAGGATTTTCAAAGGCATTAATTCCTTTACCATAGTTTAATACATTAATGCAAATATTTAATATTTCTAAGGCTTTTCATTCTTTTCTAACTCTTCAGACATTTATTCAGTTTTTATTTCACATGGTTTTTGTGGTTCATTTACTCCTGCATGAGATAGGTTTGTTAGTTGATCCTCAAAGATTGCATATTTGATTATTAGGAGCCTTTTCTTACTAGGAAGACACGGGCATTGTGTATAATGATTGTGCATAATTTCGTCTTGTAAAATGTCCAATATGTTATGTTCAGTATGATACTTAGTAGGTTATTTATTAAAAGCACTAGGCATTTTACTTCTAAATGGTGAAAGCTTAGTTAATGATTCAGTATCGTGCTAACAAGCAGGGACCTATATAGAGACGGGGAGACTCGGAATCAAACAAAATAAATTACCTTGTTGTCTTGAAGACCAGTGGATTTCTCTACTTTAAAACAATCCAAAACTGTAACCAGCAATGAGCAGCTTAATACTCTCCTAAGGCACATTTCAAGTTCAGTCCAAAATGATACAAAAATTTAACAAACAGGAAGAAGTAACTGACTAGTAAAGAGGCAGTAAAATGCTATGTTCATGAAAGAAATCAGAAAAAACACCCCTAGGTGAAGAGATAGTAGTCAGTAAGAGGAGGGAAGGGGAGGGAAAAAAGGGAGTGAGTGGAGTATGTGGGACACTGGTATGCAATGAGCAGGGGAAAACCAGTGAAGACAGTGTCAGCAGTTGTTCATGAATCCCTCAGTGCTGTGACATAGTAGATAAGTGGTTGATCTGTTATTAAAAGCAAGTTTAGATAGGACACAGCAAGCAAGCAAATGTAGAATAATCTCACAGACTCCTGTGACTGAATAAGGTGACAGGGAATATTTGCTCTATGAACTAAATGACTGTCATAGTTTCCTACCTGCTGTTGATTGTTGTAAGGTTTAGATTTTATTTACATAGAGCCCTAAAACAAAACAAAAGTATGTAATTTAATATCTCAAAATATTGGAGTACAATTCTGAGTGTGACTGGGACATTAGTACACTAAAGTTTTCATACAGTATGGGCTATTTTAACAGTGTTATCATGATTTAGATAGGCTTGTCTTATTTCTACATAGAAAGAGTTTCCACCATCTCCTAGTACAAATGCTGACAAGAAGGAGGTGCCTTCTCGTGAAACTGAGTTTCAGGTGCTGGTGAATGAATCAGATGTGCAAACAGAAGGTAAAGAAACTTAAGTCAAAATGCCATACCTTTTAATACCGTGGGGAAAAATATTTTTAAATAACATAAATGTAATACAATTTGATAATGAGATATTCCTTTTTTTTAAAGGGGCAATGAAATAAATGCTACTAAATACTTAGCTATTTCTAGTACTTACAGAAAATTTAAAAACTGCATAAAGAGGGAAGATTGGTCTATATTCACTGTATAACTGAAACTCCTAAACATCCACTATTAGCCAGTCAAAAAACAGAGGAGGGTAAAAAAAAGGTTTTGTGGAGTCTGTCTTGTCTAGTACTGTTATTCTCTACTATGTTTATATTGATATATGTGCCAGAATCAACCCAGTTTATACTAGGTTTGTTTATCCTTACTACAGAAGTTGTGTTCTTGCCATCTTTTAAGGTCTGGGCCTTAGAATTGTATATTAGGTCACAGAGGAGAGTTCTGACGGAATAGAGATCTGAATATGATCATTGGTTTCAGGTTATCACTCTCAATGTTGAATTGTTAAGCTTCGCAAATAACTTTGTGGTGATAATTTCATTAGATGAGGGACATTTGGTTCATAGCTGAACCTGTCATTAAGCTATTTTTTTGAACAGTAGAATATTGTGGAGAAAAAAATTGAGGCCAAGACCAGTCTGCCTGCATAGGAGTTTTATTGCACAGTTGTCTTGTCCATTATTCTAAAATCATGAAAACAGAAAATCAGAATTTGTTCCAGAGCTGCAAAATGTAGTTTTTACAGAGGATGGCAGCATTCTAGTAGCTGTTGGATAAGAAAGAGGAAGCAGAACTGAGACTGTTTTTAAAAATTGTCTTTTTAAGTTTTATTCATGTTGCATTCCAGTGTTGTTTCAGTGGAGTTATTTTAAAAACTTTATAGAGAACAATATCCAGAAAGAATTTATTGCTTTGATAAAACCATATTGGGAAGTGGATGCATTACACTAAAAAGAACAGAATATATAAACCATTTCTAATCCCTCTTATATACAGGAAGTGCTGCAGATCTTGGAAGCTGTCAGATTTGCACTTGCCTTGTTCAGAGAAGCAATAGCATTCAAGCCCAGTAAAATCGATTAAAATAATTCATTTGTCCTTTAGTCAAATTCTAAAATAATAGTGGAAAACCACAATACAGCTTCATTTCTTCCATAGTTGCATCTGTACACTGTGAGGTGAAGTAAGGTCTCACAGCAGTATCCTGATACACCATGAAAGAGATAATGGAAAGTTAGTGATCCAGTTTGTGGTCTAGGAAGGGCTTTCTTACATTTATTTGCAGTATGTAATATGTGTGCTTACATAACCACGTGAACCCTTAGAAATACTTTTGTCTCTAATTGACTGAAAAATCTGTTTTTCTTTAGCTGGAGACCAACATCTTGGCTTGAATTTAAAGGTAAGACACATATGAAGGTTAATTTGTGATGCATTTTGGGAAAAAGGGTGTTATAGAGCTGATAGTTTACAGTTACTTAAAAGAAAATTAATTTGTTGCCACTACGGAATCTTTTGGAGTACAAGAATGGCTAATCATTCCTTTTGAAAAAGTATGACTATATAGGAAAGCAGGCCAATAATTCTCAAATCCTGAGCCTGACTTCATCAGGTTTTTATCTAGTTTTCCAGCTGGACCCATCTGACTGCTTTCATAAGCTTGAAAAAGAATACCCAGAAGTTTAGTTTCTTAGATCAACTTGCTGGAATATTATTTACAAAAACAGTCAGTTCTTCCATTGTCAACATCACTTTTTTTTTTTTTTTTCTTCAAGTTCTTGATCACACATATTTTCTTTTGAAATTGTTTGTGAAGTTTGACTCATTTAGTCAACAGTGTCTTGGTATGTTAAATTACATGGCATCATATCCTTACAGAACTTTACTGCTGTTTCATAAAAAAGTGGAAGAAGTTTGCATATCGATCATGTTCACCTCAAGTAAATACATTAGTATAAATTCAGCCTGTGGTTCTTTCCTGATGAACGAAGTTCTGAAAATGTACAAATAGGTACTGGGGTATTTTTTACCAGCAAAGGGAGGACAATGTACATTTTAATTTATTCACAGATTCCCAGTTAGGGACTGAAAGTTCATATCATAATTGACTATTCTAAAGTCTTATTTAGTACAAACTAACAAATGGGAGCAATATCCATCCTGTTTGGTCAAGAAGCTTTGTGTTTATATAACTTTTATGTCAGCCATAACATTGTTTTGAGAACTGTACATCTCTGACAACTAAGGAAAATATTAACAGTTTCAAGTGTCCACAAGAGACTGATGGCAGTGATAAGTGACAAAGTGATGCAAAGATGGGTAAATGACAAGTTGTGTATTGTCAGTACTGAATCCAACCTTAAATTTTGTTGATATAAAAGAAACTGTTTCAAAAGTTCTGTTTCTTAAGTTCTCCAACAGTGATGCTGTTCAGAGTACTTCAGGAAAAAATAATTGTTAAAGCAGATCTCATTTTTTATTTCTCTGCTAGGAAAAAAAATCATTAGCTGAAAATCTGATATGTGGAAAGCCTCCGCCATCCCCAGGTACTTCTGATTTTTCTATGACTTTACTATAATCTTCACTTTAATAATATGCATATGTATATAAAATACATTTTCCTGCTTGTATTCTCTAAGCCTGATGCACGGGGGAAAGTATTTCTCCTGTACAGGAAATGAAAGTGCTGAGTGCCTGTGATGATATCAGGCTTTTTATGTTAGGTGTTTTAGACTTGTTTTCAAACATCACTCAGGTTGGAAAATAAAGTCTTAAATAAACGACTGTGAAGCGATGTTACGAATTTAAACTCTCCAATCCCTTAAGTTTCATTTACACTAGAGGATGTCACTGTTAAGTATTCCATTGCAACTGAAATAGTAAACATATTTCGTATGTGCCTTATTTGTATGTTATTGCATCCCTGTGACAACTCCAGGCACAGTGCCTCTGAACTTTGTGTGTTGCATGCGTGGGATATGTGCCTATCGTGAGTTCATGGGTTTTGTGTATTTCTGTGCTGTCCAGGTATCTTATAGCTTCTCACAGGAAGTTAACAGTGACCATAAGCGCCTGAAATGTTACTAAACACATGAAGCCGCTATGTCATCAATAACAAAGAGAGAGCTCTGGATTTCAAAACCAATTCTTGTGTTTCATATATATGCTATACTAAGCAACTGTTCTGTACTAATTTATATTCATGCCTGTATGCTGTTTAGATTATGCTGGCTCTTAAAAGTCTGACAGTAAGGGTAAAATCTCAGCCTTCATTTTAATAGGTAAGCTGGTTAGCCCTAACACATGAAAAGAAAAAATTGAAAGTGTGATCCATTATTACTGATGCTACAGTAGTATATCCACGGTTGTGCAGATGATCTAAAATTTTACTTTTGCAAGGACTGTTAAGTGACTTCTATTCAGTAACAGATCATTGAAGCCTGCTTGGTGGGAAGGAGGGTAAAGCTGTCATTACACAGGGATTAAAGTAAGGAGGGCTCAAGAGGATTGACTACTACATGCAGAGCATATACATTTTGCTTACTGCAGTAGGTATTTCTGTCTCACCTCTCTAGTCACCGATGCTAGGGAAAGGGAGATCTGCTGATTTGGGGTTTTTTCCCCTTTAAGAAAGGAATGTTTTCAGTGTCTAAGAGAAAAGATGAGAACCTGCAGCCACTCCACTATATAGCTCTTGTTCCAAATCCCCTTTTTCATTTTCTCTGGCCTTATCTTCTGGGAGCCGTGAGCTGATTTTATGAAGTATCACTCATATCTAATGCTAATATTAGAAAAAATGGATTATAATTTGCTGAAACTTGTATTCAAGTCTGAGTACCATTTAAATACATTGTACTGTGGCATTACAGATGTGTCTATTCAGACAAAGCAAGTGTGGGAAAATATGACTAAAGAAAAAATCAGAGAACTAGAACAAGAAAACTGCTGTCTGAGCATGGCATACCAGGTTGTGGTCCAGCAATCTGAGAGAACAAAACGGCAGATGCAAGAACAGGAGTTACAGCTGCAGAGACTAGAACAAGAAAACAGAAGACTTAAAGCAGTTGCAAAGAAGTCACATAGAGAAGGTGGGAGAAGCATATAAGCTATTCTGTAGTTATCTTGTTTGATTTTTGTAATTTCTTACAAGCAGTTCCTGCGGTACTAGGTTTCCGCTCATTGATTTGAGGAAGTATCTATGCATAAGTAGTTTTCAAACAGTATTTTCTGCATTTGTAGAAATATTGTCAAAGAATACTTACATGATCATAAAAAAATTACTTGGTTGTTTGAAATGTAATAATTTTTGTTAGTAATTTTTGATTGATCTTTCTTGTTGGATGTTTGTTTTAATAGAGGAGGCTACAGAATTACTTTCTCTCATAAAACAAGTACAAGAACTGGTAGATGAAAATGATGCTTTGAAAAGGACAGTCCATCGTTTAAATGTAGAGTTAAGTCGCTATCAAACTAAATTCAGGCCGTTGTCCCAAGAAGAGGTGAGAATCTTTGTTACAAAGGGAGTTTGTACTGAAATGTCCCATTGTCCTTTCATTCATCTTTGAGTTTTTAAGACTCTTCTCCTAAGCTGCCACAGAGTTTACAAGTGGCATATACTTTTCCTGACATTTAAAATAAGTATTTATCATTAAATCTAACAATAAATCTAATGTTAAGTCTAAGAAGTTAGATTGTCTCCTATATTAGTAAGATATTGAACTTCCAATTTTGTTGACTTTGTTGAATGTGTGTTACATATGTAACACATAATTAGAAACATGAGCTGGTTTGGTATAATAATTGTGACTGCAGTGGACAGCAGTTGGTGCTGGAAGTACTTACAGTATCTTTTTAAAAATCTGCTTTAGTGTCTAAACCTGAAAGGTTTACCCATGGATGGACCACCACCGCCATGGCTGGTAAGTAAAATATTATTTTCACTTATCTGTTCTTTGTAGGTAAAGTAGTAGAATTTCTTTACTGAAACAAAAGTACTCAGGGTATTACTTAGTTACTCTGCTGAACTATCACATACTAGTAGAGTATTACAAACACTTCTTTTTGTTGCATAAAAAGATGTAAGGCAGAACTTCACAATGAATGTGTGCCGCTCCAGTTGAATTTACAGTCAGCTTCAGACTGCATACAATCACCAACTTTCAACTAATGAATGCAGATTAAGTACTGTTACCCTGACAATCATGAATACTGTATTTATTTAGTATTGTCTAGCATATAGTTTGCTTCAAGATCTATTGCTTAATTGTTAATCTTCTTAATTGTTAATGTTGCAATTATTTTTAACATGATTCTAAAAGAAAATAGCGTATTTCAGTGATTCCTGATGGTGGGAATTGTCATGGGTCCACTAGTAGCCTGTGAACTTCCGGCAAGGAGAAGGCAAATAGTCTGTGAAATTGAATGCATTTGTAACATGTAAAACAATTTCTCCTTGAAATGCTAATCGGATCTTAAATTTTCCTTCTTCATTGGTATTCGGAACTATTCAGAAATAGGGAAGTCCTCCTGCTCTGTTTCTAGCTATAATATCCAATCATATGTATTGAGTTTTAAAGATGCAGGTTTGAGAGTGTAAAAATTCCTTCCCGCTTACTAATGAATCTGGGCTAAATTTGGTTAACTGTATTCACTATAGTGTTTCAGTTTGGTCTCATGTTCATTTGCATCCACATTCTGCTATTACATATCCTGTAATATAGAAGTATATATAGTAATAAGTAATAGCTGCTTTTTAGTGAAGTGTGCAAGTGTAGCATCCAACCTTGTCCTTTTCCAAAGCTTGCTTTTAAAGCTGTGCTGTCAAGTGCTTCTGCAGCACGGTTTTGCATATGATGGCTGCATGCTTGTATAAGTCCTGCACTTTTGTCTGCAAGGTGTATACAAAAACCCTTAATAGTTTTTAAAACTAGCTATATGTAGCTGGAGAAGAAGTAAAACCAATTGAGATTATGGTTTTAACTTATTTATATGGTTTGATTTTTTTTTTTTTTCAGTTGGATATGAAGTATTTGTCACCCCTTCTGTTGGCATATGAAGACAGAATAAGAGAAAAGGAACAATTAAGTCTTGAATACGAGGCAAGTTGCCTTTTAAAGAAAATATACTTCTACATTAAAGCAGAAATAAATTACTGAATTTTTTTAAGGTGTTTGTCAAAGTTGTTTACTGCCTAAAATTAAAAGAGACTTTGTTTTACTTTTCCATGCATGATTATTATGCTGTCTTATCCTGCTTGGCTTGCTTATTTTTCTCAGCTTGTTCAGATGTAGAAGCAGCCACCACACTGACAAGTACTAGAATTGTGCTGTCTGAATAGAGTAAACCATAAGCAAAGTCAGCGGTAGAAAGAATTTACTGTGGCCATTCATAACGGGGATTCAGTGCCCTGTATAGCTGCTCTTCCAGTTACAGACTTGTGGATTTTGTGGTAGAAGAATATTTATTTCTATCTACTTAAGGAATGGGTACTCTTTTTCCTCTTAGAAGTATTTTTTTGTCTCTGATTCTTTGAAAAATGGTGATTTGCTTCAGGGTAGAACTGTCATAGCTTTTCAAAATAATTTATTTCTTTAAAAAAACCAAGCAGAAAACACCGAGGGTTTTATATTAAATGTCATTCACACTGAAAATGTGTAGTATCATTATTAATTTCCATAATTCAGGTTTTTAAATTCATATTTTAAGGATCTACAGCTTGTTTAACTCAAACAACACTCAGCAAAGAAGTAGCACAATTCAAATAGCTGTTATTTTTAATCAAATAATACTAGATTAGAAGTTAAGTATGAGTATCTGAATTAAAGATGAGTGAGGAGTGAGATAATATGCTGTTAACAGAAGTGTTCGAAGGCACTCAGGTTTGTGTATTTCTAAAAGGTTTTGTTGATGCAAAAATAATAAAAAAACCCCCTTACCTCTAAATATGGAGTCCTTTGTCTTTCAGGAGGATATGAAGAATTTTAAAGTACGAGTTCAAGAGTTGGTGAAGGAGAATGAAAAACTACATAAGCAATTAAATAAAACTGACTTCATTACCCCTACAGAATGGCAAGTACATTACTAAAATTAATTCATGCTCAGTGTTGCAGTGCACTGCTCTTTTATTTGTATTGATATAATCATTCATGGGTTTGTAGTTAAGCACGTAAACGAGTTGGTCTTGATCAACCTAATCCCCCTTCTGCAGCAATTTTAAAAACTTTGTTTCACAATGTAGCCTCATGGTACCAGGCATGGCTGAGGGTGAGGATACAGCTTGGCAGTGTGGGAGATGTTCCTTGTGCCTAAGCCTGTTGATGAAATATCTTGGTGATATCAACTTGAAACTCGCAGTTTTACCTGGAAAATTATTTTGATCTTTGTTTAAAATTGTTATACTTCAAAGACTTGTTCCGTAAGATTCACAATCCATTTTCTTAACCTTAACTCCAACCTGGATAGTGTTGATGGGGGTGAAAAAAAACTTCCGTTGTTTCATTCAGCTGGTAATGCTTAGCATCTTACATCAGCACTGACCTTCCTGTTACAAATAACAAATGTATTTTGTCATTCAGTTTTCACTTCATATTTATCCATTCAGATAAAACATGCAGAGTCTTAAGTGGTTAAACAGTATGAACTCTAGCTTAGCTATTAACCAGTTCGTAAGGGCTGATGTACATTTGCTTCTTTCTCTTATGCCCACTGCAGTAAATGTCACAGTAAATTAATTCAGTCAGCTAAACTCACAAGCTGCTGAGTATAGAGGTTTTCATGGGTGCAAGTGGAGGCTGATTTCCATTTCTGTGTTTGTAAAAATCTTCAGGGCAGACTGTTTAAGACTATCATTTAATGGTAGGGGAAATTGTCCCTATCTAGACCTATACAACATAGGATACATTTTTATCTCAGTCAGGCCACACACAAACAAAGTAGATAGACGTTTTGTTAGTTACAGTCATCAGAAATCCTCTGTAACAGCCTATTTTGCTACGCTTTGTTTGGGTTTAGGCTACTCTTGCTGATTCATTCAAATCAGTCATTTGATTTGAAGATCAAACATGAGTAAATTCATGTGGCAACATCTGACATTTGTACTGTATTACTGTTTGCATTTTTTTTTTCCAAGAGATTCAAATACAATTTTGTAAGTTTACACTGTTAGAAGTCCAATTGTGATTTTTCTTTGGATATAGGTTAATATTTAAATTATATTTTATTTATAATCTGGTTGTCATTGCAGGCAGCAGCTGCAAGGTCAGGCCAAGCTGGCCTTGGAAGAAAACAGTCTGTTGATACAGCAACTTGATATTCAACAAGCTAAAGCAAAAGAGAGTCAGAGACAACACATTGAAGAAGGTAAAGTGCCTGAGTTGCTAGTCATTTGGCCTACACTGAAGGTGGTACTGCAGGTTTGGTTTTTTGTTTGTTTGTTTGTGGGAGTTTTTTTGATTTGGCCTTTTTTGGGTGATGGTCGTTTGTTTTGGTTTATTTTTTTTTCGACTTCATATATGTCTACAAAGCATCACTGAATGCAGGTAACACTAATATGAGATCAAGCTCTGGATGTCAACTGACACTGAAAGGAAACGTCAGTATTGACACTTTACAGCATATATATATAAAGGTGACAAGAACTGTTAAACAGCAATACACTCATTTTCATAATTTAAGAGCACTTTAAACTTTACAGGTTGGTATTTGTGAGGTATTATTTGCTTATTTTAAGTGTTCAATTTAGAAATTGTAGGGGTTTTAAATTTCCTGCTTTAACAAATGTTTATCACTTAACATATTTAATTACAAGTAGAAGTATTTGATTTTTACACTTTAATTTGATACCGCTTAAATTTACATGCATTTTCAAGTACAATCTGTTCTCTATTTCTTTTTTATCAGACGTTTGTATTTGCTTGAATTCAGAACACTTGATACTCCTTAACTTGCCTGCAAATACTATTTCTTGACTAAGATTTTTATGCTGATAGTTATTTTTTTGCATCAGTAGATTCCTCTGGATATTTCTTGTCAATAGCCTTCTGACTGGATATTAGAAAGAGGACGTGCATGTTATAGATTCAAATCCCAAAACTGATTGTAAGATTTCTTAGTGAAGTATAAAAAGCAAAATTGAATCATAATTCATAATTAGGATGTTCTGAAAAACATTTAATTATGTGCGATTAACATAAGCCACTGATGAGAACAGTTTCCTTAAAGGAACCTATACAGCAAAATGCCAATTCTGAAATTTTTTATTCATCTGCCACCTGATTCTACTTTCCTTTCTGCTTTAAAAGTTTCAGAGTTTCTTGTTTAGAGTTTTATCTCTATATATCTATCTGTGTTTAGAAAATAACAACTCATCATACCCAAGGCCAGGCAATACCCCAAAATCAGGTGGTGTTCTTTCTAAATCTCAAAATAGCTTGATCTGGTATGATTGTCAGAACATCCCTAGTAAACACTGACAGATTTTGTTATCTGTTGCTGGAGTTCTCACAAGAGCCCTGATCTTCCATTCAGTTCCTACAACTGTTTCAGCAGTGTATGCAGTGCTTGAAATACATACTGCAAGAGAAACTCGGAGATCAGTGAAAAGAAACTAGGCGGGCAGTCTCTAGATGCTTGCCTTGCCTATTAGGCTACAAAAGTCATGTTTCGTTTTAGGTTCTTTTCCTGAATTACTAAAATCTGAATCGGAGGATTTTGCAGAGTAAAACAACATTTCAGTGAGCAAGTAGCTTATAGCCCTGAAAAGAAGTAGTCTTGAAGTTCTGGCACTTTTTCAAAACAAACTACTTGAGAGCAAAAAAAAAAAAAAATCCAAACTGTTAACGCCAGATTTGTCAGTGTGTTTTGTGCTTTACATAATGCTACGAAAACCTAGGAATTAACATATTACTGGTTCAGTTGGAGTTTCACTAGATGATTGAATTAGTTCTGCATTACCCAGTTGTTTTTGTTTTTTTCCCTCCAAAAAGCTTCAAAATTGACCAGAAAGTTAATAAACTTAGAAGATAAGACAAAACGTCAAGAAGAAGAAAAAGCAGAGTACCAGAAGCAGTTGCAAGTTTTACTTTCTACTTGTGAAGAGCTGAAAGCCAAACTGAATAGCGCAGTAAAAGCAGAGGAGCACTTTGCTGCAGTGAATGATTTGAAAAGGTATGTGTTTACATATAGTGTGCCAAGAAACAATTCTGCAAAGTATTCACAGGAACAGATCTGCATACCCAGCACTGTGTAGGTAGCAGCTGGGTGGAAGCTTGTGCTGGTAATTTAGGAAGGTAACAGCCAAAGTACAAAGAAAGGTAAAGTGTTTCAAAAGTACTGCCTCGCTTTTTGTAGGCAATTAAAATTACAGAAGGAAATCCCAGATACAGGGACAGCAGTAGAAGTGTTTCTGCCATACAGTACGTACTGCTATATACCTTTTTAAATAGTAGAAGCGGCGGCATTAAAAATACTTCTGTCAAATCTATTTTCTTCTCTCAACACTGTATATAAAACTTTATTATTTTGTCCCCATCTTTAGGAAAATGTCTGAAGGATCCTGAAATTGTAAACTAAAAATACCAAGTTTCTCCAGTCTTTACAATATGGAAATAACATAAACCAGATCAACGCAAAAGTGGCATCATGCAGCATAGTCTGTAAAAATTTTTTTAAAGACCTTCTGTAAATTTGTTTACTTTCAAGCCTTAGAATAGTGCAAGTTACTGTTTCTTGGTACAGTGCCTTCCTAAGAAGTTCTTAGACCTTGTTTTTTGGCATTGCTAGTAATTTCCTTAAAAAAAAAAAAACAGGAAGGGAATACATTTGGACTATATAGAATATTTTTATAACTTAAATTCCATTTCAAGTGCGGTCAGGATTAATTATTTGAATAATTTTGTTTCTGTTATGCTTCATTCATGACTTGATACGTCATACGATTGTAACACCTCTCTTTCATGTCACTGCTGGAACATTAAGCATTCTCAATGTATCATTTCCATACCTTCAACACGGGTATCTTACTATAACTTAGCTTTTTTAGTGAAGTAGGTCTATACATGATGTCTGTTCTATGCTGTTGTTTTTTGCAGCTGTTTACAACAGGAGCAGGAGAAAAAGTTCCATGAGGTGGAAGACCTAATGGGAAAGATTGCATCACTGCAAGCTCAAAATAAGAAACTGCTTTTAGAGAAAAATAACTTTATGGCTGACAACAAGGCCCTGGAAACTGAGATGGAAACGACACAAAAGATAAACAGGTGACATAAGAAAACGAATATATAGAAATACTTGTCTTTCTAAAAATAACAGCAGAAATATCTGTGAAAATACTGACATCCCACAGTGTGTAGTTTCTACCTATTACAGGAAAAACATGTTTCCTAAACTCAGCTTTGTCACATCTAAAGGCCTGGTTGTCCTGTAACTTTGCTAATAAACTTTATAGAAAAGTGTGGATGAAAACATATATCTACATGTAAATTAAGAATACATCTTTAATGCTAGTAGTTAGCTATAGCAGTTAGTTTTTTGTGTACTCACCTGAAAAATAGGGTCCTATGCTATTTGAAGACCTTATGAGTGGTTCAGAGTTGGGCTAACAATACTTTAAAAAGTAAAACCAATATTATTGTTACATTTCTAAAGAAATATGAGCTTGTAGCCATTGCACAAATTGTTCTTTTGAATCCTTGTTAGTGTTGTTATTCACACAACATATTGTAAAGAAAAACAGTCCCCAAAAGAAACAATACTTTGGTATTGGAAATGTTTCAAGCCAGTGTATTTTAAACAGTATATTTGATTGTTTGAGACTTGTATGAGTTGATTTGCACATACAGTGCAAGTTCTTTTAATGTCATTATTAATTTTGAATCTCAAGATTTTCCTTTTTCTGTTAATTTTATAGGCAATTAAAGAAAGAAGTAGGTTTTTGGAAACTGCAGTTGGAGGAAGCAATGGAAAATGAAGTTGCAGCCTATCACTATATAGCAAACCTCATTGTTTTGGCAGAGAAGATGGCTCAGAAACATGATGATACTGTTTTAGTGGTAATTACCTTTAAATAATTAATATGACTTAATTGATATTTCACACAATTATCATCCTACTGGCACAACTTATTGTTAGTTTGAATTAACAAAAAAGCTATATTTTCAGTTTAATGACGTAGCTATGTAAATAAACTTTTGCAAATGGGATGGGAGCAGCAAAGAATTATTTTCTAGAAGAGTAGTTAAAAGCACCTACCCTAATTTATAGAGATAACATAATTAAGCCTTAACTGACATCATCATTAGGGTGTGCAATAGAATATGTGTGTGTGTGTATATATATACATATATATACACACAGGTGAGGTGTAAAAGAATTTAACCTGATTTTAGAGATTGGCTTCATATGTTGAAGCTACGTGTATTGAAAAATAGCACACAATCATAAATTTTTAATACACATTTCTGAATCTAAAGGTAAGCAATTATCCTTCAAGCAATTTGTATGGACTTTTTCCTGTTTAGCAGAAGTGTCTGGCATGGAAGTTACTGGGCTTTTTATAGGTACACTTTGTTTCCTTCGCAAGGTCTTGGATGCAATTTAAATTTTACATACTGAACTTTTATGAACATTTATGTACTTATGTCTTCAAATTGGTCCTGGAAACTATTTCACAAAACTTTGTTGAACAATAGAAGCAAAAAGCTTTAAGTAGCAGATGAAGGTTGTCATCTAGTTGGTAAAGTGTTGTGTAAAAAGATATTGTAGTGGTTAATTCCGAAGTCTAGAAGAGGACTATAGCAACTCAACTCCAATCCTTGTCTGCTGCAAACTGGACTTTAGGATTGTGAAACTAGGCACGATAAATGTCTCCTAGGAATGAGAGGAACTGGTTCTTATCTCCCACTCTCTGGTATATCTACTTCCAAATATTCAGCATACCACATTACAAATACCACAGAGGTCCAGAATTACTTGCAAGTACAAGGTGTGTCATTTGGCTTAATATTACCCCAGTAGATGTGCAGCATACTTTTGGCAGTAAAAAGCCTGTTTCAGAAGATGTCTTAACATAACTTTAATCAGCACAAGGCAGTGTAAACCCTATCTTTGCAAGTATGCAGTATTTGACATCATATTCTTCCCTTCTGAAACCTGCACCTGGAAGTACACACTAGAAAATCAAGTTTTATGCAAGTGCAAAAAGCTAAGAGCAGGTCTGCGGAAAGCAGCTCGAAGTGCAGTCAGACAGGCCTGCGCTGTCTTTAGACAGGTATAAACAGATCCAGCAGTTAGAAGCCAGTTCTGTCATGCAAAATTCCTTTTATGACAAGGATACTTACTTGCTGTCTGTTATTTCTCAATTTTGTGGCTTAGACACTAAACAGAACAGAAGTCTTGACTTTTTTTTTTTTGGTTAACTAATTCTCTGTGTCTGGGCTGCCAGCAGAGATATTCTGAGACAAACTTTTCTACTGAGATAGTCTAGCATCAGTAAAACCTTTAAATATCCAGTTTACTTTGCTGCCTGGTAGAGCTGAATCAGAACAACCTGTTCCTACTTTTAATCGCTGAACTTACAGCCTGCCTTGGCAGGCTAGACTGCAGGTATCTTGTAGTCAAATAATCTGATAAAGTTGTCTAATTGGAAGGCCTAGAAAGCAAAAAAAAAAAATAATTAATGGGAGTGAGACCCTAATATTAGGAAGAGGTGCTACTGCGCACGACATATATTTAAAAATGTATTATCATTAATGTCAGGTTTATTTACTCAGTTCAGCTACTGCTGTTACCCTAGCCTTAGTCTTTTTTAATTCACTAATTGAAGAGTTGAAATTCATTTTATGCAGAATTAATCCAGAAGAACAGGGAGAGCAGAAAGGGTACGGCACTGTAATAAATTAGCCTAAATTCTTTCTTAATGAGGATTTTTTTTAAAAATCTCCATAGTAACCACATCTCCACAAAAATAAACGGAGTCTTAACTTTACTATTTCCAGAAATAGTGACAATCTACTGATAAATCCAGTCAATAGAAGAGCAAAAAATTTATTTGAAACAGTTTTGATAGTGTAACGCTGATGATAACTGTAATCCTGAGTTAGCAGCTGTCAAAACGATTCTTCTATTGTGTTGTATGAATCAGCTACCACACAGTAAATCAAAATGTCACTGACTGAGCAGGAAGCTCTCAGACCCCGGTGATGCTATTCACTTTGATTTCTGTGAAAGAAGCTGTGTCTCTGGAGCGATGCAGGGAGTTGAAGGTGGTCAGACATTGCTGATTCTAAAACCTAGTTATTTCTCTCTTGAATGCTTTCAGTGGATTTAACAGTTGAAACCTCTTAAAGTTTTGAAAGTATTTTAGTGCTTACAGCTTACGCAATTTTTGTTTGGTTTACTTTTTGTATCTGAGAGAGAACGTAATGCTTATGAAATGATATAAACAGTCATAAGGCAGCAACCATTCATAAGCCAAGCCAGATTCCTTGCCTGAATCCCTGTTGATTTCAAGGGATCTTCTGAGAGCAGGCTCCTACATCTGGCCCAGAAGCACGAGTCTCACTCATACACATGGGATGCTTAGGTAGGCTTATATACATCTGTAGAAAAAGATTCAGAATTGGTTTGGTTTACAGTATGAGTAGTTATGATCCTTTCAGAATAAAACTGTTCCAGCTTATTATTTTGTTACTGACATAGTATTTGCAGTCAGTTGACACATTATTAATTAGCCATTATTAGAATAATTTTCAGGATTCTTATTCCGTCTTGGTTCTTCAGACTATTGGAGCTTAAAACAGAATAGCTTCGTCTTCCTTAGGGAATGTATTCTGTCTGCCCTGTCTGATGATTACCTTTATACTGTATGTTTGCAGGCCAAATTTTTGGAAAATGAGAATAATGGTGTTCTCAACAAAGTAGTAGAAGGTACTCTCCGCTTAGGAAGATTAGAAGAAAAAGTTAAGGTAAGCAGTGTTTCTAAGCTAAATATTATGTGAAGTATTTTAGATTTTTAATGAGAAAAGTCAGTAGTTAATCTTTGTCAGTGTTTTTGTTAAAGACCTGGATCGTTTTATAAATAATTTTCAAAAAGCAAAATAGATCATCATTATGGTTTCCATGAACACATTTTTCCATTGTATTTGTACATTGCATGTTTGCCAGGACATCACATATACATCCTTACCTGGAGAATTCTGACTAAATGTAAAAATAATTTAAAATTATACTTGATTTGTATTTTATTTCTGCTCTGTAGTGTAACCCAGTTATTCTCTCTCCTACTTTTTTTTTTTTGAGGCTGTACTAATGCTTCAACTTGAAGTCCATTACCATTAGATTTGGAAGAATGAAAAATATATCTCAAGTGTACAGTTATCAAGTACTTTCATATGGCTGTAGGGTAGGAGGTTTAGAAATGGAGAGGATGGTCAAACATCTAGCCTAATTAGAGAATACATTATGGGTTATCTTTACAACCGTCTAAACCAATACAAGGCATAGTGTGTGATTGCCATATAACGGCATATAGTGTGAAATACATTTGAAACTTAAGTTTTAGCATTTTTGGCACTAATGTAATTGGTTTTTACTGTAAACTCAAAAAAGGAAGGAGAAGGATATCCGGTATATTGGTTTCTATATATAACAAGTAATATATACTACTTTCAAAAGCTGTTTGTGCAGTTTGCCTTAAAGCAGAGTTTCCATACATGGTACTTTTCCAGTCCAGACCGATGCTGCTATTCCTAAATCAAATGACACAAACGTGCACCACCACGTTAACAGAGACCAGTTCCTTCTGCACTTTCCTTGTAAGGATCAACATAACCCAGGAATTAGCAACAAAGAAAATAAACCAAATTGCAGGTGAGAGAGCAGTCAGCTGAATAATAGCTAAAATCTGCAAAGGAACCCTTCATAAAATACCTAAATGCATGAAACACCACCATAAGATCATTCTAATTATACTAATACAGCTACAGAATAGTTTTAGCTATTTTCACCCTCATTCATGTCTATCTGAATTTATTAAACATCACCCCTACAAAGACAGGGGCTTATATTCTCCTTAAATATGTATTTTCTATAACTTAATAGAGCTGTGACTACTCTAAGGGATAAAGAGACTTGCATAGAATTAAGAAAACTTGCATGCAGCACATGCTGTGCATTTTAAGTGCAAACCAAAACTACATAAAAAAAGTCCTTCTTAACGCATCAACTGTTAATGGGAACTAGAAAAAACAGCCCGTAAGTAAAGTTCTTAAATATTGCTGTTTCTATTTAGGAAAAGTAAGACTAACCTACTTGTAAAACTACTGTTGTTCTTAATTTTTGTCAGTAAAGCAGAGGGCTTAACCAGTCACAAAACACCTTAATACTTCTTAGTTATATTAATTGAACCTCGCTAAAAGCTCATATCGTGTATTTTTTTGCTGAAAACACCTTAATACCTTAAACACCTCCAGTCAGGTAATCAACTTTTCTAAATAGAAGCTTTTTACATTTGTTCTTTTCAGTGATTTATGGAAAGTTACAGGGATTCTTTTCTTTTATGGATAAAAGAAGTATTTTTAATAAGTCTAAATACACTGTCAAGTTTTTAGTTTGGTTCTTTTTAGTCACAAGGCTTTTTCAATCCCAATATATAATGCAGTTCCTCAAACAGGCCAGGTCATATCGCACACCGATTTTTCAGGTGCTGCTGATAAAAACTTCAGGTGAATGTGAGAAGGCAAAAGGATTCTTCACTTGCAAAATACATGTTTGCCTCCCCAGCTCATGCACAGTTCTAACAGCCCTGAAACTTAAACAGCAGCTCACGTTAAGGGTACATGCTTCCTGCTCGGTTGAGTGAGATAGGTTGGAGGTCTCAGTAGGCTGGTTGTATCAGCTGGAGGAATGCTGCTATCAGCTGCTTCAGGATATCACAAATTGGGTAACTGCCCTGTATGTTGAGTTACAGGATAAACCTCTTATGAGGTATTTAGATATAATCTGTCTCCAGTGATAATAGTATTTAAAATGCATTCATTTTTCTGAAAGAGTGATACAACTATTGGTAACGTGAGCATTACACTATTCCTTATCTTAGAGGGTGTTTTCCATTGGCTTTTAGCCATCTTCAGCAATTTCAGCGAGATACAAGATAAGAAATACAAATTATATCATATGAGTTAGAGCATATATTCCTTGAGTTATGAGAGAAAAGCTTCTAGCCTATAGGTTTGAGTTACAAGCGCCTCCCATGTGAGTCTGTATTTTCTACTTTTTAGATATAGACAGGTATCTTAGGTTTACCTTGGGGTAAATTTGTTGCCTCCTGTCTCAGCAGGCACGTGCTCATCCAGAGCTATGTTACAGGTCAGATGCACTGCACGTGCGTCAAGATTCTCTGGGGCTTCTTCCACATCGCTGCCAATGTTATTTGCGGGGAGGAAAGAAGGAAGGCTGGGTGGGAACACAGCCATTCTTCACTGGAAACACAGGGCACATACCCCACAGACAGCGGCTGATGAAAAAGCTGGCAATTCCATTCCCTTTAGATCACTTTGATCTGGTCTTCTGGTCTGGAATTCTGCCTTTTAATGAATTCTTTGGGAGAAAGTAAATGAACAAAAATCCTGTGGTGGTTTTACATTTGGAAGTCTCAAAATAAATCAAGACCTGGCAGATATGTTATTAAAACACAGAATCACCGTGAAGATCTTTAAAGCTAAATAACAGGTTATTGCTAAAATAAAACCCCAAACCATGTCAATGTTTATATACACCTCTTTGTTACGTATTTTAAACTGCTTAACCATATGCAGTTTGCCCCTTATTTTCACATCAAGTCAAAGTGAACAAAACTCAAAGGAGAAGGGTGAAGTGCACTTGAGGTTTTTCTCATTTTTCACTGAGAAGTCTAAACACCTCAGAACATCTAAGAGATGGTTAGCTGTCTTGCTTTCATTATTCTAAGCATAGGCCTGGCCCACTAAAATGTTTTCAATTTCACTACATAGTTTCTCATGGTTGGCTCTCTAAATCTATCTTCTGTAGATTTATAAAAAGCAGGATTTCTCCTCTTTTTATTTATACAGACATCAGTTGCGAAGGGCAACTTAATTATTTAACATCTGCTCCATGCACTTTTTAATAAGACTGGAGTAGAAAGCATTAGAATTGATTGTTTATTTTTTTTTTAAACTCTGTTTTGGCAGTATCTAATCAGTCTTCTGGCAGGAAGGGAAAACAGTACTTACTAACAGTACTTACTAATTTGTATCTTCTCCCTGGAGAAGATACAGCCAAGGAAGCTATGTATAAAACCCGTATAATCAATATTGCGTTTAGGATTTGATATATGCTGTCAGCAATAATTGTAAGAGTCCTTGACACATGACTCTCTTTATGACGGAAGTGAAATGATACACTTAGATCTGCTTTTGCCTCATCATTATAGGTCCTTTCCAAATGAACTGTTCTATTGAATTAAACATCAATACAGAACCAGCAAATTATTATGCATAGAGCAGCTTGTAAGTACTAAAAAGAAACAAAAAAATGGTTAAAATATACCTTGCTTCCTTTTTTCCTCCAAACAATTTCAGAATGAAAGGTTAGCATAGCAGTTACTGTCTTGATGGGTTGTTTTGTTGGCTTTTTTTGCATTTAACCTTTAGAAGATACACTTTGTTCTTAAGGCTGTATTCATTTTGTCATCATAAAACATCCATCTAGCCATTTGAAACTGTTTGGATTGAGGCTTATTCTAAGCAGTCATTCAGTACCTACCTAGAAAAGGATCCACCTTCCTGGAATTTTTCCATAAACATTTTCTAAACCACATCTGGTCTCAGTCTTGGATACAACAGACCTAATGAAACATGGCTTCTAACTTCAGGACGTCACTTGCTAATGTAGGGGGGAACTTGAGACAGGGCAGAGGCAAGGGTTCTGTCTCTTGAGGAGATGCACAAATTTATTCTTTGCATCATGACCATCATATAATAGCAGATAATTTTATTTAAACCTTTTAAATTTTATGTCTGTCTTATAGATTGTAATCAGAATTGAAAAAAGGAAGATCTCTGAAGAAGCACATGAGAATAGCAAATCAACCCTTCTGTCCTAATTCTTATCATATAGAAAATTGCCAGAGGCACGGGGTTAAAGTCAGTCCCCCTTGCACCTATTCATCTCACCAGTGTTATCAATACAGGTGGCTGTGTCCTTCTCTTTACATGCAGACTCGGAGCGAAAGCAACCAAACAAAAACCCCAGAGAACTACTTTTTTCCAGGTTTCTCAATTGTCAGGCAGGATAACATCTGACACAACATGCACTGGTATTTTTGTCCCAAATTACCTATTTGGAAATGCAAGGGCCCAGGTAGTACAGCATATAATACTGCAACACCTATTTTCCCTTCATTTTGGGACACGGTCAAGATCTTTCAGATACTGTGACTTTAGCTGAAGTACACAAAGAATCAATCCCTAAACAAATGTAAACATGTGTCACTGTTTGGAGTACTAGGTAGCTTATTCCCCAGGGTTAACAGGTTTTGCATAGAAAACAGGAATTATAACCAAAATTTCAAGGAAAGACATTCATCTTGCTGCTAAGAAAACACCATTACAAACAAGTATTCTTTCCCTCACGTTTTCTTTTCACGCACCTGAGATGATCTACATGCACAGGACAGACAGACATGCCCAAATTTACTCAGGCTTTTATCCGAGACAGTTTCAGTTGCCTCATACTTCTCTACTCAGTCGTAACTGTGAACTTACAGGTAGATCATTTGTGTACTCTGCCACTCATCCAAGTGTCATTACAGGGTTGTTCTGTCAGGATCAGAATTCTAACGCTTTCTATAGAGACAGCGAGACAATTTTCTTAGGTGGTACTTTGATCTCTTTTGGAAGGAATACTGATTTTTACTGGTAAAGGACAGGAGAAAAACAATACAGGACTGACAGAAAATAGCTTTGTTGCCTCAACAAGGATCTTGGGACCAGATCATTACATGTATTATGGCCAGCAGCCTGCATTTGTAGAAATATTTTGTTGCGTCTCTTACCCAGAATTCTCCAATTTCCAGTTTGTAAGTCAGTGCACCAGGTGTAAAAGAATTATGGTACCCAGGAGTATACCCTCCTGAAACTACTTCAGAAAAGTGTAAATTATGGCCTCTTCAGTACCAGCTGCTGCGCCTGTGATCATTCTTCATCTTGAGGGCTTACTGTATACCTGGAATGCCGTGACCTTGGGCAGACTGTCCTTTTCAGCTCTAGAAGAAAATATTACCGCTTTCAACTACATGTTATCACCCTATTCCTGAAATTTGTCAGCCCCATGTCTGTTTGCTGCTACCTGCTTCCCTTCAGAGAAAATTATTAGGAGGCTGTCTTGAACCAGTCAAAGGCGGTAGTATGCTGTGAGGGGTCCGTAAGGGCCAGCAGCTGCACGTGTCGGTGTGCCCGGAACCAGCGTGACCTGGCCAGGCTCCCACAGGCGAGTATGGAGCAATCTAGATGTTCTTCACCCATCCTGCTGCAGTTCTGCTGAGATAGCTTATGCATTTTAAATAGACTGAGTTATAATCAGTCAGGAGAGCAAGATCAGAACTATGTGTCCCTCGTATCTACTTTCATGCCCTAGTCATTAGGTCAGAAAATGGTGCACTGTTGCCCTTTGTGCCCCATGGATTTTGCAACCATTCTGCATGTGGGACACACCTTCAGCTGGCAAAGGAAGCGCAGGCGTGCCAAGCCACCAGAGGCAGCTATGGGACACGTAGGAGCCACAGGCCTGAATAATCTCAGGCAGAGTGCAGCTTAAAATGCAGACCTCCCAGCAGCTGGATAGTCAATGACCACTAGATAAAAAAGGGATTTCACCAACAGTATTGGCAGATTTCTTTATTAGACGTTTATCTGTTAAAAGAAAGAGGAAGTTCTCTCTAGTTCTTAGAAATAATTCTAGGCACCTGCCCGAAAAGGGCATTTCAGGTTCCAGGTCTGGAGCTGGAGGAGGCATTTACTGACAGAGGTGCAAGTTCAGCTGTTTTCCTGTGCTCTGCACTTCCTCCAGGTTAGCTCTAAGCAACCCTCGAAGAAGCTCAGAAGGAACATGTTTACCTTTGTCCTCCTACAGCATTACAAGTGCAAGCACCTAATTCTGCATTTTGAAGACTTCTCTGGGAATCTAAGAAGTTGAGTGATGTGACTGGTTAACTTGCAGGCTTCTACTTCTTTTCTTAGAACTGACAGGGAAGAGTTAGGGAAAAAAAACGCTATGGAAGTCAGCCTTAAATATTTAATGACTAAAGTAAAAATTTCAGGTAAATATTATTATTTTTCACTATTCTATTACCTCCAGAAAATGAAACTCCAAAATGATAAGAGCTAAAAACGAAGCTATTTTACAAGAGCTAAAAAGAAAACATTTTGTGGAAAGAATTATATAGCTTACAGCACATAGCTAAAAATGCCCTTTTATTTTTTTCTTCCTCCAAAAGGCATACTCAAACTTCCTGCTCTGATTCAGATGAAGATAAAGCCTTAGTGGTTAACACCTTAGATAAAACTTTATATTAGTAAGACGTAAATAGAAGTATTTTCAAAGCTTCACTAAAT
This sequence comes from Falco cherrug, assembly GCF_023634085.1. Taxonomy (NCBI): domain Eukaryota; kingdom Metazoa; phylum Chordata; class Aves; order Falconiformes; family Falconidae; genus Falco; species Falco cherrug. The sequence goes on along the minus strand of NC_073710.1, from coordinate 11,328,328 downwards.
AGTTTGCAGTTTTACTGAAGGAGGTGCTTCCATCCCAGAACTCGGTCCTGTCCCCTGTATCAAACATCACATGCTGCAGATACAATAACAGTTTACGCATTCTGTTTGTGATAGTGAGAAAAAAACCTTACTGGGTAATACCTGTTGGGTTTGTCCGGAGCAGCAAGTATGTAGAAATGCGTAACAATACACAAACCGTATTTTTTAATTCCTTGTATGTAATTTAATGGAGGTGTTATTTCAGAAAGCAAAATCGCTTTGTACAAAAAAGGATTTCTTGTCTTTGAGATTAGACCAATATATCTGTGGTTATTATCACCAATAAGCAAAAAATCACTTGCACTTCACTGAACAGAAGGAACTATTACGTGAAGCGGCAAGGTTTTTAAAACATGAAGACACTCTTCTTTTAGTAATAAGGTTAAACAGCTAACAGAAAACCCACGTTTTCATGGTACGCATTGATAAATATGACTGTTGGACAAGAGGTAAGCAACATGTGCTGTGAAGTGGAGCTTTGCACCTTGGAAAACAAGACGTTTTTTTGCAGCTAATTCTTTTCACTCGTAAGACAAACATAGGGTATGGTATTCACTGTACACACTAGTTTTATATGCGGAATGAAGTAGGAGTGTAATACCTTCAAATTAACAACCGGGTTAAAAAAAAACCATAATGCAACCTACCTGACATACTTAAGCAAGGCAGCACTGATGTAAAGATTAAACTGCAAATTAGTATCTCTAGCTATTTCTTTTGTTGGGAGTGAGTTGTCCTTATTTCTCCTATAAACACATGTTTCCTATTATCTTTAACCTTTACAGATATATAAAAAGAAAGCAGCTGGGAAGCTTGAAGATATTAGTCTGAAGATGACTGAGCAGGAGAAAGAGTTTGCGGGGAAGACGGCTGAGTACCAGCAAGAAATTAAGCGCCTCCGGGGTCTGCTGCAAGACAAACAGGAAGCCCTTGAGGAGGTGATGCAGCGGCAGAAGTAAGTCAGTCACAGGCAGGAGCGATCCCGTAAGATCTGATGGGTAAAAGGGCCGTGGGGGGAGGCAACTGCCCACGGCTCCGACCTCTTGCTTTTCATCAGGGCCTCTTATGGTGTATATTCCGGGTGTCTTTACTCACTCAGGTTTTAGCTATACTGAAAATGCTGGAACACTCCTCTTAATTCCCAGCTCTAAGAAAGACCCTTTGAAGGAGTTTATTCTGGAGTAGTACTGCTGTTCTTAAGACTTCTTCTAAGAAGAATATCAGTTTGAGACTAGTCTTTGATGATTTGGGGGTCTATAAATCATCAGGATATATGTTAACTATTTAATAGCATCTTCTACTAACGGCTGAACACTTTCTACACCCCTCAACAGTTTTCAAAATAGTAGGAAATTAAAGGAAGGTAATGAGTATGCATATGATGTGATCCTTTTGAATCTACCTTACTGTTCTGTTAGTAAGCGACTTAAGATTGGCTACACGCAGAATAAAAAGAAGAAAAGATAATTTAACAGATTTATACAAGATTATGACTGGCAGTGCTGAAATACCCTTTTGATATAGTGTCATTTAAATGTTTTTTTCCCCTCTGGCAGTGGAAAGTTTCATAGCACATTCAGGTGATCAGCATAAAGGAAAAGCTTTTTACAGCTGAAGAGGTAATTAAGCAATCATTTTGCAACTCATCTCTCCCATTGTGAAATAACAGATTTAAAGACAATAGAAAAATAGGGCTTGATATCATCTACCTTATGTCAGCACAGTTCCTCTCAGTGACTTTATACAGTGCTCATAAACAGGTGTGAGTAGCTGGGAACTGTACAATGAACATTCCACTGATCTCTGAAATCTGCAGGAGAAAACAGTATTTTGACTATTCCACATTTCTCTGGAAATAGTTATTTAGGATTTTTAACTAATTAAATGCCTTTCATACCTCTGGGCTCATGTTACAATCTTTTTTACGGTAAAGAACAGCTAGCTAAATGAAGAGGATTTTTTTTTTCCAATGTAGTTCAATACTTCGTAATCCCGTAATATGGATCATTCAAAATTAACCTTTCTAGCCCCAAACTAGGTAAATGAGATGATGTAACAACAGCTCTGTCAAATAATCTGTTACACTTTCCATATAGTATACTAAGTCACTTTTTCCTCTTCAGTCCCAGTTGACTCATTTTTTCTTCAGTAAGCACACAAAATTAATACTTACAAAATTAATAATTAAGGAGCAAGATCTGTACCTGGAACTGCAACACAGTAGTCCATTTAACAGCATGATGATGAAGAAAAATGGTTTATGGAAACAAGCACGAGCTGAGCCTCAGAAAGGGTTGTCTTGTGTTTCTGTAGTCTCCTCCATTAATGAACAGTGTAACTGGTGACTGCCTTTTGCTGGTGGTAGTTAAGCCTTAGCAGTGGTTTAGAGTGTAACGTAATGAACACAACTCTGAAAGGAAAAAAAAAAAATGTTCATCTTTCAAGTTGTATTTTGATTCATCACATTATCCACTAAAATGAAATGTCAGTGATAAGTCAGCTAAATTCTACACTTAAATAAGAAATAATGTGGTTTTATTCTTAGAAAACAAAAGCAATAAAACCAGCTAAAACCGTGGCTGATACTGTTCATATAAACCATTAGGTTCCTCACGTTCCTTTATCTCAAGTACCGTGGTAATACAGTTTCCCAAGGTAATCCAAGTACACGTGTACTCTGTTACGCCTGTCTGCCAGAAATGAAACATGTATTTTTGTCAGGTTTGTGTATTTCTGGTTTTATAAGGCTTACTATTTCCTCCCTCCTTTCCCTCCACACAGTCACAGGAGTAAGGAAGGGAAAATGATTTGTAGCTTAGATGCGTAGCTTGGCAGCCCGAGGCACTAGTGCCAGGACAGTACCAGACATTTACATGTACACTAGCTCTGTTTACCAAGTAAATTTATAATCCAGAAAACTGTCTAGCTCATAACATTTAAATTCAATATACCTATATAAACATTAAGGTAAGCACATACAATAAATATATTGTATATTAGATTCTCCGATTTCAATGTTAAGTAATGCAGATCAAAGTAGCAAGTCACGTTTTAAGCAAGAAAGCCAGTTTAATTTAAAATTTAGCTGAAGGTATGTTGACTATCTAGATAGCTGATTTTGTATTTTACTCAAGTTACAATTCTCTTTAGGAAGACTGTAAAACTAATTAAGCTATTTTAAAGGCACTGACCACAGTCAGTCTGCCTTTGACTGCAAAAGCACTGTAAGTAGGTGAAGACAAAAAACTTTTTCATGTAATTATTTTTGCTTTTCCATTTAGTTTTATAATAGCAGTGTTCCAGAATCATAGCAAGTTTGACTTAGCTACTGCCGTACAAGTCTTTATTATAAAAGTTTACCAAATCTATTGTTGGTGGTAAGCTTTCTTGTACAACAAAGGAAGATACCACTTCAGCTCTGGAAACAGCATCCTTCTTTTGGCAAGACAGGGCATCAGAGAGAAGCAGCCCCGCCTTACTAATCTGACCGGGACTGCAGCAAACCTGCCCGATAGCAGGTCAGGACCCCCTTGCCATGGCACATCACGCAGTTACAAGGTGCCCAGAGGTAGAGTAGCTGCAGATCACGCATGGTCAAGCGTCAGAAGGAATGGTTTTTTAGACATGATAGTGATATACATGTGCTTCCTCATTTTTGTTTCTTCTCTCACCGTTCTGTTTTTAACAAGTCTACATCCAAACTGACATGGGCTTCATAAAACAGAAGGAAGGTGGCTTTCCTCTGAAAATTTGTCCCCTCCTGCAGCATCTTTCACCTTAAGACAAAAATCAGGGGCTGCACTACTTACTCATTGCGTCCAAGGGAGCAGCATTTTTCCACCTGGTTTTCAAGAAGAAATGCATATAGATATAGTTGTTCTTTTGATAAACAAAAGCTTTTAAAGCTTCTAAAAAGATGCAGATTTTACCCTCCTAGAAGCTTCTCAGTAATTCCAGCCTTTGCTAGAGGATATTGGAAATTCACAGCAACCTTTCGCCTGAAGCAGCTGATGAGGAAGCAGTACCATTTTCTGTTCTTCAGGCAGCTGATAACCGTAATGACATTTTTATTGTTTAGAGTCATCTTAGGAGTCATTGTTAGCACATACCTTTCCTTAAATGAAATACACTGCACATTTCAGACATAAACCAAGTTGTTAATGTGGTTCTAGGGTAGAAAACCAGGTTCGTAAGTGCCTGGAGTCTTCTTTCACAGGACACTTACCTTTATGAGTTTTCTAGGTCACCATGTATTTCATAAGTCTTCTGCAGAGGAACATCCCATTAATCTCTAGAATTGGCATGAGAAAGTATTTTGACTGTTGCACATTCAAGATAGTTCCAGCCGCTGCACTTTGGATGTTAAAGGCAGGGCTGGAAGCCTTACTAAGGAAGCTGCCTTAGGCTGTTCTCAGAAGAGCCAACAGTAGAAAAGCGCTGTGGCCAGCTGCAGGCCAGGGAGAGGAGCTGTCATACCTGCAAGCTTACGTGCAAGATTCTAACCACGGTAAAAACCGTTGATCTATGTGATAAGGATTATTTAAACAAACTGTTGTTGGAGAAATGAAAATTAATTCTTGAGCCAGCAGCCCAAATAAGGTTCTTGGAGATTCAGGCTGAATAAATTTAGTTCAGTGAGGGCAGAAAGCTCTGTTTTGTAAAGGAGAATGTGCTTCTGTTTGTTTTTTCATTCTCAAACATCAGTACAACATGGGCATTTCGCTTACTCTCAACAAGCTACAAAACCTTACAATTTGGCTAGGTTAGGGGTCGAATGGAATTTTTATTTTTACTTTTTTTAAGCAATAGCAGCCTACCTTTATGAAAAACAAACTTAACGCTTTTTGCCTAAGGACACCTGGAAACAGGACACATTTACTGCTGAGTACGTATCTAGCTTTACATGCCAAGCGACGAAGGCTCATGTTTGAAGAGGTGAACCGGCTGCTGTGGGCACGCTGGAGTAACAAGGGTTACCTGTTAGGCTGTGACCTGCACAGGGCAGTGTGACAGCAGTCATCTTCAAGGACAGTAATGCTTTGTGGAGCTTGAAGGAATTCCTGATGAGATACAGAAAAACGTAAGAGAAAGGTAGTGAGGGCCACTGCCCACTGAAGTAGGAGTAAGGAAACTGTAGTGTTGAGAAAGCAGCACATTCTATCAGCAGCTGTGGTAACCAAGCTGCAAAGTCATCCAAGTTCCTAAGACAGCAGGGAGGTTGCGACCAGCCAGAGTAAAGACACCCCCTCCCCAACCTGTCCTGCTAAATCTCTTTTTAGATTTTGACGGGGTCAGAATTTTAAAACAAAAAAGCCTACAGAGACAAAAAGCTCTTGTCTGACCACAGCTGGGTTGTAACTGCTGCATCTTGGATGCTTACCTGGAAAACTGCTGAACTCGAAGAGCAGTACGTCCTGCCGCGCTCGACGGCCTTGCCCGTGCCTGTGCCTGCAGCACGCGGCAGAGACAGGGGCACCTGCAGCGTCCTGCCTTGACATCAGCATGCTGTGACTGCTCCTTCCAGAGCAGAGCCAGCCAGCGCTTTCAGATTCTGCATCTCAGCTTTGTTTAAAAATTAATCCCCCAAGCAGAAGAGTTCAGATACACCACTACCTCAAGGCATCTGTTTCTTTGTTACTGAAGTAATTTTAACCACGTGGATACTTTAAAAACTAATCTCTCCGCAGTGTTTTTTCTAAAAATCAATGCAGTTGCCATAGAACTGAACATATGGACTGAAAACGAGCATCGCATTTGTCAGGCGTGCTGACAGCGCTGAACTGCAATTGAGAACTCAGTGATCTTTAGTTTCATCGTCTTCACATTTTCTCTGCCTCAGGCATTAACAATGAAATTGTCTTTTAAAGAAAAAGTCTTGGGTTTTAGAAATTAACAGATGAAATAAAGCCTGGGTAACGTTCTGCGCTACGGTAAGGGCAAACCAGATCAGGCTGCTGTGTATTAACAGAACACCAGTGCCACGTGCACTGCCTGCAGACTCCAGGCGGAGAGAAGTGGCAACAGGGAACAGGAGCTTGTCCCAGTCAAGATGAAAAAGCTCGTTTAAAACCAAAACAAGATCCTAAAACCGTTCCAAGATCACAATACAAACGGCCAGAGTCAACCAATGGGTGAAACTCAGGACGGCTCGTTGGGGAAGTTCAGCCATACAATTTAACTCTGTGCCCCACCTCCCCCAAAACGCAAGCCAAGGATAATGGAGAATTGCCTTTGTAAAGCATTCTGAAGCATATCCTGAGTACCTGCCAGTATTAGACACTCTTACTGCTGTCCCAAGAAACGTAATGTGTGAGAACAAAGTCACCTACAGTTTTGGTGTTTCAGAAATGAAAGATTCCATCTCGGTAGCTTTTGAGAGACTTGGCGAGATGGAAAGGTCCAACTAATTCAATGTGGCTTGGACAGAGTCTTGGGCTACTCTTAGTAACTGCAGTGCTTCCACCTGCCACCTGTTGCTTTAATTCCATTCTTAACCATCGCCTCCACCCCCAAAAGTTCATTCCAAACAATACACAAAGAAAACCTTACGGCCTTCTCAACGAGGGGTTTTTTTCATCCTCCATCTCTATTACCCAGGCAAAGTAAAACACAAAAGGAGTTAGTACTGTGTCTGGGCTACTTTTTACCGCTTGATTCTCAGTGTTATCGATCACAAAGGGCTCTGTGAGAAGTACTGATGATATATTTCCTCGTATACACCTTTGGCCAGGAACAGCCTCCCCGCGTGTAATCTCAACTCTTTTGCATTGATTTCTCATTTTTAGACCCTGATATTCAGAACTGGTACAAAAGGCTGGCTCTGGCAAGTGCCTCAGATAGTGGCTTGAAGTGACTGTTAGCAAAGGCTACAGCATTAATAGTTGTGTGCTCGTTCTCCATGCAACAGCTTTGCTTTCCACCGCAAACAATCTTGAATGCCTGTTTTGTATTTTGATACATACTAGAAGCAGGTCAGAGGAAACCTAAGAACGTAGCCTTGACGAAATATAACTTAATAAAAAGCCTGTGGCAGGAATACACTGCATTATTTAATCATGTTAGCTGCCATTTTTGAAAAAAATAAACATTTATTGACAAAAACATTAAATAATTCATCCATATATGCTTTGGCAGTCAGAGAAATCGGCTCCTAAGGTTATGATGCCTCAAGGACTGTCCTGTGCTATCTTTGCCGCCTCCTACCTCACCCGCCCCCCCCCCCCCCAAAAAAAAAAAAAACCCACAAAAAACCACCAAACCAAACCAACTTACACCACTTCTGTTTGACCTCCACAAAGAGACATTAGTCAAGTCCATGTTCTGACACACTGATCAGACGCTTGTGGCCTCCGACTGGAGCGATGCAGCACTCGCGGTGCCTGGCAGCAGGGGCACGCGCTGCAGACGTACCCGTTACGGGGGGCAGAGCTGTGGTCACGATGGGTCCTGACCCAGCGGACAGTGACAGTCACAACATTTGGCTCTGACGTGCACTGCTCTTTTGTGTGGACTTAATCCAATTTATCACATGGGTCCAGATTTTTTCTTCTGATCATATCCTCTCTAGCATTACATTTAATGGGCATTTTTAAAAACAAAATTAATTTCAATCTGATCAATTCAAGCAACTAAATACATGCAGTTTATAACTTGCCTATCTACGTACTGTAATTACATACTGCTGACAGGTGGTTCAAAGTTGGGATTTCTCTAATTTTTTTTCTAGGAAAACAGAAGAGGAACTTGCAGTCATTTGGGAATCCACATCCAACGAAAACAGGAGAATGAGAGAACTCCTACGTAAATCCCGGAGGAACAACAGGTGGAGTACGGACACAGTTCATGAGCCACATGTAGATGAAAGCTCTCAGGACCCAGTTTCCAGACATGATTTTAGCTATTGTGATGTGAAACTTTCGTCGTCTTCTGAAAATGTAAGTTCATCACCTTAGTGGTAAGAGTAGAGATGCGTTCTGCATCTCATCGAGGAGATGAAACATTTACCCTCTTCAAAATTACTGTTTTTCTAATGTCACCGAAATAACTAACAGCAGCATATTGCCAAGGGACCAGAGGCCAGCAGCGGATGCAGCAGCCCTCCTCCAGATTGTTCTGTTCATCCCACTGCAGATTCAGTGCCTTCAGAAGCCGCGTCGTTTTCCCCAGAGCATTCTCTGCAGCAGTGCCAGCCTTCAGATTATTACGGCATGTATTCGTCTTGGCGTTTGTAATGGTTGATTTTTCACAAGTTGTATGTATGTCTGTATTGGTTTGAAGTAACTTTATTTTGGAATTACATGTAACTTCTTGGATCAGCTTTTTGCTTAATTTCCCTAACAAAAACTAAATGGTACCAGAAAACTGTAGCAATAAAACCCCCCCGGTAACTATCCACTGTCGTACAACAGTGGAAATAATGAAGAATCTCAGTGGCTTTGATCAAAGTTAGCCTAGGAAGCAGAAACCCAAGTTAAATACCAAAAAGCATACATACTGTTTGCATCTAGAAATCTTCCTGCACTCCCGAGGCGTTTTCCTTCAGGGTAACTCAGAACAGGGTTATTTAGGAGAGAGGGGGGAGAGCACCTCCTATCACAGCACAGTTTTTAATTTGTGTTGTGTATACGTAAAGCTTTTAAAGCTAGCTTCCACCGTACAGTGGAAAGTCGAAGACACTACAGACTCAAAGCACCTGCGACATCTTGGTGCACTCAGGCACCAGCCCGATGACAGACAAAACACCAAGGTAGCAAAGTCGTACGTATGCAAGTCCTACAATTAGTGGGATTTTAATAGATACTTTAATTATTTTCCTTTGCTGGGAAACAAGTGCAACCACCTTACCAGCTCATCAAGATAAAGCTTCAGCATGCCACATTAAGACTTTGCCTAACACGACTAGCACTGCTATCTTACGGTCTCCTCCCAGGGTCTTAGCAGAGGTACATCATCAAATTCTTTCATTCTGGCTCTTTCAACTTGATTATTTTAGGATTCAGTGCCTCACAATAACAACCAAAACATCAGAAACGGTTTCTAAGCCGAGTCTTAAATAACTTAATATGTGGAGCTGTTGAAGGGTGTGTGTGGGGATGTTTGCTGGTTTGGGGGGGGGAGGGTAGGATGGGGGTGGTCTGTTCCTAAACCAGTCCCGTCTTCCCGGAATTTGAAGCAGAAAGTCCAAAATACCTGTTTGGCCAAGTCATACGTAGACACACACTCCCCTCATTGCCATACCTGCACGTAGGCTTGCAGTGATCCTGAAAGAACAAACAAACAGAGACCCCCCATCGTTTTTCGCATTTGTGAAGGCAGGTTTTGAAAACGAAGTCTTTTATGTTGTATTTTTCAAGATAAGCATCTCTGAGTATGCAAATGCAACCTGGAACTGCATATGTAAATAATGTACATATTCTTCTCACCTGTTCTTTATTGCTCTTTTGAATGTCTCAAGATTTTGTTAGAAATAAACAATTTCACAAGGAAAAAGCTATCGTATTGGTAATAGAAATAGAAGTGAGATTTATTGAAACTCTTTCAGTATCAGCTTCATTGTCCTTCCACTGAAGTGAACTGGGAACGTCTAAGAATTACACTCCTGCCACATCCGCTTCCCATTTTCACAGCTCTCGTTTTAGAGTAAGTTTTAACGTGTGGTTCAAAGGACAGCACCTTGACAGCGACACTCTTAACACTATGTTCAGAAATGCTATGCTTGTTTTTTCATTTGCATATCATTAAAACATTACGTTAAACTTCAAATGAGCAAACATTTAACCAAATCCCTGGGAAATTATCCCTATTCAGTTTCCACAGCGTTTGCAAGAAAACAGAAAACATGATGTCCTGCAGATGAAAAAGTCCTTGTGTGGCTCAACCACTTTTTTTGGCATACCAAAAAAATCTTATTAGAAGATACTTTAAATACATACGTATATATCGCCCATTTGAAGTTCCTGGACAGTAAAATCCTGGAATTGTTTCAGATTAATGAAAGCAAACACATTTGCAAGAACATCAAGTATCATACAAACAATTACTGATTAGATGATGAAGAGCTAAAAGAACTGGTTTTCCCTTAAGTCTCCTTCAGATGGAAGATAATCTTAGGCTCTGGGTGGTTTTCATCTTGTATTACGGTCCTTGGGTTTAGTATGTTTCTATGTACAAAAAGTACATGAAGTAATGTTTATTGCAGACCACTGGTTTTAGGACTAGAAAAAAAAACAAGACTGGCATTACACATATAGGTATCTTTTGGGGGGAAAAATTTTTGGGTTTTTTTATTCAAAACACACAACATTTAAGCACAAAGTTAAAAAAAAAAACAAACCAACCAACAAACCAGAAATATCCCACTGGAATTACTAACAAAGCTGATGATTTTAAGTAGTGAGCTTGCCTGCTATGCATTCTTAACTCTTAAAATTTAGTGTCTCAAAAGCTAACTAGAAGAAATAAAGAGCTTAAAGGACAATCACCATCACTTCGATGCTTAAGAAGCAGTTAAAAGTAAAACTAAAATAATGAGCCACTAGAAACCAACCCAATTAAGGCATTTTCTGTATTTTGGCACTTCCTCTTTCCAGCTTCAGAATACTGAGTAATTCCTGCAATTAAGCAGAATTTAAATGCATTATTTGATAACCAAACATCACAAGGAATCACTACAGGGAGTTAGTCAGTACATTTTAATTTATTTTTTTTTTTAAATTGCAAGTGTGTTTAATTAGTAACATACACGCCCCCGCATCCACACTGTTTGGAAACTGGCATTACAGAAGTTAAGAATTACGCAGTGGGAAAAGTGTTCACACCGGATTCTCAGCCCCTCCAAACAAAACGCAGCGGCCTCGCGCAGTCGGTGGCCGTCCCACCGATGGCACGGCTCAGTGGCATCACAGAGGCACTAACTGCCACCAGCTGAAGCTGCACCCTGGCAGGCACGTACCCACAACTGGCCCCGCACGGCCTCTGGTCACGCTCAGGAGCTGTGACTCAAGCTGCACAGAGTTGTGACAACTGGCCAGAAACCACCTCAATTCTTCCAGTGACCAGAACTGTGGGCAGCTTTAGTCTGTTCCGTAAAACTGCCCGTTTCTGCCACTGGGAAAAGAGGTCCTTCAGCCTGCCCGCAGGTTAACAAGCCTATAAACGCAGTTGCTATGTTACATTTTATTACAACTTTTATACAACTGAGTAAACCCATCATGAACCACAGAAGGATGCCACGTAACCAACGCACCGAATGGCAGACAGATAGATAGGCTGAACTGAACTCTTCCTATATTTTTATGATTTGAACCGCCTGCGTGATAACGCACCACATCAGGAGAAAACTCTATTTGACGGCTTTGACATAGTTGTACAGTGCATAAACAACAGGACTTAGACATTTCCAGAAGTAGCAGGATTTCAGCTTTTTCAAACTTCATACATAAAGCTTTAGTTTTCAGAGAAGTTGCCCTCACAAAGTCTGTGATCCTTACGAATGGAGATTATGACAGCGGTCATAAACCATTAAATGCTCTACAAAACCAAAGCCATCATCTTCCAGTACACTGAGCTTCTCTTTACAGCACGATGTGCTTAGAAGATACGAACAGCATCTAAACTGAGTACTGCTATATAAAAACGAGCATGAAAAAGCATACAAGATGGGCAAGGGTTACAGTGTCGATAGTAGCCGATGTCATGATCTGATCACCTTGGTGGATTTTTGAAGTTTTTTTGGTTGCAGGGATGTTGTGCTTTTTCTTAGAGAAAAAGTGCTCACCACCTAACACCGTACCTGACACCGGCTGGCTGCTGCTTTTGCACTTACGTTTATCAGGTGCCAGCTGACACACAGCTGAGATCCTTCTGCTGCCACCTGCAAAAGGCTGCTCAACTGACTCTGTACCAAGACAACAGATGGCTCCATTCACCTTGCCTCAGCTGAGAAATAAACAGCAAATGCAAACAATGCGAAAGAATAAAAAACTAACAATATAGTGCATTTTACTGTAGATTTAAGAAGTAAAGTTCTTGATCTTGAAGAATTAGGAAATGTAAATGTATTATCTCTTACAGTATTAAAGACACAGCAGCAGTTGAGCCCCAATTAACTACTAGGATCTGGTTATCTTACCTTTTCTCCACAGAGTGAGAGAAGACTTCCCCCACTACGGCTTTTATAAACTCCCTAGCCCTAATGTTACACGATACCAGCCACTGACCGATGTAATGGTTTCCATGCCTTGCTGCTACACACGAAAATGCAGTATTGCTAAGCCACAAATCACCTGGCAATGTTTACTGCAGGTTCATCTTTGGAGAGAACTTCTAGGAAACACAAAGTTACAGATTTCTTTTCTAACTAGTGGGTGAAAACTGAGGCAGAAACAAAACTTGTAATCATTCTTCACTTTTCTGTTAACATCAAGGATGGAAATAAATTACTTCGAGTAACCTTTGAACCACACAAAGTAATGGGATGAAGTTCATGGAAGAAAACAGCATCAGAAAAAGCACCAAAGGCACAACCTGAACTGTAAACTGACTGCCTTAAAATCAAAACCCTGAGGCTGACGGGGCAGCAGAGCTTTGTGTGCACACACACGTACGCACACACGTGCATGAAGACACTTTATTACCTGAACTCCCAAGTACCACCATGCACTTGGTGGACATTATATGGGTCTTGTAAACCCTTGAAGCCTGTACCTCCTGCAGCAATCAGACAGGCAAACAAAGGTCTTCTTTCCTCTCTCAGCTGGAATGATTTGCACAGAAATCACTGCACATACCAAAGCACACACTGTGAATCCCACTCGGCGTTCACAAGCATGAATTCAAGGCTTTCAGGATGTCTTCTATCCATAAAACCTAAGGAACCACAAAAACTTTCGATGATTGTAACCATTACATCTTGTGAAGCTAGTGTATTTGTTCTGACTTCTCTCCCATCTTAGTGCCGTTTGCAGTGCACTACCAAAAATCTAGGATCGCTGAAAAATGCCTTTACAGGAGGATTTACTGGGCCACTACTGGCAGATGCTGGTTTAACGTTTCATTAAAGGTGTGTAAAGTAGGAATCCTTTCAGCTTCTTTGGGCAATACGTCCTAGCCCTTCACCAGCCCACCCTGACAGCGCATCCTCCCTATTTTGTACTGTTCGCAAATTTGTACGTTCACAGTATTTTCCATCAGCTGCAACGTGAACACAACCACTGAACAGAACACACCCAGGACACGCTCCTGCAGAACACGACTCTTCTCAGCCTGGCAGTGAGCCACTGCTGCTTTCTGCCTTTCAGGTAGTTCTTCGTCTAGTCTACCACAGATTTTATTGTTCAAATAGATACTTTTAAACCTTGCCACCACTATTTGCCGGTGAGAATATACAGTCACCAATAAGAGCCCTTCCAAAATAGATACATATATTTTACTGTTTCTTTCCTATCCACTCAGCTTATTACTTTTGAGAAATAAACTCAGTTTATTTTAACAGAATTACAGATAAATTCATACTCACTGCAACTCATTCCTTTATAGTCCAGTCTCGCAGCTGTTACTGCTAGGCACTTGTAGTACTACAGATAAACAAACAGCAGAATCCTCTTACTTGCACAGGTAACAACTTTTATGCATCTTTAAAGTGCTGAAATGAAGAATTAACTATCCTGTTCCAAGTAAATCATCACCTTGTATTCAGAAACAAGTTCCAAATACACTCAAGTGTGAATGTGTTGGAATTTTGCATAATCAAGTAAATCAGCTGGGTTAGTACACAGGTAGTGAAGAAAACTGTACCTTAAAACCCCAAAACTTAATGACATTTTAAAAGTCATGTTATTTTGCCTTGTTTCATAGATACTATACTAAAAAAAAGTTATTTGCCTGTTTTGTTCTACTACAAAAACTCTACCCATGCCAATTTATCTTTTTTTCCTGTAACCTACCTGACTTCAGTAACTTACTATTTTACCTCAACCACTGCTGACAAGAGCATGTTGATTGTGATACACTGCACCTTCCTCCCTTTTACACTATCTTTCTGTCTGTAAATTGAACCAATGAAGTAGTTTCAGCTTCCGTTCACAAAACAACAAAAACATGCAGTGTTCTTCAATTCTCATCAAGAAACTGAGAAAACAATTCAGAATTTGTGGAGCTGTAGTCACATTAAAGTTTCATTGCTGAATTTACAGAGCATATTCTGTCCATAATAACTAAACATAATTTGCCCTAGAAAAACATCTGGATTAAATAATGTGATCATAAATTCAAAAAGAAAACCCTGCCACCAGCTTTCCAAAACCAAAACCAACCATTGGAGAGCCTGGAGTAAACCTCAGCAGTTCCAATGCCTTCTCCAACTACTCTTAAAATATTGGCTTTACCTCATTGCTGCCAGAGCAGAGTATCACATACCCTGTGCTTCAGTTGTTGTGTAAATACCAGGGAGGTTCTGACACTCAGCAGACACATGAAGGTAAGTACATACGCCCTAATGTCCCGTGAACTGAAGGTCATTCCTTTTCTAATTTCTATCCTATTAGAAAATTTTCCCCCTCCCATTTACAAGTACAAATAAAACACCAGCTGTTTTTCCCTTCCTCTATTTTTACATGAGAAAGATGTCATTATCTTTCTAGCCAGAACGTTGCTCTTCAACAGTTCAGAAGAGAGAGCTTCCTAACATTTTTCACCATGAAAAATTCATGCTACTATACTGGCACATTGCATCAGGAGTTCCAAGAGCTTTTCCTCTGGGACTACAAAGCCTTGGCTGGTCAGGCACAGCTCAAGGAGAGCTCTGAGCTCTCATCCTACTCTGCAAATCTAATTTAAATCAATATGGTAAAAATTCTACATTTGACCTAAAAAAAAGGTCAATCACCTTGATTCTAGAAAAGCAGATGCCCTTTGAAGGCTTCTTTACCTTTAAAAATGTGGTTTCTCAGCGAGCGCGATCTCCAGATTTTTTTTAGCTCATATTTTTTTCCTGTACTACATTAATTTTGACATATCTATATGAACACGCATTCAGACACAAATCATATAAAGATATCATATTGTAGTACTTAAAAGTGGTTTCACATATCAAATATTTGGGTTTGGTAAATTTAAAGTTAAACTGAGACTTCAAAAGGTAGGTAGCACAGAGCACCACAATCCCTGGAGTGCTTCAGTACTCACTGCCTTCTTCCTCAGCTAGAAATGGGCACCCTGAAGATGCTGTCTGTCTTCAAAACCTAATGTTATCTGGCAATCCTTCTTGATGAGACACCAGTGGAATGCAGCCTGAATTTTGGACTCAAAAAGGAGATCAAAAAACTCATTCCTCAAACAGAAAAAGAAGAGCTGGCTGCATATTAGAGAAATCACTGATTCTGTTCGGGCTCTGAAACGCTGCTAAAAACTTTGGCTCCTGAAAGCTGTGACAAAAGCTAATTCAATATACTCAAGCTAGTCTTCTTCAGAGGCCAACAAAATTCTTCAGAATATCCTTCAGAAGGGAGTCTTTGATTTTTTTGTGTGATCTTTTGGATAGAATGACATGCCCAGTATTTACAAGTTTATGAAGAGTCTCTTATCAGCTGTGCTTGAAAAAACCCCGTAATGCAAAAAAGATCTTTGTCTTATTAAAAAAAATGTGCACTATTCAGGCAAGTCTAGTGCAAAACCTTTAGCAAACCTGCAGATCTGTTCAACAGCCTTATTTGTCACAGGGGCAAAACTAACTGCACCGTAACCAAGAACCAAGTAGGGAAAAAAAATACAGGTATTTGAAAACTATATACACTAGGGGCATGAAGAACTACAGAGTCATCTCATCCTTCCTATTGACTCCCACAAGATGCAGAGATCTTGCAGGTCAGTAGCACAACCCAGCACCCACGCGGCTATCAAAAAGGACTGTTTTCTTATATTCCACTTGCAGCATGCTTGCAATTACTCAGAAAAAAAATTAATTGCATTTAAGGATGACAGCAGCGAGATCTCTTTTTACAGCACATCCAGTAACGGCAGAATTCAAAGAAGAGCAAGTGCAAGTAAACAGACCAGTGCTCTGCTTAAAATTAAGTAACCGGTTAAGTAGCAAGGTTAGAATGGAAAGTATCCACTCTGAGATACTGCTAAGCTACAATTAAAATTTGCAACTTAGAATGATCCTTACCATTTGCTTAAGTATTGGTCAAAGCAGAACATGTGCATTACTGCAAGCAATAAATACCAACCCTAACAAACATTAACCTTTATTATTAGTGACTAATGATGATAAAAGGTGTATTTATATACTATGCCCTTGTTATTTCCTGAATTAAAGTTGAAAATTACTTTTTACGATTTAATTGGTAAATAGCATTTGAAAAGGTTCAAACTACACTGTTTAGACAGGACCAGCCCACAGAGAGTGTTTGCTTCTGCAGCCCCTTGGAATTTGAACTCCTTGACCTCTTCATCTATGTATATATTTGAGAGCGAAGGAGTCTTTTCCCATGGCTGTAAAATGCCATTTCCCTTGTCCATCAAGAAAATAACAGTAGAATCCTTGAACTCAGCGTTTATTTTTTCCTTCAGTGGCTGAGGAAAAGGATTGCTGCTAAAATTGCAAATCCTTTAACAAGTTTATAACATCCCTAGAACAAAACTAAATAATATATGAAGGTATTTTTCCAGGCTAGTTAAGGTCAGGTCACCGGCAGAGATTCAAGACACCTATTGAACAGATGGGAACCCTCCAAATACGCATTTGAGGTCAACCAAAGAAACTGGATGTTCAGGCAAAAACTCAAGACAATGTATTTTCAATATTGCCTTTATCGTACCTGAAGGAACAAAGTAGATTACAGTTCTCATCCAGAAAGGAAAGACATCGGCAGACATCATGAGACGTGTAGAATACATCTGCACAAAAAAATTCAAATATTATCTACACAAAATCTAAAAAAAAAATTCCTAAGCTAAACTTTACTTAATATGGAATTAAAGATGATATACTCTATTGTCTTTTCCTCAAAATTATGTAAATTTCCCCCCCTCCCTTTTTTTTTTTTTTTGTTGGTCTGGAAATCCCAGGGTAGAGATGATGTGAAAGGTGTGTCTATTTCATTTTGAGGGACAAGTTAGCCCCATAATATAACTCCCTCCTTTTTTCTTTTCACATTAGCTATTTCAATAGTCTCTGTGGCATTTCAGGAAACACACAGGAATGATAAAAAGGTTATCAATCTTAATTTCAAAATTATCAGTTATAGAGAACACAGTAGCACATTATATAACACATGATCCCAGATGAGGCATCTGCGATTCATGGATATAAAAACTTGAGTTTACTGAATCCTACATTACAATTACCATAAAAAGTATTTTGAAGTCCTTGTAAAAGACGCAAAAAAAGGAGTAAGTTGTTCATATCTGGCTTTTCATATGCTTGTAGTTAAGACTCTAATTTTAAAACTCTTTTTTCTCTTTACCTGTAGAAAAAAAGAATTTTTGTCCAACCATTGTTCAGACGGTAGTTTTTGAGCAAGAAGTTAGTTAACATGGAAGAGCTTCTCTTGAAGCTTATCCCTATTTCTCTGAAAATTAAACAAGAAAAAAAAGAGGAAATAGTAAAAAAAATAAAATACAGTTTTGGTTTTGTTTTCAGTACTGACATTACTTTGCAATCTTGGGGAAAGACACCAACAGCACAGAGTCTGGCTCAACCACCACAAAACACAGCAAATCTAAACCAGTGTAAGTCTGTTTCACATTTTCTTACAGTCCATTTTCAGTCATGGATTTACATCATCATTACAAGAGACAGGAATTCCTGTTGATCAAGCCTGCTTGCTTAAACAAAAGGTTAAAAAAACCTAAACCAAGCCAAACCCAACTGTCAAACCATGCCAGAATACAGTTTTGTTGATACTTAGGTCTAAAAATTTGGTTTTATTTCCAGTTCTGTACTACTATTGTTCATGAAGTATTAGCATATCATTGGTAATAAGTCTTAACATCAGTGACTAATACCAGTACATCTTTTCGCTTTAGATTAGGTTGTTAGATTGGGCTGATCAGAATTTAGGGTTTGATGTCCTGCAGGAAACGAACTGTACAACTGCATTGCCAAAAACAATGAACTGAAACATAATTACAGGTTTTTTTGCTAGTATTTTAGGGATAACTAGCTGGAATGAAAGAAGCTACTTTATTTCAGCACTCAAGATAAAATATCTTTTTTCCTGGACATACAACTGCATAGAAATAGAGAATGGCATTTTTCACTAAAGCAAGATTTTAAAACATTCGCAAAAATGAAAAATTAATTTGAACTGCAAGTGAAGGGAACACAAGCTTCCCACTTAATTACCTTCACGTTAATGAAAAGCAAAAGGAAAAATTTCTGTTCACACATCTCTACCTTTCAAGATAAAAACATCAACTATTTTTATAGGATGCAGCTAACACCTGGACAGATGTTTTTAATGCACCCTTAATACGACAATTACTTCAAGGTTATCTTTCCAAAGCATTTCTAAATTAGAAATTGCTTGACATAAAATCATCAAAATAGACTTTTCAAATTATGGTTCACTCTCACTATGTAATATATTAGTTAGGTACTAGACAAACATTCTTATGAACGGAACAAAGACTTTTTTTTTTTTAAAGATAAACTAATCGGACTATTGGTTTACCTGTGGTTCCTATCTCAAAGCTTCTTGGCTGAGAATAGGTTTAATGATTACCTTTTATAACCTCTGTACTTAAGCTGCTGCTTCTGCGTATTCTGGCTTCAGACATGGACATGTCTTGTTGTCTAACTGGCTGGTAAATCTAACGGGAGAAATAAAGAAATACATATACAAAGATTCCTGGACCCGATTAACACCAAACAAATATAAATAAAAAAGGTAAGTGAAAGTATGAATTGCTAAAAGACAATGATTAAAACGTTCTAAGTACATGACTTTAAAGACAGAAGTTGGGTACAAAGCTGTAATAAAATTCAGTGACCCAAGCCCTGCATTCCTTACGTGGGCAATTTTCTATTGTAAGTTTAATCTTAGAAGTTGGATTCATGATGATTTCTTTTCTAAAAAAAAAAAAATAATCTTTAATTCAAAACATAAACCGGATGTCTTTACAGCCCAAATGTTTCTGAAGACCAGCAGTACTGAGATAAGCGTTCTGTTAATTTAAAATGCCACAGGTTTTGTAGCCAAGAATTACTGGATACTAGTTAAGTTGCCTAAACATGACGCATTCCTGAATTACTGCCTGTACAACTGCAAAACGATCGTCAACATTCAGACTCCAGTAATTACAGCCAGAGGGTCTGAGGAGAGAAGAGACTTCTGATTGAATCAACTTTTGAGAATCAGGACCTAACCTGTCCAATTTCCTTCACGATCTCAGCTTGTATTTGATTCCAATACTAAGGCAAACAGGAGAACCCCACAAAAACACAAGTCTAAGTTTAAACTTGAAAAAAAACCCACCCAACTGTTTACATTCTAATTCTAAACAGAACAAAACGTGCAGCAGCATTCACCCTGAGTCAACACAGAGGATTCTGGTGACTCTTTTCGAGTCAAAGAGCTGCTAATTACACAATTACAGCAGACAGCACTTGGTTCAGCAGATACTTGCATCTTCAAGGAACTGAGACAAGGCCTAATTTAACGAAGATCAGAAAGAAGGTCTCCTAGATAAGAGAACAGACTAGCTTTTGGGAGAAAAGATTTAATCTGTCTGGATGTCTGGAGGAATTCAAAGGAGGGACCAGCTGTAAAACCTAGATTGTTCCAGGGAGGACATCCTCTCCACTGAATGTGACCCCAGGCGGAAGATACAAAGACATTCACTGCCAGGTGGGCACGAGGAAACTCCAGAGCAAGTCAGATGGATAAGGTGAAGTAAACGTAACGCCTCTGATTTAATCTCTGAGCAGATAGTCAGATGGAAGGAAGTCCTTTGCCTGTGAGCAAGTGTGTGTGCACGTCTGTTTTTTGGCAATATTTACCTACAGTATTTGGGACCCCTCTGTATCAGCAAAAGCCAAGCTAACATCGATACGCTAGACTGATAATTGTTTTTATTTCCTTAGAGATTTCAACAATTGAGCCAAATGGGTGAAGAAAGCTTGAGGAAAAGAAAAGGAAAGGCCAACGGAAAAGAGGATGGAGAATCCATTCAGAGCCACCAACCCCAAACGACAAACCTACAAAAGCAGGCAAAATCTTGTGTTTTCAGCCCGTGTGTGTGCGAGGGGCTGGCGGGGGGGGGGGGGGGGGGGGCACGGGGGGGGCCTCTTTGCATGTGCATCTCTGTACAAAAACTGCAACTGTGTCCCAATGTGACAGCCATGTACTAATATCTTGACCGTGTCGTTGGTTTACATTTTAGAAAACTACTAACTGCTAGTTAAATAGCTCTGATATAATTTAAAATAATATGGCTTTTTTTTTTTTAAGTATTTGAATTATTTTTTCTGATAACTTCGAAGTTGATCAAGTGAGACACTCTATAAACTTCACCGTTTCTTTCTCCATGTACCTCTCAGAGGATGAAGGGGGTTGTTCACCTCGTTGCTTCTGAAAGTTTGTTGGTGTTTATAGCCATAAAATAGCCGCTGGTACAGAAAGAGAAGTGAAAATTTGTCTCCTCCAGAAAATTCCGAATGCTTTAGAAAACAGATGTGTCACTTGCTCTCAGGAGGGAGTGCAATCCCTCTTTAAATTTAAATAACCTGGAGAAAGACTCTCTATGTAATTTTAGTTTGGTGTCAAGACTGGAAGAATATTGATGTTATTGGACAGCTGTAACTAGCAGGACAATTTAAGCAGCCCATGCTACTGGTTTTTTTAGCAGGAAATGCCTTGAGTTTTACTAGTTTCCTGTAACATGTAGGTCACTACAAAGTCAGAACATGATCTTTTCACCACCTAGCAGCATCAAGATAATGCCTGTGCAGAAATACCTGAATCAAGGAGAGGAAAGCTGAACAACAACTAGGCTCCATCCAAAAAAGCAAATTTTTGAAGCTTAGAAAATTCAGAATTCCTCAAGTGCTCATAAAAGAATTTCAGTGTTTAATCAGGGTGGAGAGGGGGTGTTCACCTGTGTAAGGTTTGATTCGAGACCCGCATAACCTAAAGGACAGTTTGATACAACAAATACACAGGCAAAGTCCAAATAACTGCATTTTTGGAAATGGCAGAGTATGCCACAAGGTGCGTATGCGTCTTGTAAAGAAAAGAGAAACCTTCACATGGCTTAATATTTGTGGAAGCTGTATGTTGAAAGCTGAAAAAAAAAAAGTCAGTAATAACAATTACTCTAATTGTATTACACCGAGAAGTAATTATGGAATTATTAGAAATATACTTTACCAAGATGTCTCATTTTATTTCAAGGTTGGCCTCATCAGTGGAATCTGTATGATTGTTGGTACAATTATTGGCTCAGGCATCTTTGTTTCTCCAAAATCAGTACTTGCCAATGTTGGAGCAGTGGGTCCTTGTTTAACCATCTGGGCAGCCTGTGGAATTCTTGCGACATTAGGTAAATTGATCAATAAAGAATTTCAATCTTTGCTTAAATCTTTGTTTCTACTGTTTCTGCATACT
Organism: Falco cherrug; assembly: GCF_023634085.1. Lineage (NCBI taxonomy): Eukaryota > Metazoa > Chordata > Aves > Falconiformes > Falconidae > Falco > Falco cherrug. The sequence continues at coordinate 11,306,681 of NC_073710.1, read as the reverse complement.
ACTCTCATTTCACCAATTAATAACAGCTCCTAGACCAAAGTCAGTCATATCCTGATGAGTGTAGCACAACTCAGGCAAACACTTAAGAGTATGTGCCGTTTATAAATTTTTAAAATTGTAAAGTACACTTGCAGTTCATTTTGGAAGTAGGTTTTAGTTTTGCTGACTTCATCCACTAATAACAAAGAGAATACTTTTCTACTTAAATCACAACCAAAATGTGAAAATTACTAGCAGTGAACTAGGTACTTCTGCTATTTTTCCACTTGTGTAATTGTATGAATTTAATTCTATGATCTGAAACATTAGCACCAAGCACCTAAAAATATTTCTAGCAGTAAACCAAAGAGGAATTCTTTGGGCACTGTGTCAGATACAGAGCACAGGCAAAAAGCCTTTGATACCAGCTATAGCAATAAATCTAGAAATATTGCTGTGCTTTAAAACTGAGCTTTATAGACATTTTACTTCAGAATTGTGCATGAAATACTTTTTTTTAAGTCTCCAAAAGGTAGGTCAGCCAGTGCAGCTGTCACTTAGATGCTTCTTACAGTGTTGGTTTCTTAAACAGAAATCTAGTATGAAATCAGAGTATTTGTAATTTCTTTGCTGAAGCCTTAAACACCAATAGTCGTAAATTCTGGACTAACAGTCCAGAATGCTGAAGCTATTAAGTTTCTGTATATTTTTTCAATTGCTCATAAGTAATTACATTTTTGGTTTGCATCTACAATAGAACGTACAGAAATATGAAAAAAGTAACAATGCATTGTATACATCCATTTCATTAACTTTTCTACCAGTTGAAAAGTGATAATCTGTTAGTCATAGCTTAGTATGAACTAAACCAGTAATAAATGCTTTTCTTGCTGTTCAGGTGCACTTTGTTTTGCTGAGCTTGGCACAATGATCACAAAATCCGGGGGAGAATATCCTTACCTTATGGAGGCGTTTGGCCCGATTCCAGCATTTCTGTTTTCTTGGACAAGCTTACTCGTCACAAAACCCAGTTCATTTGCAATTATTTGTCTCAGCTTTGCAGAATATGCATCAGCTCCTTTTTATCCAGGTTGCAATCCTCCCCCGGCTGTTATCAAGTGTCTTGCGGCAGCTGCCATTGGTAAGATTCATACTTTTTAAAAAAAGAGGCAAGATCCATAACTGCATAGCAATTTCCATATGGCCCCATCACGAGACTTCAGGAGTCCTTCCCACAGGAACTAATTCAACAATACATAAAAACTATAGGTTTAAAAATGGTTTGTTCCCCGTCTAAGTTTCTTTTATCTTTATTAAGATACAGCTGTGTAATGAATGCTTATGTCTAGCAAAAAAGGAAGAAAAATTGTGTAGAGGTATTATTTCTGTATTTATCAGAATATGGTGTAACTTCAATGTATTTTTTTCGTTAAAGGTATATCAAAATCTAATTCTTAAAATAGCAAGGAAAAAGTTTCCCAAGTTATCCAAACATAGCACGTTAAAAAACTGTATCAATAATATAGACAAACAGTAGAAGGAAAAAGCAGTACAGTAAAGGGGGAGGGGGAGGTTTAAAAGGCAACTTTCAATTCTGACAAATTTAATGCAGAAATTCATAAACTTCTTTCTTTTAGTGATCATTACAATAGTGAATTCACTGAGTGTGAAGCTGGGAAGCTATCTCCAGAATTTTCTCACAGCTACTAAAATGATCATTGTCACAATCATTATTGTAAGTGGAATTGTTCTCCTTGCACAAGGTAATTAAATATACTTTACTTGCAAAAATTATTTTAGCTTCCACTGTGACCATTAAAAAACTTCCCACCGACAGAAGCGGCACAACAATACGGCTCTCTTTATTCAATGTTTTAGTTCCAGATCTCTTGGGAACTATGACACTTCCTTTCAGAGAAGGGAGGTGGGTGGGAAATGCAACATGACAGATGTGCTAATAAGAATAGGTATTAATTGATTTTTACAGTGAGAAGTTTCAAAACATTAAACAGATGTTGGAATGCTTCTTCATCTAGTGGGATTTTAAAGAAATTAATTTCAACATTGATTCGTAGTTATGTCTTATTTGCAGGAAAAACTGAAAACTTTCAAGATTCTTTCAAGGACAGTAAAATTTCTGTTGGCTCCATCAGTTTGGCATTTTATAATGGACTCTGGGCGTATGATGGATGGTAAGGTATCTTTACTAGCATTAATAGTTACAGTTTAACAGCCTTTAACTGGTTTACTCTCTCCCTGTAGAGCTCAAAGATGTGATCTGAAAAAGTTAACATCTGACTTGTTATTAAGAATCTCTTAATGAATTCTGGAAAAAGAACACCAGTTCGGTTAAAAAAACCCAAACAACTAAATAAAACCAAAAAACCCTGGCCCACTCCCCACCCCCTAATCCTCAAGTTACTGTTTATTAGGGAAAAAAACCCTATACTAGATCCCGAAAGGGCTACTGCTTTGCTGCTGAAGGTGCTTAGATACTGTGGTAACGAGAATATAACACAGTTTAACTCCGTTATGTTAGGCAAAATAGCCTTCCCAGAGCCCCTACAGGTACCCCATCAAATTCCACTTCTTGTGAAGTATGCAGTGGTGTTTGATTAGTACAGGATGATATAATAAAAAAAAAACAAAAAAACAAACCAAAACAAAAAGTGTCAGAATTCATAAGGCTCAACTTTTATATTTTTTCTTATTCAAGTTTCATTTTTGAATTAATAGAAAAAACAATGACATTTTCTTCCCTGAGAAACTTTCAATTAAAAATCTCCACATTTGTTTAGCCATTACTATGTTAGATTTAAGAAAACACATTTGGAAATAATCACAGATATGGATGGCTTTAGGTTTACGCCCATGTTCTACATACAGCATTTATATTTAATAGTCAGAATTCTGAGTGCTTTCCAGAATTATTTTTGTAAGACTAAATTTATTTACTGGAAGGAATATTTAATTTATTCTCTGCCACAGTCTGGAAAATAGTTTACATTTTTCATTTCCTGAAACTAAAGGGAATGTCAGGTGGTCTAGGGCTCTGTTGGCACAAATCTCATATCAAGGTCTGATCCATTAATGCTATTTTTACATGTTCAAACTGTAAAAGTTTGCATATACGTCTGTATTTTGGAAGGTAATAATATAATAAATCTTAAAACTTACAACAAAGCAAGTTCCATTTAGATGCTTAAAACTGAGTTTATTTTTAAAATGGATTACTCCTTCAGGCTTTATTTCCAAGCTTGAGTGTCTTCGCCCAGTCATGCAAGTCTGTCAATTCAGACGTTCACCTCGATTTTTCCAGTGAGCAAGGAAACTGGTGCCTAAACAATTATTTCAGTATGTAATCACCACGCAGCAGCGTTTGAAAATCACCCTGTTAAAATGTAAATACAAACTCCTCACGTTTTCAGAAGCGACAAGTAAAAATTTTGTTTCAATCTGGTCTACGTGCTCCAGCAAAAATGAGTATTTGGAAATTGTAATTCTGATAGGTGTAAACCTTAAAAACGTTTTTCATGCCAGTTTTCTGGACAACATGACTTACAGAACAATTGTGAAACATCAGCAGACTTGCTTCAGTCCTTGCAATGGGCACACTTGTGCTTTTATTTGAAAAGACCCACATAGTGCAAAGCTTGAAGCTGAAAGGCAATCTTGTAAATCTGAGATAAACATCTGACAATTTTTTGTGTTGTTATTCTGGGATATTTTATCCAAGAACTTAGACAATATCATTCCAAAATCTCAAAGATAGTTCTAAAACTGTGAGGAGGAAAAAATAATGGAGGAAAAGATGGTGAACGAAGAGGCTGACATTTGGATAAGCAGCTCACTTAAGTGGTAAAAATGCAGGGCAAAAACCTAAAACATTGTTTGTATCTGTTGGTTTTTTAAAAAAAACACTGAAAAGGTAAAAACCAGTAACACAAGAAATACGTTACCTGACTTGGTAACATACTAGTATTTCAACACCTGACTGCTAATAACATTCCATGAATGTTTTTTCTTCCAGGAATCAACTCAATTACATCACAGAAGAACTTAAAAATCCTTACAGGTAAAAATATGTAGGAAAGCAGTGTTTCTAATAACAAAAATCAAACACTTAATATTTTAGTTTGTTTTTAAAAGCAATGGTTATTCAAAGTTTAAGCACTAACAAAGCTAATTAGCACCTATTACAGGCTTCATAAATTTGCATAAATTTGTATTTTTCCTTTTTAAAAATCTTGATTTCCATGGCTCTACCAATAAAAAAACTTAAATATAACTGAAGAGCATATGAGGAAGAGTCCACAGTTTACTATGACAACTCTACCAGTGATATAGCAATGCTGATGGAGTTTTACTTTTGCATTCTTTAGAAATCTACCGCTATCTATAATTATTGGGATCCCCTTGGTTACAGTTTGTTACGTTCTGATAAACATTTCGTATTTCACCGTAATGACTTCAACAGAACTCCTGCAGTCCCAGGCAGTTGCTGTGGTAAGCCACTTTATTTTGTAATAGAGTATCTGAAGAAGACTGTGTGCATTGAAGTCCTGAGCAAAAAGGAACCTATACTTTTTCTTAAAATACAATTGATTTCTGTCTATGCTGTCAGTGTCACTTTATCGCTCATTATCTGTCATTTCTTAATCTAAAATTTATTTCAGTAATGCTTAAACAGTAGTTCTGTCATATCCCAAAAAAATAATTTTTAAAAAAGGTACAAAAAGTAATGCAGTCCTCAGCTAACATTTTGTAAACACTGCAGCTCCGAGCTTGACTCTCTTCCATTAGCACCAAAAAGATGGAAGGAAAAACATCCGACTGCTGCTTTGCCCTCTACAGTGCTTCCAGCATTTCTGAGAAACAAGCACATGCAAAATGACAGTAGATCAAAGTTTGTCGTTCTCGCGATAACAGCAAGCAGTCCATAATTCACTCGTTCTTGCTTTTCTTAATAAAACTAAGAAATATCCTTTTTACAGTACTGCAAGATATACTATTACAGATGAAATTAAAGACTGTATAATTTTGAAAACTTAAGCAAGCACATCTGTCCTTTCAGTTCTACTTGTAAATTTTCTGTGGGGCATGTCTCTGAAACAATAGTTGAGGTCATGCAGCAACTTTTCCTGGTACTAATTTTTGGGGAAAACAAACAGCACATGACGTGTTTGCAAAATACAGTGCAGTACAGTAAAGAAGTGCACTGATGCAGAAATACTTCAAAATCTTAAAAAATAAAACCTTTTAAACTGTAGAGCTTCAGTACATTTCAGCATCTTGTTTGCATCAAGAGGTACACTAATTTATATATCGTTATGTCTTGTTTAACAACTAGCCCTCTTCAAAAAACCACTAAACTTACAATCTCAGCAACACACTAAACCAGCTAGCACTAAACTCAGACTAAATTAACAAAATCTCAGAACTGCCACTGAGCAGTACAATGGAAGCACCGCAAACCGCAGAAGGAGTGCACTGTATGAGAAGGTCAATACACCTGTAAGTAGACTTCTTGCTTAGCACTGATGAGCGTCCTACTACTGGACAAAGAAACAGCACAGATGTTACACTTGTGCAAAAGCAGAACTCTTATGTTTGGTTTACTCAAAAAAGTTAGCCACCCCCCAACTAAAACCCCCAAACCCACCTGTCAAAAAAAGGTTTAATTCAAATGAATTTACAGTAGATCAATGTACCTCCATTAGATGTAATCCATCCTGCAGTGACAGCTAGCATACCATGGCACAAGTAAAAACCAAAATGTAGTGAAAGCCCTTCGCAAGTTTGTCCTTTACTCATTCACCCATAAGGCTTAGGTTGTCATGCTGTCGCCACTAGCGTTACTCTTTTTATATAGGTTGAAACACCAGCTTCCGTATGCGTGGTGCTCTGCTGCAATGCCATCTGCCTTGTTATTTTGCAGACACGCTCCCAAACCAGGACTCTCTAACAGAATTTGATTTCTGCTTATCTTTTACATCTGCCTCCCAATGTTTCCTACAGATGCTGCATCTGAAACACCATGACAACAACATTCCACTCTATGAAGAGTGGTTCATGAATTAATCCAGGTCTTCATTTGGCAAAGCATTCTCTAATAACTACACAAAATATACAACATATGTTTTTATTGGTAACATACCTTAGATATCCATTTACTGTTCTTTTAAAGAAGCTCCAGCATAACTGAATAAACCAGTAATATCTTTATGGTAAATGGTAGTTAAAAATGACAAAAATTATTCATTTTAATCCCATATTCCAGACATTTGGAGATAGAGTCCTTTATCCAGCCTCTTGGATAGTTCCTCTCTTTGTGGCCTTCTCTACAATTGGATCTGCCAATGGGACCTGTTTTACTGCAGGCAGGTAAGCTCCCATTCCAAGTATCTTAAAAAAAAAATAAATTTAAAGGATGGAAAAATTTACATTTACAGCTATGTATCTACACACACAAAGATACAGACATTAAAAAGTACCAGCAAATCTAACTGTATTGTTTAATTTTCAAAAGAAACAGTGGCTATGCAGGTTTGATAAATTAGAAAATATGGTCTTATATTAATTCAAAGTGGGTAGGGCACAAAAGGTTGGGGTTTTTTTCACCCCACCTCTCATCAAGTTTAAAGCTAAACTGCCACCAGTACAAACATGACTACAACAGTAATGATCAAGATAAGAATTGGAGAGAAGCTATTCCTTTCTATCAGTTGTTCAACACTTCCAGTTACTATTAAAAAATATTTTAAATTTCCAATTCATCTGAATACGACAGGGCTGCAAAGACCAATTTTTAGACAGAAGGCTGTCAATGTAGTTTTTTGGTATGAAGCAAATTAAAAAGGAAATATTTAATTGAAAGGGCCACAGTTGCTACCATTTTTCCAAGATTAATTTTAAATTAAATGTGCAAACTAATGATTCTGAAATTGATTTCACATTCACTACTTTAATACTGGTTCAGAATTAGTTTCAAGTTCACTACTTTACTACTGGTATTTCCCATATTTAGTCTACAATACTCCTTAAATCTCACTGCATATTCAAAGGAAATACAGATGAAATTATAGTTAGATGCAGCCACACAATAAAACAAACTTGAAAATGAATGGTCCTTGGTTTTATTTATTTTCTTTTTTAGTAATGCCACTTAAAGTGTAGGTGCCACACTAACAAGATTGCCTTGTTTTTGTTTTGTCAGACTTGTTTATGTTGCAGGTCGTGAAGGGCACATGCTAAAGGTGCTATCCTACATAAGTGTTAAGCGTTTAACGCCAGCACCTGCTATCATATTTTATGTAAGTATATATTCTAAGTACAGAAAAATTAGCAACAAAAATTCTCCAGTAATACATGCTTTCACAATTTCTTACTATCATTCTCAACGCTGACTATCTAGACAAGAAAACTACTGAATACATTATAGGAAAAAGGACTATATAAACCCCCTCCAACTTCTCAATTTGAAGTTTTATTCCAGAACTGGATTTTAAAATCAAAATGTTTAAGGAGCCGCAGAATGAAAACAAATTAAAAATTAAATTATTAGTATTAGGGAAATCCCTCATTCCATAAGATGCTTGAACACAAGCTACTACTACCCTATTTTCTCCAAGAACAAATTTACATGTCACTAAATAAAATTCTATTCAGTAAATACATTTTAAAATAAGTCTAGAATATCTTCTTATTTTTATTCTACCCATTTCTCTTCAAGGTAAAACAAGATAAATGAAAAGTTCAGTTCTGTTGACTCCCAGTAACTTTAATAACCTAAAAATATATTTAGCATCTTCATTTACTCCAAAACACGCAGTCAACAACAGATTAACAGATACAAATTTTAATTCTTTGGACTTAAAATGGAATTAAAATTGCACACAAAAACCCCCACGTTGGCAGGATGTGGACACTATCTTTAAAGGTGCTGCAATACACTTACACCCAAATATTTAAGCAAGCGCATTCACAGATCCTGCTCTAGAACACCAAACGTGCCCTTACTGACACATCAGTAAAATTCAGGCTTCTTTTATAGTAGACTATACTAATTTTTGGTTTTGTTTTTAGGGGGCCATTGCTATTATTTATATTATCCCTGGTGACATTGACACACTCATAAATTATTTTAGTTTTGCAGTCTGGATATTTTATGGTTTAACTGTACTTGCGCTCATTGTTATGAGGTTCACAAGAAAGGAACTCAAGAGACCAATCAGGGTAAGTTCAGCATTCAGTATGGCTTTTCCTCCATTCCCACAAATACTGAAACATGAACTCATCCTAAATATTTGCACGTTTAAACAACATCCTCAGGCAGACTCATGGTTTGTTTGTTTTTTCCTTACCTGAAACATAGCCATTTATTTGTAGTTCTTCACTTTGTTCCAGTTTTGCACTGGGACAAAGCTTGTAAGCACTGGGAAAAAATTCCAGGGTGTTTACTTTCACTTGCACAGACCACAAGCACAAGGCAGATGGTCAGGGATGGGAAGCTGCAGTCAGCAGACTACCACTGAGTACTCGAGAGTAAGACTCCAGGTCATGGCACTGGAGTTGGGTCCCAAATTCATGAGAATGCAAATTTTTACACTGCAATTTGCAATACAGACAAAGAGATCTTGGTCAATGATTTAGCAGAAGGGGTTTCCCTATCCATATTCTTGTTACTCTTTCAATTACCCCATCTAATTCCAGAAATTTTAAAAGGAAAAAATCCGTAAGGCAATGAAAATATTCTTTCATATATGCAACTGCCGTAAGAACAACAAAACAAGTTATTTTGTGCTTTGTTTGTGTCTTGCAGGTACCCATCATAATTCCAGTCATAGTGACATTAGTCTCCATTTTACTGGTATTGGCACCAATCATCAGCGCACCTGAATTGCCCTATTTGTACTGTGTTTTATTTATACTTAGTGGACTTATAGTTTATGTACTTTTCGTTCATTTTAAATTCAACTGGCCCCAAAAAATATCAAGTAAGTATACCTCAGATAGCTGGCTCCAAATTCAACAGAACATTTCTAAGTTTTAGATTAATTACTGTAATGAAGCTCATTATATACGGTCCATCCCATCTAAAAATCACATGAGCTGGGTGTGGAAGGAGGCAATTTTCCAGACATAGAGTGGCCCATGGTGAGCTTTACTAAAGACTGTATTTTACTTCTTCCTGTGAGAGGAAAAAAACAAACAAAAGCACCATTGTCTGACTTCAGGAAAAACAAAACTTAGTTCACAAAAAAAAACAACCAACCAAACCCAAAAAACAGTAGTAGCACAAAGAAACTGATTTTAAAATCACCAGAGCTATTTTATCTGTAAAGCTAGTTTTTCAATTTCAAAACATTGCTTTAGCCATTAACTAAAGGTTAGCAGACATTACATTCCTATGCCACAACATACTATGGTTTTAGCTCAGGTTATGAATTTTACTATACTTACTAAAGAAAACATTAACAGTATCAAGACGAAAAAGTTATCACAGTGCTGCTCAGTAAAGTGAAAGCTGCAAAAACCCAGTGAAACCATTTATAAAATAATTTTGGGTAGTCTCAAGAGCAACCCTGCAATTATCTCAGGGAAACCAGACACACAGGTATTTCTAAAAGGGAAAGCGAACAAGCTGAAGAAAGAATTAGTAGTTCTACAGACACCGACTTTAAAAAATATCCATAGTCTCTCCTGCCCCTTGGGATTATTAAATATTATGTAATTAGAAGCATTGTATTCTATTAAGAGCAAGTTTAGAACCCTGGAATGCTGCAGTTTGAATCTTAAGACACTTTTTATTGCCTACACATTATTTTTCAAGTTTGATGAGATATGAATACAGAAAAATACATACTCACAAGGATAATTTTGTCACTTAGGAATAAGTATGAATAGAAATAATGTTCTTTCATAAAACCTCTAACAATAATGTTTTTTCCTCAGAGCCCATCACTATGCACCTTCAGATGCTTCTGGAAGTTGTTCCAGCAGAGGCAGTTACTGAATAAAATATTTTACGTGTACCAGGTTGTTTGTAAGTGCTATACTGGTTGAAGGAGATTCAATTTAGGTTGGCACACATTTATACTTCCTAAATTGTTATGTTCATACTGGCGTATTATTTTTGCAACACTTTAGTACTTGAAAAATGTTAAATATAATAATAAAAGATTTCTGAGCCAGACTGCAATGTCCAGCAGAGCCGTCTTCATTGTTTACTAATATATTACGGTAACTTATTTTGAGCATTTTCAACACAGAAAACAAGAGGAACGTCTTAATTATGAAGACTGCAAAACTTACCAGCAATACTGTCCAGATGCTTTTCATCACACTACCAAAAGAAGGAAGCAGCTATCATTTACAGCATCACATTCAACACAAAGACAGAAATGATGTAAACCCAGACTAACTCCATTCTCAGTTTCAGACCAAATGCCAGCTATCAAAAAATTAAAGACTGAGGAAGTAGGAATAAAGTAAAAATGGAAAGAACAGTTGACAGGAAGAGGTTGTTTTGTTTTTTTCCTAACTGAAACAAGATAATAAATTAAAGCTAAATTTCTCGGGTATCCCTCTTCTCCAATAGCATCCAAGTTATAGAACAGCACGTAAGTGGCACAGAAATTATTCTCATCATGAATGTGACTTCACAGAGCTAACTGCATCATCCTAGAAAGACTCCATTTGGTAGCTGATGAAAATAAAATACAAAAAATAGATACTACTACATTAACAGATGTAAGCAGCTTTTACTTTCCTCAGCCAATAAATTTAGGGATTCCAGGTAACATTCTTTACTACTGTTTTCCCTTGCTGCAAATGGATAAAGGGATTTTATCAAGTCACTTGCCAATACTTTAGCGATGAATTTGAGAGACTGTTTATACTGAAAATGTTAAGTCCCCTCTCAACAGCTAAGCACATTCATTCTAAATATGTAACACAAGAATATTAAGCAACTGGCTTAAGATCATAATTATGTCCATACTAACTAGCCTAGCAAATTCAACTAAAGCAGCTATTTCCATCACCCTGCAGCTACAAAGAAGTCAGTCTTAAGTTCCTCTATATTTCATTTTGTGTCTATACCTACACTGAAAAGCAATTCCAAAGGTACATGGAAAAACGATGGGTTCCGATTCACTTGAGGGAGATTCTGCGACTGTAGTCAGATCCACAAAAACATCAGCTCCATGTGCAATCAGGGTAGGACAAAAGTAAAAAGGTTACGAATGATCAAGGAAGGTAATGGAGAACAAAAGCATAATTAAGGCATTATATATAAAGTAACTACTTGTCACAGGGTTTTGTCCCAGTCACTTACAACTGCTGTTCCTCTACCTAGTTGGTAAAAACACTACTTCAAACAGAACTATGAAGCTCAGGGAAAGAACAAGGGAATACTCATTCTTTATATAAAGCATTCTATCTACTACAGTTTTGAAGGCTGAAATAGATACCTGCCTGGGGGCAGAGGGGAAAAATGATGATGATGATAGGTTCGTAAGCTGTCTTTAAGTGACAAGAAAATGAGAAAAGCAAGCTATCTATTCCCATTACATCTTGAGGGTACAGGATTTCAAGCAGAAAAGAGTATGGATGGCTTCAAAATGCAGAAAAAAATTATATTTATTTCTTCACACAATACATTGCTCAACTACTGAATTCCTTTATGCAGGAGAAACGTTAGAAGTTGACAAAAGGTTCCAAAATGCAACTGAAATAATTCAAGTAAGAAGTCCACAGAAAACCTCTACTTTATGAAGACCCTTATCAAAAACTGCTTGAGGCCAAAAGAGTATTTTTGGAATGTATTGCTACATTTTTTACATTGTTCTTTATAGATCAGCCCTTGGCAGCTGCTAAGAATGTATGGCTAAAATCAGCTTTTGCTTCTACTTCATATAAGGTGTCTTTTATTTTTCACAGAAAAATTAGGTAGTTTATGTGTATTAAATAACCCACTAGATTCATCTACTAGCAGAAAACTTACCTTACACTATATTTAGGTATCAGACAAGTCAAAGAAGAACAAAAAATGTGAAGGAAAACATCCTGCCCCATGACATTTTTTTTCCCCTATTAGATGGTTTGACAGTCTTTTGTTTGTATCCCAATGCATAGCAAGACCAAAATTCAGTTACATTAGCTATTTCCTTAAGTACTTCTACAACAGTTGCAGCTTTGCACATACCTGTAGGCAGGTGAAGGTTATAATTAAGCTCAGTTGTAGTGAGGTTCCCAACTGCGCCGATTTTTGTAACCATGCATTAACAATTACAACTGTTCCTGTCGCATGGCAGTTTTACACTTTTTTAAAAGCAGCAGCTTTATCATACACTGAAACTAGAAAAACTGTAACTGTCAGTGTAAATGTATTAATACAGTCCTCTCGTTCTTTAAGTAAAGGCATCCCAACATGTCTTGAAAGAACAGTCCCCAACAAGCAAATATACTCTCCCTAGTCAAGAATACAACAAAATCTTTTAGGCTTAAAATAGATCTGTAAAGCTAAGTCTCTATTCTAAATCACCATGTAGTTATGTCAGGGAAACTAAAGTGCTTTAAAATCTACAGATGCAGAGACTGATAACAGATTCATTTATTATAAATATAATTTACATTACTACTTCACTGCAAGATGTTCTGGATGTGCACAACAGTGAAAAATTATTTACTGAAAGACGGTATATTAAAAGGCAACGCCTTAGGGCTAAACAGACAATATTTTATTGTTTATTTGCAAAGGAGAAAAGGGTTTTAGACAGAGGGAATGAAATCATAGTATTCATGAAAAGCGAAAATGTCAAACTGAAAACAAACACCAAATCTGCTGTTTGTCACAGCATTTGTTCCACAAAAGCTTTTACAGCAGTTATCTGTTACAGTGAGCTGCACTGTACAGTATTTCATACCCAGTCAACATACTTCCAATCAAGAAACAAAAATTGCCATTGGATTTGAGGCATCATTTCTTGATGCAGAACTGAAAAATACGATGACTGCCATCAAACTGATACTGTATGAAGATAAGGGACATGGCAGAAACAACCAACAGATCATCAGTATTTGCAAAACTTCAAAGATCACTAACTACTGCTAACCCAGCAAATTCACTCAGATAAACTAAAAGATCCATAATGACTAATAAATTCAACCATTTCACAAGCCAGGTTTAATCTTCAGCTTTCGCTGTTCAGACGGCACACATATGTATGTGCGCATCATCATTAAAGCCAACAATCTTAAAGTGAAGGCACTGGAAAACAACGTTCTTCTGTGTAGTATTTCTTCAGATTCTCAGAGCCCAAGGGTACGGAGTTTGTTCACTCTTTTCCTCCTCAAATTAAGGACAATTCTGCAACCTGTATGTTTAGTTTTACCAGTTTTAGTGGAAATACTCATGCAAGAGCCACTATTTTGAAGCAGAACTCCTATCAGAGGCAGAAGATCTGTCTCCAAATTACTCATCACTTTCTGTTCCACTGTTTTCTGAGGAGTCAACCAATTCTTCAGTTACTGCAGCACTGCAGTGCAGTTTTTTAGTACCTAGAAGTAATTAACAAAAGTGTAACATTCATAAAGAACAAAAGCTTCAGAACAAGTATGTACTAGTAGTAAAAAACCCCCCCACCCTAACACATAGCCAAAGTGAAACAACAGAATACCAAACTTTAGACTACAAACAAGACAGAAACACCAAAAAATACTTCAACTTCTTTTTGTCTGTCCTGTTCTGATAGAAAAATACCCTGCTGTCTACATGGTTTGCTATTACAGGTCCTCTCATCTGTTTTCAGAGTATTTGAGCAAGCCAGTTAAATATCATTATATATATATACATACTATATATATTATTATTAATTGCAGATATAGCATATGCAAGAATGAGGATGCTAATCATTTTATGCGCTTGAACACCAGCCTGTTCATTCCTTACCAACTGGAAAAGGGCTTTTATCTTCAAAATCTTCCCAGTGTTCAAAATCAAGAGACACACGAGGATTCTGTTGACAAAAATACTGTTTGAAATACCTGACACACAGTGAATGGGTTCAGAACATTAAACAATTCTCAAATTAATTTCCACTTTACCTTGTTCTTCAGTAATTGGCGCCATGCTCCTTTTTTCTCTTTCATGAGAACAATAATAACCTCTTTATCCTTAATCACACATGTAGACTTTTCTCCAAGTATATATCGATGCAGCTCCATGTCAGCTAAATAAAGCTTTTCACCTGAACTAGCACTATATCATAAAGAAAATTTAAAAAATTAAAAAATTAAATGCAAGCCGACAGAGAAACTTTTTGTTTATTATATTTAAACTTCTTAAACCTACCTGAACACCACCTTCTCTTTGAAGAACTCACATTTACAGTCAGCTACATTTGCTACTTTTACCTTCACTGTAACAGTCTCTTCATTTTGAAACCACTTTATTTCTGGATAAAAGCTAAAATAAAGAAAGTTCAACTGAGTATTTTTCCAAAATAGAAACCAACTGAGTTTTAAACAAGCTGTCTCAGTCAGACCTTTCCCATTAGGTTACAACCAAGCTGCCGATTTTCAGCTTCTGTAGGTGGCCTCAACGGTAACTTGACACTGAATAGCAGTGTCAGCAAAGCACACGGCAGGACCTCAGCCAACCTTGCCACAAAAGCACTGCAACCGTAAGCCTTTGGAGAAGCACATCTGTCGCAACGGAGGGAAGACACAGTCACTCAATATGAGTGATCAGCAGACTTCATTTATTGTGCCTTACAGTCACCTACCTTTTAGGCCTTGTTATAATTAGCTCATACATATTACAAAAGTTAAGCTCATTACTGGTTAGTTGCCTAAATACCAAGCCCGCCCCTAGTTTCTCTTCTGTAGTTACCTGTTCCCACCTGCAACATTCTTTTCCCACCGCGATCTTCCTGTTACTGTGTAACAAGAACAGCCAAGGATACTGTATTTTTGCTTTACTTCAGATAAGCTGAGAGCGATGTGCATTTTTGTCCAGCCAGCGGGACTATGTCTATGTGACCCTTTTCAGCTAGCCAGTTATCCACAATTCCCCTGTTTTTATTTTGGGCGACATAGGCCTGGTTGACCACTTTCAATAACAGCGTTTTAACACAGGAAAATACACAGCCAACTTATAAAATCTCAGTTCAGAAGTATAATTTCAGAAATACTTGAAAAATAAAGTTAGCTTGAAGCTTTAATTTAGATGCTCTTTCTGTTCCAATGATATAAAAAGTTTGAAAAATTCAAAGGTAATTTTAAAGTTCTGAATATGGACTAATGCAAGCTCAAAACCCAAAAAGAAACCAAACTGATGTTTGACTAGGAATATTTGCAAATATTTTAGTGGAAAATCCCTGACCATTAACAATTTTCTGTCCAAATAACAACTGCCCTTATGCAACCAACCATCCTGAAGAACACCTCACTGATATCAAAGAATTAACAAAGGGGAAAAATTAGTTCTAAGCTAAATACATTCATAAGTGGATTTTTCAATAGTTACATACAGATTTACACACTAAGCCATAATGGCTTGTAGGTGATACATACAAGAAGAGTACGTTGCTTATCTGTCTGAATGTCTATGCTAAATTTGACAACTATGCCACAAGCCAAGCCTACATGGGTGCTGTATGTTATGCACATTCCTTAACAAACAGAAGTATAATAGATAAATTCCCAAGATCTAGTCCCCAACCTAATTATATTATTTTGTAGCCAATTAAGGAAAATAACACAAATGTGCATACCTACATGTGCACACACCTTTTAGTTCAGAACCAATCTGTGATAAAAGGCCTTAGCCTTATGGCATCATTGAATCTTAACGAGTACAGTAATTAAAAATGCAGTCTTACTGTAAGTGCGATTTATGCTGACATTCCCTCAAATGCTACACGTTTTTCTCACTCAACTGCCTCAAGATAAAATAGTAGTATTTGTTAATATGTATTAAAAAATCATTAATTCTCTACAATAGCAGTTGACTTCCATAACACTATGTAAGCAAAAGAGGCTTAAGATGGGTTTTCTGAATACTAACAATTTATTATAGACTGTCTAAACTCAGGTCTTGAAAGATTTCACTCTGCCAGACATAGAAACACTGTTGCACTCCAGTTGTGATATCCCTTTTCCCAAGTTGTCACATGCACATCTCGCTCAAGCAACATTATTGTTAGTTTCTCTCTGCTACATAAAAGCATATTGCACTTGTAGATATAAAAGACAGCACCCTTACTTAGATTATTACCTTATTACCTCGTAACTCTTAGTATACCTTGTATCTCCGATTTCATCACTTCAAAAATTCACCAGACGCAGATAAAACCACAGCATCAGACTAAACTACACCTTAACTGCTGATTCAAATAAAGGCATTCTCTTCAGATATGCCTAATGCTTACAAATAATTTTGGCTGGTTTTGATCAGAAAATTATTATTACAATAATGATCAACAATAATAATCCCGTTTGCAAAATGCCTTTAAGCCAGCCTCCTAGTCCCAACCAATTTCCATATTCAGAATATAGCATAAATACAGAGTAAATTATCTCCATCAAGGCAAAAAGACTTCTCTTAAAGCACAGAGATGTTTGCTAGTTCAAGGCAGAAACCCATTTCTTGTAGGGGACATCTGAAGCACTTTTTTTGGTGGGTTTGTAATCAATTCCGTATTTTTCCTTGAGAAGCTTAAGCTGTTCCTCTTGTTTCCGGAGTGTTTCCAACTCTGATTTGTTGAATAGGTCCGTATTTCCCAAAAGTATCATACATTTCCTCTGCTGTGATTTTATACCGGCAGGTTCCAAATATAAAGGATCCGATTGACCTCTGGGGGCAGCTGGATGTTAGCTCGCTTGGCCGCTTGCATTGCCATGGCACCAATTGGAGGGGGGGGGGGGGGGGTGCCGCCTTGGAGAGAAACGGTGGCCGGGAAGGGGCCTGCCAGGCCGCGCACCACCACTGCCGCAGGGGACCCGGATGCCATCCCATACGCTAATAACCCGGGTAATTCCTTTTTACAATCTATGTCCTGAATGCTCCGCTTTTCTAAAAAGCATTTGAGCAAATCGTACGTCGCTTGCCAGCGCTGTTGCAGTCTTGGCGAGACTTCGGCGACGCGTGGCCGGCAGGACCCTCTGTAGGTGCTCCCGGGCGCGGGGACTGTGCCCTTCCGCCTCCTGCGCTGCTTTCAGGACCGGTACCCGAATCTCCGTCGACTCGTGGCTCACAGGTTCAGCCCTCTCTAGGGTCCCTGTTCAGGGCGCCATTTGTCGCGACGGAGGGAAGACACAGTCCTCAATATGAGTGATCAGCAGACTTCATTTATTGTGCCTTACAGTCACCTACCTTTTAGGCCTTGTTATAATTAGCTCATACATATTACAAAAGTTAAGCTCATTATTGGTTAGTTGCCTAAATACCAAGCCCGCCCCTAGTTTCTCTTCTGTAGTTACCTGTTCCCACCTGCAACATTCTTTTCCCACCGCGATCTTCCTGTTACTGTGTAACAAGAACAGCCAAGGATACTGTATTTTTGCTTTACTTCAGATAAGCTGAGAGCGATGTGCATTTTTGTCCAGCCAGCTGGACTATGTCTATGTGACCCTTTTCAGCTAGCCAGTTATCCACACACATCTACTAGTTCAAGTGGGTAGACACACTCCCTTAACTTTGATATCCAAAGGATTCAAACTTACTGCCTCATTTAAGGATGCTATCAGAGGTCTATTCTTGGAATGACAAAGGAAAAGGTAACAGTAGCAAGACCAACCTCTGAAACACTAAGTATTTTTCAACTGGACATAGACACAATACACATTTCTCATCAAGATTTTCAACCACTTACTCTACAGCTGTTATGCCTCAAACGTCCCCCAAAAGCATTTGTTTTCATTCACTTCCTAGTACTGTGGTGTCTAATCAAAGATCACGTAATTTCAACAAAGTTAGCTTCCAGGAGTAAGCAAAAGAGCAGTTTAAATTACTTAAGGGATTCATAAGATGATGTGTGTGTATATACATAGATATCTTCTAACAGCAACAGTAATCTCTCCAGGTCAACACCGACATAACAGAATACTTCTGCCTGTGTTATACCTATTTATTCACTAAACAGATAATCTCAGTAAGGATGGCCGTCCTGTTTGGCCGTTCACATTAAAAAGCAAGCATGGGAACAAATCACTCTCAATTTCTGTACCATTTACATTGATGCAAGGTGGAGTCTTCTGCTTCCTTACTCTCAGCTACACCATCTGAAAGAAATAAACCCAGAAAAATTTTTTATACTTACCTATACTACAGGTACTGACAGAATACCCCAGCACCATTGTAAGAAGAACTTGTTAGCAATCAAATTACTACTGCAAGACTATATTTGGCATTTATATTGGTTACTTCCTGTTTGGAAAGATTTAATAAGAGTTAATTCAACCGAGTTTTTTAATTAAAAGGAGTATTAGAGTCAGTATAGGAATTAAAAAACCACCAAAAATGCAGTTTTCCAGGTCAGGTAAACATTTTTCCAGTTTCAAGACATTATTTATTTGAAACCTAAACCAGGGCATTATAGAAATTGACTAAGAGTTTCAGGGATGAAACTAACACTGAAGTTACCATCACAGCTTGAAACATGGCATGACAGTCACTCCAGTATACCAGGCTAAAAAAGCCTTCTATGATAATCACTCTAGGATTTTATTTGACTTCTGTCTGTTTCAGCTTCTCAATCACTCAGCTTTCACTGCTCCAAACTCACCTGACAACTGCTGCCAGATCATCCTCTGTCCCCCTTCTATGACTGACAAAGCCATGCGCTTTTAAGCCTCTACTAACTGAATACCACATCCCTGGGCAGTAGATTAAAAAGGGGGGGAAGGTGAAAAGCAAGCCATTTTTTACCATCCTGTATCTTGGAAAAACCCTCTCCGAGAACAATGCTGCTATTAATCTCATATTTCAACAGATTTCAGCTTCCTTAAACCCTATGGCCTTTGACAGCAAAATGCTTATCCTCTCTACAGGAAGGATTTTCTGCTCACATATTCCATTCAAAGCCAAACAATTCTGAATCTCTCGGGGACAGGATATTTCCCAAATAATACAGCTATATTAACATGGCTTACTCTCACAGCATCTCTAGGCTGCTAACTATAAGGTATTTGTGACTTACTGTAAACATTAGCTGTATGTGCTATTCTGTATATTCAGAGGAGGTCTGCATTTGGTAAAACGACTTTTAGGTTGACATTTAAGCACCAGACTTTAAAGTTCAAAATTTTTGGAAATTATGAAATTACCACATTGATGATTCCAGAAAGTATTTTTAGAAGAATTACAATTTTCAGTGGAACTGTCTTGTTTTGACATATTCTGTGGATTGGATGCTTTCTGTGGACCAGGTGTATCCTCCTTTATGCTTCTGAATACAGAAAAAGACAGATGAAAAGAAAGGGTTCAAATATGTTGCAGAATTCCTAATCATAGTTGGAAATCCTTTGAAGTTAAGTTCTTCATTCTAATATATAAAAAAATACAATAAAATGCAGCAAACCATAAATCTCACCACAGGGTTGCTGAACTGCAGTAACTCTGTAAGAAGCATTTATAAGAAAACCAAGTTAGGAGAACATTTAAAATTCTGATAGTAACAGCATTTCCCCTGAATCATAAAGATCTGTTGGCCTTACTGTGTGTGACAGACCTAGATAGGATAATTATTCCCTTCCATAAAGAATACCAGTAGGTTTGGGGGCTTGTTGGCCATTCATTCTGACTTGGAAAAAGTATTTCCGAATACTCAAGAGTTCTTCACTTACTAGTAAGAGACCTCTTGGCTTTCCAGCTGTACAGACAGGGGCTTCACTAGCTAGACTCAAGATTCAGGAAACACTGTAACAGAGTCAATCTACTTGAGAGCTCTGAGATAGGCACCACGACACTGTTCTGCAACAGGCCCAGAAGTCTCCATTAAAACATTACCAAGATGCAGCATCATTTCTGAAACACTGACTCATCTGTCCAACTGAAAAATGCTTTCTTCCATTACCTCCAAACACCTAGTGACATAAGAGGACTGAAACTAGTCTAGCAAGTCATCACCTAAAGTTTCAGCCTGCATAAATAAATATTGGCTTTTAAATTAACCCATATTGAATAGTTAGTATTAAATACCTGTGCAGCCATCTTTATTCAGAACTGACACAGCTTACCTTAATTACTCTTTTGGTAAGATTAAAGTAATTTTAATCTTAAATGAGAGACACCTTTAAAAAAAATGCACGTGAGCTTTTCTGAATAATTCCAACTGAGCAGTATTTTCAGCTACATAAAAATACTGCATAGAAAACTCAATTTGTAGTATTTTTTAGAAACCATTTCTGAGTTATTTACTTGAAGGAATCAAACACTTTAAAAAAAGTAATGTCTCCAATGATGTACTAATAGCTTTGGAAAGCCACGATCTGACAGAATCTGATCTTACTTTAAAGCAACCCAAGTTCTACAGAAATGTTTGATTATTCACATGCTACACTAAAAACAGCCACCAAGAAGAAGGTGCCTCAAGCTGAAGAAGGACTTGAAAAGGAGGGTTGAAAACTGGGCAAATAAGAGTATGAGGTTAGACAAAAGCTTCGTACATGAAGTCTGCAATGAAGCAGACAAAACGGACAAAACCAACACAACTGCGCATTCTGCAACAAGAAGATAATCCTGCAGAAACCCCACTTTTCAACCTAGGCCTAATACCTCTTCAACTGTGAAAAGACTTACGCAATGAAGGACAGCCTGTTTTGCTCAAATGCCATTAATCAGGAATGAGTGGAGTATTTGCCAAGTCTTCATGGGATGACATCCAAAAATCACGTAAAGAAACTGAAGGATCTAGCGCTTTGACTGTGCATCTATTGAACAGGCCCACAAGGTAGTAAATTGTCATCAAAAAGGTTTGGACAGAAGGCCCAGAGACAGACTGACTTTTTTAATAACCAACGAATTATCTCAAAGCAAGGATACTGCTTCTGTCCATAGACCACATCATCTCAGTGATAAAGGTATCAGTCATTTTCTTTGCACAACAAAAACATTTGTTAAGGCAATTAAGACTGAACTTGCTGATAAGTGTTGTTTACAATGTGCAACATTCTGGCTATGCCGAGCTTGCCTGAAAGGCTGTGCAGCCTTAATATACTAAGGTCCACTCTTAGAATACTGTTAGTATCTGTGGGAGGAGTAGAACAACACTTTCATTCTGGTCGCAGAGATAAGATCCTTGCACTGCATATGACAAATCGCAAGCATTTAACTGAAGAATCTTGCTGGCTGTTGAACTGAAGAAGGAGATTGATGAACAATCACAAAAAGACCAGCACTCTGCATCAAGGACATGTAATTAAAGTGAATTGCTGAGGCAAAAGAATAGAAAACTTAACCACTACACTGAGTGCTACTTGATGTACCAACAGGAGGTGGTTTGGGCTGCTGATACCAGGCAGTTCTGCCATGCCAGCAACGTGCCAAGTAGTTCACAGAAAAACAACTGTTTTCAAAATAGTATGGAAAGTATCCTATATCTTTGTGTTCTTTCATAAAATTTTTTTACTAGGCAGAAGCATTCTTTGATGCAATTATCATGACCAGAGAAAAACAGGATGATCCAAGTTATTACGGGTACTTGTCAAGTATTGAGCCATACTCATAGCCATGAAGGACAACAGTTAAGCGACTACCACATCGCGCACACAAATCTTGAGACAAAAAGAATAGCTAAAGGAAAGCAGACACATCACAAACACCGTTGTCTCTGTGTTTAAATGTAAATCACATTCAGTAATATTAATTATGAAAATACCCAAGTAAATTAATACAATTTTTTCCTAAGTAAAGTATATGCTGAAAAAGATTTGTAAACACTTACAAAGGCTCCAAGTTCTTTGCATGATCTAATACTTTCACGTGTCCACACAGCTTCTGAAGTTGTGTTATATGTTCTGGATTGTCAGTTCCCAGACCCGTAGACAAAATCTCAGATCGAACATTATATTCATTGACCGACACCTTCAAATCTGAAAGCCTGGTGACGCGGACCTTGAATTACAAAACATACTAAATGGAAATCACAGTTCATAAACGGTCTCTCTCCAACTCTAAGCTGTTCTTTAAGTAAAACTTTAAACATATCCCCATTCATTCATACGTGTAAGCATTTTGTTTCCTGTGATATTCAAACAGGAACCTACCCATGTCTGTTTTCAAGGTATCACCATCTTTTTCGCTGTGATAATGGCTCTAGTAACTATTAGCTAGTTTCACCCAACAGAACCAAGTAAACAATCCTAGCCCTGATTATACAGGTTACAGCCAAAATACACACCCCACAGAATAACTTCTGTTAACTTTGAGGAATAGTCTGGATGACATTTATAATATAATACATATTGAGCTCTCCAGACTTAAAGTTCAAGTTTTAATCAGTCATGTATTTCACCTACAAACAGGCATACATATTTATCACAGAATGGTTGAGGTTGCGAGGGACCTTTAGAGGTCATCTCGTCCAACCTGCTTGCTTAAGTAGGATCACCTAGTCAGCAGCCCAGAACCATGTCCCAATTGCTTCTGAGCTATCTCCAAGATGAAAACTCTACAACCTCTGAGCAACCTGTTCCAGTGCTCAGGCACCACCACAGTAAGCTAACCAACAGTATTACATGAATACCACATAGAATAAAATTAACATAGGAAGGGACAGAACAAAAAGGAATAGATGCTTTTGTTATAAAGGAGTTTAGATACAAATATTTCATAATATTACAGTTCTATACCTACCATTGGGTCCACCCAAGCTGTATTTCCCAAGGTATGTACTATTTTTGCTTCATGTAGTCTTCCTTTTATTTTGTGATTAATATAATGAGTTACCTAGGAAAAACAAGTTTTCACTGCACTTGATGTCTACCAACATAACTTTACAGTTATTCTAATTATAACAGACCAACCTTCTGAGCTTAACAATGAAACGGGTATTCAATAAATAAAACCAGTTTTGAGTAAACTAGTGAAATACTCCAACTTTACTGTAGGTTAAAACAGTATTAGCCTTTAAAGGAGCTTCCTTAATGGAAGACTACTCAAACACAGGCCAATTTATGGAGGCTACTCTTTCCCCATTACTGCCCACAGATTCAAAAGCGGCAGTATCTTGTCCTGGAAGAAGCCATTTAAATGACAAGAGAGGAAAATACCATAAATTTAACTTCATTACTTTGTAGGAAAACAAACAAGAAAACTGACTTCTTAGAATCTGGCCCAACAGCATGTATTTATTGGTAATGTTAATAAGTAACAGAATTTGATAACTAAGTTTGCAGTTCATAACTGGTTTATTGTAGAAAATAATACACAGACAAAAATTAAAGAACATAAAGGAAACACCATGCAAAACCTGACAAATATTACCTTTGGGTTCCATTCAGTTTCATTATCAATGGGTTTCACTCTACAAACTACAAATTCCACAGCCTGAGGCGGCAGACTCTGAAACCTTGCAGGTAAGTGAAGCAGCTGATAGCTCGGAACTTGACTTGTTCTGCCTTCATCTATATACTTAATTCTGACGCTAAAGAACACATTTTCCTCCTCTTTTGGGGGAATCTCTATCACCTGAACCCTTCATACAGTAAGAAAGGAAACACAGAATTATCATTCATGTAATTCCAACAAATCAATTGTAAATATTTTTTAATCTACTCATTTAAAAAAAACAGTATTTTCATAGCAAAATACCTAACTCTGTGTGTGTGCATGGACAGTCATTTTGTTTTCCAAGAATGATTTGAATAGCAGTGATTTTTTGCTGGTTTTGGGGGTGAGCTGGCTTCTTAAACTAAATAGTGAAAGTTTTAAATTACTTTATATAAAAAAGCACACATGAATCATTTAAAACCCCAACATTTTTACCTGTGAAAGAGTGTTTTCTCACATAATCCATAAAATGCTAACTTCTCCACATTTTTAACAGAAATTTTGTTATTAGGTTGCTTAAAATACTCATTAATTTCTTCAGCAAGCATTGTATATTGGTCCTTTTTTTTATCTACTATTCGACCAAAGTAGTTCGTTGCATTTACAATGTGGAGAGGCAGTATCTGAAAGCATAAAACACATTAGAAAAAAAAGGACTGAAAGATTTATTGAACTAAAAAACCCACAAGTATTCATATTCAAGATCACCTACCTCTTTCCAGCAAAAAGAGGTGACAGAGATGCCGCTGCATACACATATTTCAGCAGTATTAACTGCCCTTAGCCCAGTCAACAGTGGACAAAATAAATTTACAGAGCAAGAACTACTAAGATCACAAACATCAATGAACTACACTATTACTTGTCAGGCTACTAAACACTAAGGCTTCTCACACCATTCAAAGCTTAATTTTAAGTGTTCTCCAACCGTACAACGAGTTTTAGAGGAAATGACGGGAAGTGAGGCCTTCACTCTTTTCACATTAAAATCACTTAAATGAGAAACTATGAATACACTACTATCAGCATCAATGCATAAAATGCTGGGTACATCCATCCAAAGGGTCACGCCAGGCATAAGTACTGATGTATAGCTGGGTGTATGAGGCCAGACAGGATAGTAAAAGGATCAGAAAGGTAATTTCCCCTTAATAAAAATCCTAAAAATTCACAATGCAACTGAGGCTCTTAAAGGAAGGAAATACTATACTGGGTTCCAAACAAAAAAGAAAGTGAATACTTATCAAAGAGGTAACTGGTTTGTAAGACAGAAACCCAGGCTCTACAGTCAGAAGAACAGAATTACATGAGGAAATGGAAGAGGTCTTGAGTGCACCACAGGTTAAGTGCAAGTTTCTAACAGGAGTGTCATGAAACCTGTCCCACTCTCAGGCACCAAAACTGGATACATGTAGGTTCTCAAAGGGTTTGAACTCATACCTACCAAGAAACGCTTATTTATTAGACAGAAATGGAGTGACACCAAAGAATCCACCCCAGTTCTCCTCGTTTTCTATTCTCACAACCTATGGCTTTTGAGAATGCATAATACCCATTAACTGCATGACCTGAGGGCACCTGAATTCTGCAAAAGGCACGACAGGAAAGAAGGCAGAAGCAGCTCATCCAAACAGAAGGCATCTAGTGCTTCTTCGAGCCAAGTGCTAACTCTGCAATGAAGTACCAATGTCTACACAATTGCCCTCAGCAACCACCATCCAATAAGGGGACAAGAGATAGACTGTGTTAATACTGCTGTATGGGAATACTGCAGCATAGAAGGAACTGAAAAGCCAGATGGAGGGAGCTGGAGATACAAACTGTTACTGGGACGTGAAGAGCCATCACAGCAAAGTCAACCCAGTAACCACGAAGGTTTCATGACTGAAACAGTTTAAAAAAAATAGTAGTCAAATTAGAACTGCACTCTGTATCAAAACGGTTTTCAAAAAGCATTAACATCCTAGTAGGAAATAACCGTTTCCATCTAGAAGATAAAGGAGGAGCTGTACCCCATTTTCTGTGGATATTGTATTTGAAACTAGTATTTTCATTTACAAGGCCACAATACGCTCATTTTTCAGCAAGTCTGCATGAACATATCAGCTAAGGAAAAAATCTTCAATTCCAACAAAATATGCATTACCTTCCACTTCAACTTCTCTTCACTCCAAAAGATTAATTTGTGTTTCCCTTACAATAAATATAATTTAAACTTATAGGAACTTTAACCTTTGTTAATTTTGGTATATGGTCTCAATTTACAGAAGGAAGGAATAAACAGAACATAAACCCTCTTTCCATAGAATGGGAATCTTCAACACAAAGAAAAATCTGAGGTAAACTCATCATCACCTGCAAAACAATTCCGATTCAAGCTAACAATTAAGGTAAAATCTGGCACACTTACTTATGCAAGAGAGAGAGGGAAAGCCTAAAAAATAACACATATTCCATATAGTATACATACTACATTAATATTATGTAATATGAAAAGGTAAGTATTATGCTAAGTAGCTACTTAAGACCTGTCCTCTTGGTACCCAAAATCAAGGAAAATAGTAACTTACTGTCACATATCCAGGTGTTAGTCTAATGTTTTCTGGTATATTCTGGGTCATGTCTATTTGTAAATTAATTTGATGACGATCTGGACACACTGTTCTATTCCTACATATTAAAAAAAATGTTTTTAGAAAAAAGCCCTTTGTTTCCAGTTGTAGACTGTTTTGACATGATTTACAACAGCTTTAAATACTAAAATTTAATCAGCCCTCAATATGCAATTTCTGTCTCAAATAGCACCAATGACTCTGGGGGTTAGACAGAAATGATCAAACAGGTCTTGGTGGAAAAGTCTGTACAACAAAACAAAAACCACCAGAAAACTTGTTTGAGTGTAAAGCAAATGGTAACTTGCAACAAGAGTTATCTAAACTAGAAGTCGTATTTGAGAACACTTTAGCTTCCTCCTTCAGGCAATAATTATAATCCAATTTCACACAGCTCACAGAAGTCATCATCTACTTACCCATGCTAGAGGGACAGGAGACAACAGAGGAGAGAGTAAAGCACAAAGCTTGTGCAATTACGGTTAGAATACTAATAAAAACAATGGCTTAAAGTTCCCTCAGGTACACCTCAGTAGCATAATTCATTATAACTGCTGCCCTATCAGACCATGTATGATTGGTCTCCATACAAACATTAATTTTGTTTTCTTAAAAGTACCTCAGGAGAGTGAAACAGATGCAACAGTCAACAGAAAACAAACAAACAATGAGCAAAAACTGGTTTAGATCAAAGTATCCAACAGGAAAATTCATCAATGAAATACAAGGAGTCATCATCCAGAGTATACAATGCCTTCCTGCATCAGTATGCGTGTCAAGAAAACTTGGTATTTTCTTACTTGCAAATCCCAAGTATTTTCACACAGGCACACAGTGGCCTTGAAGCTTTCTTATCTTCTTTAGCTTCTAGCATCTTGGCAGCAAAATCATGCAGTTCTGGTGGAATTTCAGCTTCTGCACGCTGCAAATAGTGCAGGAACCCAAGTGCATGACATGCACTGTCTTCTGTTAGCAGAACGACTGACCTTGCCTTTGTACATTCCTGATCTACAGAGGAATCCTAAAAAAAGTAATTTTAAAAAAAGTAGTTTTAAAAGCTTTTATGTATCCACCACTTAATAACCAAATTTAGTATAACCCTGTTCAAAGATTTACTCAAACCTTTATCACATCACAGAAGTTGTCAGACATGCTGTGTAGACGCTGACCAAAGATTCTTGGAGAAGGAAAACTGAAATGTATCACGCAAGTTGCATCAGTAATTCCCAAAGGCTGCATGCAGTCATCTGTTAAAACTAAGCACATGTTTTATAGACATGTAAGATAACTGTTAATACTTCAAGCGTATGAAGTATTACATCACATTAGCAATGGCTGTTTCCTTCTCCCTATTTAATGACTTAAGAAAAAGCTCTTTTCCTAATACACTTACATAAGGAATTTCTTCAGTCAACGCATTTCATAAGCATATGGCAGACACTGTGTTTCATGTTAGTCTCTAATAATCTAGAATAACTCTTTGTTTCATATCAGTGTCACAGAATAAATAGAACTGCCTACAGCCAAGTACTTCACAGGAGTAAGATAGAAATCACTTGAAGTAATGCAGGAATGGTAACACCTTTGTATGAACCTACAAAGCAGATGCAAGTCAATCTTTTTTTAGTCTGCTTTTGATGTATAAAATGGAAAAAAAATAGGTTTGAAAACAGGTAAGAGTGTTTGCTACTGCAAACAACTTGAAAAATAAAAGTCTACCAGAACTTATGGGAAATTACTATAGTAAGTTTTCAGAGTTTCTAAATTATTTCAAACTGAAAGCATCTGCTGTAGTAGGTGACAATTGTGAAATCATGAAATTTCTTTGAAAGTACTAGTAGTTTGTTTGTTTTTTAACTAAAGCATAAAAAATCCCTCCTTTATGTTCCCTCCAATAAGTGAGGTTTTCCCTCAAAGCAGTTACCCTGGGACCCAGGAACAACAATAAAAGAAAAAACAAAAAAAAGGGAAAGAAAAAAAGACTAGCTGTAGTACTAATAAGCAAAGGGATAACTAAGTAATTGATAGGGAACTGACCCTGTGGAACTGATGAGATGAGTTAGTACAAGTATTTAACATAGAATGTTAGTCACCATGTAGATGTAATCACACCTAAACAAAAAGAAAACACTCACCTAACACAACAGGAGAGCCAGAACTGTATTTTTTTGTCCACTGCTCTAAGACATACTTGACATTAAACTCACTCTCTTTATGTATTTTTAAGGAACATATAGAGTTGCTCTTCAGTGCCTGGGTGACAAAGTAGTAGGTTATACATTCTTCCAATACAGCAATGATTGCTCTAATAAACTAACAAATAGTATATCTTATTAGTATCTAGCATACCTTAGCTACTGGAGAGAGATAAGGGAAAGAGTTAATGACATTTATGTTGCTTATATGAAAAAAAATACATTTGAGATTATGGAGATTAAACTTACTAAATTCCTGAATAAGAAGAAAACTAATAAAACTCAGGTTCCTCTGGATTAACACATTAAACAGATGTTTAAGAAAGTAGAAATTCCATTTGACGCTTTTCCCACCATTAAGGCGTCCTATCTACTCTAAGTGGATTCTATCATTTAACATGCAGGCTCACGTTTCAGACTCTCAGAAAAAGCATTAAACCCCCCTCACTGATCATACCCATACTTAATTTGCAGGAATGTAGCATACTTAAAAAGCTTTATTTGTCAAGTTCGAGGTTCACAAATTAATCACTACAAAAGCCTTCATTATTTGGTAAACTGGCTAATGAACTAAGTTAACACTTAAAATATTTACGGTATTTGAAGTTTGTGTACACAAGAATTACTATAAACAGCTTCAATTCTTCTTTAGCATCAAACAACACTTTAAGGTGGTGGTGGCAGAGCTGGTTTTGATATGCTTGAAGAAATTAACCCTCAAATATTCAAGGAAGATACGGTAGAAAGTCACAAGACAAAACCAGATTTGCTTCCCTTAACAATAATCAAAGATTAAACAGTCCAGATACACTAACATTTACCTCAGAAGAATCCTTTAAATATCACAGACTCTATTCCAGCTTCTGGAAGGGAATAGATTCCCACATTTCAGGACTGACATATTTCTTCCTGTGACATCTGAACCACCCAGCCATATATCTTTTTGCTATCCCATCCTTGGAGCTATCACTAAAACTTTTAATTCTAATATCCTCATAGCTTGCCTCCTTTAGCAATATCGTCCCCACCATCTGCATGACCCCACCCAGGCTTAACAGAATTGTTTCCTATCTCTTGCCTCCCTGTCAAATCAGACTGCGCTCCTCTTACTTTGCATAGTTGGAGAACCAGCAAAGAGACAAAATACAGAAGAGATTTTTCTATTGCTGGGCTGTTATATATATTCATTGGAATAATAACCTGAATAAAGAACTATTGCAGGAGAGGTCTTTCTTAGTCTCCACCTCTGAAATGCCAAGTATACAATCCCACATAAGAGGTGCAGAACTGGACCATGTTCTATTTATTACAGATAACTTGGAAGCCATTTTATGCCAGGTTTTAAGAAAATACATATTAAACATGCTATCTTTCTCCCAGGCGCTATGACTTGAAGCTTTAACTAAATTCTGGTGGACTGTCACAGGATGACAGAAAATGCTTCTTTCCAGTTAGAGAAACAGCATTCTACAATTTCAGCTACTCCAGAGGAGAAACAAACAGAACAGAACTTCTTAACATGGTGCTTAAGTTTTCTCCTCCCATACTACTTGAAACAATAACAAACAAAAAATTGACAGAACTTTTACTGGAAAAAAGCTAGTTTGATTTAACTCAAAGTTCCAACCTGACAAGAGAGAATGTAGTTAAAAATTTACTGATGAACATATTCTATGCCAGATGTTCCTGTCAGGCTTTCTTCTAGGTGTCAGAAGAGCGGGGTTGGGGCTATTTTTAGCACAAATAACTAGCTTCCAAATTCACACTCCTACTTTATTCTCAGAAGCCAAGATAGTTTTGTTATACCTTAACAATTTAAAAAAGCACTTATCTACATGAATTTAAATACTTTCTTACCTTATGAATCATCTCTGCTTCATTTACCGAATCAGTGAATACCAGCACCTTCTGATGATTATTATGGGTAACATCCAGTATTTTTAGTAATTCAGCAATTCTCTCTGTGTTCATGCAAGGCTGCACAACCTAGAAGTAGATAAAAAACAGAGGGCTGATAATTCATGTAATTATACATATCTTACTATATTAATTCTTTCTTTTAATAAGTACTAACATTGTTATATAACACCAAAGAGAATCTAGCAAATGGTAGCTCCAGAAGTGGTAGGTCTTCTGCTTAACTTACAGAAGATACAACTCTCACAAAAGGTATGCATTTAGGACAGTCTCCACAAGTACAACTAAAATCCCTCCCATCATGAAAATCCCACATTAAGATTTTTCATTCGTTTAGTTCTATGTGATTTATCAATCCAAGTTTAGCATTTTCAAGTACCACTAAAAAACTTCACACTCCAAAAACATTCTGCACTACCCGAAACACTGCCCGAATTTTAATATGAAAAATAAAAAAACCCAACAAACTAAAGCATCCACACACTGACATTTTGTCCTGCCAAACCATTAGACTTCTTACAAAAAGTGGTGTTTTTTTCAGTTTCGTGTCATGCTCAGGATGTCTAGTCTTAAGAGATTTCCCAACACACTCAATTCCCAAATTATTACCTTTTGAGACAGAAGAATTCAGACCATACAACATTTTTTATTATTCTGAAGGGCTATACCACATTGACTGGAAATTAAACGAGAAGATGCCTAAGAACACATAACAACTTTCTTGAAATTTCAGGTCAAATGAATTTCTGTATTGTGTGGCACACAGCAGTAAAACAATTATTTTACTAGCTTTATGATCAGATAACTTACCTTGTAGTTCTGTCACTCAAAATTAACAATTGCAAAAACATTCTGATGAAATTCTGCCCACAAACTATACCATTTGCAAATACTTCACATAAAATTCAGACTCCTTCACACTAACAATGAAACACTTGAGAGAATATCTTCACACCTCAGTCCCACAAAGCAAGGTAAAAGACCTTAGCTCCTTCAGTGACTAACTTGTGCAGGTCTTCTAAGAGTCAGTTCACACATGTCAGTGCAGCCTGAGGTCCAAGTCAGGATGTAGCATTACACACTTAACATAAACAATCAGCAGCCACACACACTGACCTTGATCAATAAAAACAACGAAGTTTTTGTACTTAGTAAATCTTAGTGAAAAACCAGTGACATCATCTCCAAATTTTTTACCTGCTGCACATTTCCATAGATGGAAGCTTCTTCCATAGATGTTATCACAATGTAAGGATCGCTCATGAACTCCTTTATCAAGTGTGCTATATGTTTATTCCAATGAGTTCCAACAGCAATTATCTGATGCGGTGAATACTCCCACTCTTCAGTAACAAAGGCTTTCTTGTAACAATCTAATATAGTAAAAATCTATAAAGGAAGAAAAAAAAAAAGTTTTCTTCCTTCCTCTTATCCTGTACCAATGAGTATGTAACAGCAGTGAAAAGTACACCGTTTCAGCACACTGTTCTCTCCAGTCACAAAATCACCACCACAGCAAACCACAGATTTCACACCCCAAAATCAAAGTGTTTGGTTTGTCCACTTTTATCCTATTATTTGAATGCCTTCTGAAGCAAGAAGCAACAGGACAACACGAAGGAACAGCATGCATGCATGAATGCAGGATCATAACACAAGATTCTGCCCATAGAAGATGGCAATCTCATGAAAAGGATCCATTCAGATCTGAAACCTACTAATTCTATGCAACAGTAGATCCAAAAAGTCAGAGAGTCAGCAAAACTAGGACGTAAGCAGAAGATAAGACCAACCTGCCAATACAGAAATAGCCAAAAAAAAAAAAAAACAACCAACTTTTGCCATAAAATCATTTGTAAAAAACCAACAATCACAAAGGCAGGATGAATATATTCCTAATGACATTACCTTGCATAAGTGACAAACAGTCCAGTTGTGTTCCGATTTAAAAAAAAAATAAAATCTACGACAGTGAAAAAAGGTAAGCAAGCCAATT
Organism: Falco cherrug; assembly: GCF_023634085.1. NCBI lineage: Eukaryota > Metazoa > Chordata > Aves > Falconiformes > Falconidae > Falco > Falco cherrug. The sequence continues at coordinate 11,274,425 of NC_073710.1, read as the reverse complement.
TTTTTGCATAGTGATGATGTAATATGCTGTAATACTAACAGAAAGCATCTGTCCTATGAAGCCTCAAAGCAGTAACAAAAAAAATTACAGAATATTCTCAAAATTGAGTGTTGGGGCTCTTGCTGTATTGAATGATTATACTGAACTCTGAAGCAAGTGGAAAAATACTGAAGAAATAAGACGAGGTTACGGCCAGAACAGTGGGATGAAGAAAAAGGAGCAAATTGCAGATGTTTGCTCAAAACCAAGGCCAACGGGACGTGATAAGAGGAGCTGGGAAACCGCAGAAAGGAGCCTACGTGCCAGAGAAAGCAGAAACAGAAATCTTCCCAGTAAACAATTGTTAACCAATCATATTATTATACGCTTGTAAAATAGCCAACCACATTATTGCACGCTTATAGAATGCCTTATAAAAGTCTACCTGGTTTGTACAATAAACGGATCAGATCTTGAACTCTGTGAGTATTTGAATCTGACTCCCGCTCGCCCGAAATGCCCGCAGCAATTGAGTTATAAATCATCATTTTAAAACTGATACAATATACACATCCTTGTCAACATGACACTTCACGCTGTCCCTCATCCAAGATTCTCCGAGTTACAATCAGCTTCTCCTTTTACCTGCACTGACATCAAGGCCCAAGGAAAATTATGACGATTGCGTCCATGACTATCTGATCATCCACTTCTGCCTTGCATTCTACAGAGACCAAGGGGCTTACCAACAGACAGTTCTTGAATGGAAGCTGTTCAAACAGCACCAGTAAGAGGAAAAAAGGAGTTCCCAACAGACAGATCATGCAAGTAAAAAGTAGATTAAAAATCCCTACACTGAAACTACTGCTACCCAGTTGAAACAAACGCAAGTACCTGGGAAGTCACCCAAAGCAAAGGAAGACAGCATAATAGAGCAGAAGTGTAGAACAGGACAGGATAGAGCTCTTAAAAAAAAAAAATAAAAAAAATAATAAAAGACGACAGGCAAAAAAGCAAGGAAAGTCAGATTTAATAATTACTGATTCACTTTTCCAGTGTTTCATTCTGCCAGAAGTATACAGATGTGATTTCTTAAATTCCATTATCTTTCCAACTCTACCACAGGGGTTCAGAAAAGTTCTTTTTTTTTCCAGTATGTGCCACTGTTTTCATGACAAGTGCACAACTGGAACGGCATTTTACCAACTGAACCTGTAAGACATTTACCTGTTTAGCTGCGTCAGAGAACAGTACCTCAATCTCATCAAACACAAGATGGCAAAGTCTACAAAATAATAAACACTGATGTTCCAACAGTCTCAGGAGACTATATGGTGTAGTCACGATTAGTTCACCTACAAGTAGGAAGAAAACCCATTAACATTAACTTACAACTTGAAAGAATATTAGTAAGACACCACAGGACATGGCAGTTCTATTAAAAAAAAAAGTCACATTTGCATTTCAGATGCATCACCTTAAAGTTGGGGGGCTGGGGCTGGCTAGTTTTGGTGGGTGTTTTTTTGTTTGGTTTGGTTTTTTTTTTTTAAATAGAGAACACCAACTTAATTTTCTGACTTTTCACCAACAGATATTTTTAGTTTGCTTTTATTTTTCTACCCCTACATGTCTTCAAGAGCTGAGTGAGTAAAACTCTTGATATTTTGAAAGAGTGAAAGGCCTGAACATTAAGTAGTTTATAAAGCAGGATGCCAATAGTTTTCCAATAAGGTAATGGAAGTATAGATAAGAACTTCAGAACTAGATAGACAGAAAGTAAATATTTAAATATGTGCAAGAGCAGCCTTTAGAGAAATTCGGTTTTAAAAACAGAATAAGCCACACGTGGCTTAGATATCTACACACATATAAACACATATGTGTGTGCACATATTTATACATACACATATATAAAAACCCCACACCAATCAATCTGTGCAAATATACCAACAGCTCAACTAAGAAAAGATCTGAATTCATTCATTGAATGATGGATTTAAGAATACAAACTGCTGGAATAGAGTTTTACACAATCCTTCATAGTTTTAACCATTATTTCTTGTTTCCTTGGCAAAAAGAGCCACTTTTAAAAATGCAGTTATCAATTAAGGCTTAAAAAAAAGACCAAGTAAGAATAGTAAAACTAAGTATTTTAAGTAAATACATTTAAGCAGGACAAGTCTTACAACAGCTCTTTTACTACTTCTATTCTTCCTCTTCTCTATGGAGTATCCTCTGCATACTATTGAAGCTATAAACACAAATTACTTAGAATTTACTGCAATAAGCAAGTTAGAAACCACCACTTAAATTTTAGTTTGAAGTAATTTTTAAGTTGGATGTTTATGAAACTGTGTGCAGAGAACTACTACCTCCTTTTTAATCTTTGCCATATTTTTTAAATTAAGAGTAGAGAAAAATTGCATTAAGTGTATATAAGCAGTCAAGCAGCATCAGACAAGTCCTCCAAATATTTGTCAATTTTAAAAAATAAAAACTATGTACTTGAAATACTTGTGGCCAGCAGCTACAAAGCACACAGCTGCTCACTCACTGCCCTACGCCCCCAGTGGTACCGGGCAGAGAACAGGAACTGTCGATGTGAGAAAACTCATGGGTCAAGAAAGAGAGAGCGTAGGAAGTGAAGGAGGGGGGGTGAAGCGATGCAAAGGTAACCACTGCCAACACCCCACAAGCAGACACTCAGCAGATCATCCTGCCACCCCTCAAGCTTCTGCTGCTGAGCATGACATTGCACACTATTGTATATCCCTTTGGTCAGCCTGGGTCAGCTGTCCAGGCTGTGTCCCCTTCCAGCTTCTTGTGCACCCCTGGCCGACTCACTGGGTGGCAGATTGGGAAAAACAGAATTCTTGATGCCCTGCCAAGTGTTGCTCAGCAAGAGCCGAACTACGGGTGTGTTATCCACACTGTCCCTGTCACAAATCCAAAACACACTGCTGTTCAGACTATGAAAAGAATTAATGCCATCCCTGACAGACCCAGTAGCTCTGTCCAGCTTTTATCATGTTATCAAAAAAAGCTGTTATAAAACCTGGTTCCAGATGAAGGAAGTCCACAATTATTCCTAATCCAGCAAGATCTGCAGCAAATCCCTACCACTAATTTGGTTAAAAAATGATTGTTATGGAACTTACAAAAAAGATGTTGAACATGTAGGTGCTTGAACAGCTTTAATACCATTTACTGTTAGTCTCACATTATTACTACAGAGTTATAACATTAAAGAAATAGAATTATCACTTTACAGAACAAAAAACTTAAGAAAAAAAATTGCTTCTTTCACAATTCCCTGCCATTAAGGCAACCCACATTGTTTTCAAGCATAATTAAGAAAATAGAAAGTACTCTTACATCCTCTGATTTTCACATTTCCAGCTTCTTTGTTCTGCCCAAGTATTATCAACATTGGATGAAGCTGTCTGGAGCATCTCCCATATGTTTTCAGTAGCTCAAAAACAAGTTGCGCCTTCTTCCACCCAGGACATAAAATAAGCGCGAGTGGCTACATTCAAATGTATACAATTTTACACCATAGTATTAGACAAGAGTTCAGAATCTTAAGAATTGTACTACTACAGCATTTAGGGCAAAAGCAACATCTGCAACACAAGGCCTTTAAGTACTTCAAAACTGACCTTTTTAGTACTGTATCACCTTCTAAATGCAGATGTTACAGACCCAAGGAACCATACACAAGGTTACCCGGAGACAAAAAGGATGCATGCAGAAACATACAGTAAAAGGATAAAAAAATTTAGCAGAAGCATCTTGTCTTATTTGGGGTTGTACTAGGCAAGTTCCAGAGGTCCCTTACAACCTCAATAATTCTGTTTCTGTAATCCAATACAAGCTCAAAAATGAATTACAGTATTTAAAACTGCTAATACAAATTTTAATTTAAAGACTACGTAGTATCCCCTCAAAAACAAGAGTTTCATCAAGTATCAAAGCAATATGACATTAACCACTTTTTACATGTTACGTGATAAATAAGTTTTAAAATCCCACGCATGTGCAGTTCATTTCTGTAAGCCTCTAAGCAGAGGGCTTATATAAGCTGGCAAGCGTCATGAAGATACACTAATACCACATTAAATGTGTACATTCTAAACATTCACTATCTTTTGGATCATTATTCTACATCTGCACTTTAGAACAAAAAACCTGTTACTGCTCTAATATATATACATACTCCATTCCTGTTTGGCAAGGCTTTGTAGCAACTTTCCAACTGCAAAAATGTAAGAACTGGTGGAATATATAAGAGAGGATCATTTCCCTCATTTGAGATGACAACAACATCACATCCTCGAGCTACTGGCGGCCAGCAGTAAGATTCTGTGAAGTTAGGGCCTAAAAAATTTTTCCTAGTAAGTTCCTACAGAAAGAGAAATTAAGAGATCCATATGAAAAAAGTGTACTTGAACACTAACAAAACAAGACAAAACACAACACTAAGTGATTTAAAAGCTTTTGTCCGACTATATAATAAGTACACTTAACATGCAATATGAAAAAAGTTTCTCTGGGCTGAGAAGTTAAATTGTTTTATTAAAATTCAAATCCTATGACTTGTGGTAGTGGTTGATATACCAGAGCAAATGCATACAATTCTTCCAGCATCCCTCTGAAGCTTCATCTATTAAACCACATCAACAACCTCCTAGAGATTCCTCAATCAAAAGTAAGTATTACTGTACCTGAAGTTGGGGTACAATACTAGCCTTAAAAAGATATTAAGTGTAATATATTACATCAGCATTACCTTTTTCAGATCATCAAGAAGTGGTGCTGTTTCCAGAACTGATGATGGCTCAATTTTGTTGCTAAGAAACACAAGGTTTCTTTTTCCACTAAAACTTTGAAAACTCTGAAACCATATGACAAGCAGATGACAAAGGCAATACTTAATAAAAGGATTTTAGCTTACATATGACCCAAAAGCATTTATGGTACTTAAAAAAATGTTGTTTTGATGAAAAACAACTAAAGAGATTGCAAATAAATTTTGAATGTGACTCATACATACTGGTAAATTATACAGACCAGTGGCAAGACAAATATTTCTAGTATTTCTTAAAGTAACGTTTATCACGATTGCCTTAACACAACTGTCTTGAACCACTCGAGAGAATGCGCTCCATGTTCTACGTACAGCTAGCACTCAGATATGACAAAAATCAAAATACAATTTAAAAAGACTACTAGTAACATTTCCTGTGGTGGGTTGGCCTTGTCTCACAGCCAAGCACCCACACAGCCACTTGCTCACTCACTCTCACCTTCAAGAGGGATGGGGCAGAAAAAAAACAGGGAGAGTGAGCAAGAAGATTAACGGGTCAGAATACAGACACGGTTGCTACTGAACAATTACTGATGCACACAAGTCAGACTCAACTTTAGCTTAATTTGTTGCCAATTAATCTGTATGAGTACTGATTTGGTTATTGGGAAACAAAGAAACAAATATTTACACACCTCAAAACCCCCACCTTTTCTCCCCCATTCCCATACTCAACTTCACTCCAAACTCCTCCCTCCTTATAATCAATGCAGGTTATACTCTGTCTCACCACTGAGGCAACGAGCAGTGCAAGGCAGGGACTGCAGTCAGAACACAAGCAGTTTCTCCTTGTTGCTCCTTCCCTCTCATACCCCTGCAGCCCCAACACAACCAAATCCTTCCACATACACACAATACATTTGCACAAGAGAAGTTACATGATTTGCACTTGAAATACCTGCTGGTCATCTTCAATTATGCGTGTCTTCAGAGGATCAGGATTTGAGAACTGCTGGAGCCTGAGAAACATACAAGTATTAAATCCATCATAAACACAGAAGTAGCATGTAATTTATAAATACCGCCAGTATTTCAAAAATGTCACGAAGCAATTCACTTGCAAAATATTTCTGATATATCACCTACGCCAAGGAGGAAACCCCTCAAAAATGAAAGAAGAAATAAAAAAGTACCATTTTGAAATTAAATATTAGCTTTTAAGTACCCCAAAAAAATCCTAACGATTTTTTTTAACAAAGATAATTTGTGGGTTCCTCAGCTTTAGAAGAGAATCAGACTGGACTGTAGGAAAAAGGTTTCTTAAAAGTTTCAAAAAATGCAACAATATACCTTTGCATCAGTCAGAAGCCAAATTTAAAAACACTCCTTGGGTTTATTATGTACGCATCAACTGACATACAGCATAGTAAAAGCATTGCACAAATCCATTCATAGTCATATTTCATTAAGGTTGAAAACTTCGTAAGTAACACCCAGAACAAAATAAAGCAATGTAACCTGTTAAGTGTGCAGAAAAACACTTCACCACCACATCCCTGTTGTCAAGCTATTGTTTAGAAAGAACCGCCATTTTTGTACTCTGGATATCAACAGCTTCAAATTCCCTTCTTCCCCAAAAAACATGGGCATGCATTTTCTCTTATCCTCCACCCTTTTAGCTGCCTAAGCAAAGTAACTGGAAACATACCATAGCTCCCAATTTTCTGATTACCTAACCATTTAAAAATATTTAACTCACTGCACTGTACCTGTCTGTGTGGACTTCACCATTTTCCTTGAAAGGCAAACCTAGAATTGCTTTGGCAATCTAACAAGAAAAGATGAACACATTTTTAGCACTAAAATATTGTTTGAGAGAAACAGGAAAAATTATTTCTTCCATCCATTATAGAGCTGAAAGCGTGTTTCTTAACTAACTCTAGGATCCTCCAAATACTTTGAAGAATTTTGTACAAATTATAAGTTAGACTAAAGCAACATGATGAAACATACTTCAGAAATCTAACTTGTTACAGAACAGTATTTTCTGCAACATGATGAAACATACTTCAGAAATCTAACTTGTTACAGAACAGTATTTTCTCTCCTAATAATCAGGGATGTGACAAGAACAATTGCCCATGGTTATACATCTAATACAAGCCAATTAATCAGTTCATGGCCGCATCTCAAGCTATAGTCATAACTGGGGACCTGAGCTAGTATGAACACATACTGATTAGTTTTTAAACATTTCCATTTTTAAAACAAAATGAAGAAAAATCATGGAAAGCCTGCATGCCACAGACAGGAAGAAAACCAAAAACAGGTTACCCAGCTGCACACTTACAAAGACAATGCACATGAAGTTAAACTGAACAAACTGCAAATCCCCAGTGGAATAACCAGTAGCCGATGCTGGATCCAGAGTTAACCCAAAGGTATCTGGTTCTGAACAGGGTTCTAGTGTTCAGCATTAGTCACCAGCAATCAACAGGCATCACTTGGTCAAAGACTTGCATCACTCAAGTGGCTGGTAAAGGTAATTCAGCTGACTGTTTGCAGAAGGGTATAAAGGTAATTCTGCTCTGCTTCAGTAAGAATCCGCACTACTACTTTCACCATCATTCTCTTAAAAAATAAAGTATTACAGTTTAAGTTCGGGAGTGGCTGTCATCGTTCAGTTCTCAGCAGAGCTAAAACATAACTTCTGTAAAACTCCCTTTTTCCCCCTGACCTGACAGAAGTAGTTCCATTGCTATCATGGAAGCAAATTTCTCCTGTAAAGCGCCTAGCAGAAGAGAACATGGAATCTTTAAAACCATCATGATTACATACACTCAACAGTGATTATCTGCCTAGAACCTACCAATTCATTTTCCTTTCCTCTCATGCACATCCTAATAGCTCCAATTGTGCAATTGAGTACACAATTTAACACTCAACAATGAGTGCTGAACTTTTGAAAATGTTTCAGAAAAAAAAAGCAAGCCAAAAAAACCCACCCCAAAACACCAAACATAGCAAGAAATCAGGTTAGGTATTTAAAGTATTAGATGACTCAACAAATAAGATGACACTCCAATGAATGTTTACTATGGTACAGCATAACTATTTGGTTTTTGGGGAAACATTAAAATTCACATTTTTATATTTTCAGAAAACTGTGTAGTGTAGACAGTTATGATCTTCATAAACTATAGCAGAGGAGTGCAAATAATTTTTTTCCCCGCAGTTTAAAAAAAAAAGTTGAAATAGAATATTATTTTCTAACTATACCAAAAATTAGTGCAGTCCCCCAGATCTGTGTTACACAGAAGAAGCAGCTAGATGACTACGGCATTCCTAGTCTGTCCTACGTATGTTTAGTTTAGTTGCATCTTTGCCAATTTAATGCAAAATATAATACCTACAGGCACAGTATTTTCATTTATATCTGTACTTGACCTTTGGTATTTCTCTTCAAGAAAGGAACTGGAAACAGCAAGACCTAGAAAGGTAAGTAAAAAAAAAAAAATATGTAAAAACACATTTCTGATTCTCTGAACACATAAAAAGGCAGTATTTTTATTTACAGTGGGTTGCAGCTGACTTGCTTGTATCATTTCCTAATGGCAAAAAGAATAACCAAAAAAATTGTTATCTTTAAAACTATTTAAAGATAACTATGCAGATAAACTGAGTGAACAAGGATGAAGGATGGAAAGTTGCATACTTTTAAATTTAATCACTATAAACGAGACAACTCATGGTAAATGCTTGTTTTAAAGGTACCTCTGTTCAAATAAATCCCTCCAAACTCAAAAAACCAGTAATGCATCACTGATCAATGCCACAAGTGGTTTCAATACTATCTAATGCTAGTAAGCATATCAACAAATGCCTGTGTAACTCACACTCAGCCTGCCTTTGTCTTATAGTGTACAAAAAGCTTTACAGTATTCCTGCACTGGATGATTTGATTGGCCTTTATATAAAGTCTGACACATAAACCTCATTTGTTAGAAGGACATCATTTGATCCAATTATTGGATTCAAACATAGACAGCAGGTTCACATTCAATATATCCAATTACAGACACATGACACATTGCATGTATGATTGTTTCCAACACACATGGTTCTCACCTGTTTCAAGATTTGTTGACACCTTCTTCCGAAACAGCCCTGGCCTGAGAGCAAGTGTGGGATTAGCAATTTTCACTGGAAGTGACTCAAGATTCAATGATGTTTGGCTCTCCTGATAATCTGCAGAACTCCCTGTATTCTCTTTAGCTTCCTCAAAATGAGCAAAGTTCTTTGAAACAAGATCATCATTAACACATACCTAAAAAACCAAGGTCTTTATTAACCAGTATCAACAAGCAATAAGCTACATAACCACATACTTCTTTAGAATTCACATGAAGCTTTAAGCAACAGCAGTAAGACAAAAAGTGAATGCTTTCTGTAGAATATTAGCTCCAGTATAGGAAAGTCAGACATATCTTCCTGTATGTTCTCTAAACAGGTGTTAATTAGTTGGCAGTTTCACACTTCTGCCTAGAAGTTTGTACTCAATTAACTTTTTCTAAGCCCTAAAAATTAAAAAAAACTGTTAGTAAGTCAGACTGGTTTATTTCTTTGTGATTCAGTATGCATCATAATCTGGCAGAAAATTGGCTCAGAGATCAGTGACACTTGCCAACTGGGATTCTGAACTGAGAGAAGATATTTGAATTAATATATACCTTCAAAGTTACCGTCTATGGCAAAGACCACAGCTCTAGCAAAAAGCCTTGGTAAAGCATTTAAGTAGAAACAGTATCAAATAAATTCACTTGTGTCTACCATACAACTGCTTAAGTCTTAAAAGTAGCTACAGCAGAGATTTAGCACAAGTTGTACATTTTGGCAAGTGAAACTAGTTTGGGATTTTTTTCCCTCCCAAAGGTTTGAGGACTCTGTCTTACGCAAAAGTGTGAACTTCTGTTTATTTTTATAGTACTAAGCAACTGCCTTATTGAAATGTCTTTAAGAATGATACCACAAAAAAGTGGAAAAGTACACTAAATACTTCACTAAGTTGTCCGTCTGAAGTACTTGCTGGACTTCATTTGCTTGCCAAAACCTTCCAAAAAGAGGTTCACAAAGAAAAATGGGTTTCTGCCTCCTGGAATTCCTCCAGAAATTTACAAGCATCAGAAACATAAAATAAAACCTCTAGTAATAACAATTTTGCTTCTACTGTATCCAACGGAAATTTAAGTACTCACTTGGAAGTAACAATTTCCATTCTTAAACTAATCGTGAAGTTATAACTTAGATAGCAAAGTGCATTAATAGATCTATAGATATAAAAGTATCTTACCTTTTCATCTTTTATTGTCACATAAAGAAAAACATCAAATGTGTTATCTTCTATGGCACACAACTTGGCTTTCATTTGGGTACTTGCTAAATATAGTAAAACACAAGAACCAGTAAAAAGATTAAACCCTTATCAAATTATCAGTATTTTTCACTTGTACTTTCCAAGACAGACAAAAATAGAAATCACAATTAGATGTATAACCTATTTCTTTACAGAATTTAGTACAAATGTAGTAACTTTTAAATGAAACAAGAAAGTAAAATGGCAATAAAAACTTTAAAGTTACAAAAATAAAAAGTCGTCCTCACTCTTTGAGGGAAGATCAAGAGCTGAAACAGATTAATTACCTCCCCACACAAACTAGTCTTAGTTTGACACTAAAAGTCTTAGTTTATCTCAGTTAGGTCTTACAGACCTGACAATCTGTAGCACAAATGCATACTTCCCAAACTTGACAGAAGTTATATTGACACATTTGTACAGCTTGGTTAGGCTCTTCACTCAAGCAAACACAGCTGATAAAGGCCCTTTAGTAAATTCTGAAGCACTTTGCATACACTAATGATGTGCTAGCATTTAAAAAAGTAGGTATTACTACTTACAGCACAGTATGGGAATATCTATGAAATTAAGTTATGTGGTTTTTTGCTCCCTACTAACCTTTACCTTGCACAGTGATGCTTGGGGAGGGGCATAAAGTAAATAATGAAAAGTGCTGTGTCCCAGTTAATGTCCGAAATCATCACCCTAAAGTTCCTTCACTGCTTTCACAAACTCCTATCTCCTCCCCAAATACCTTTTATATGGGGTTTGTTAATATTTCCGAGTAAGCATGTAGGTAGTTTTTCTGGTAGAAGCATGTAAAGAAAATTAGAAAATCTCAGTAAAGGGCTGGTTTTCTAGTAAAGCCAAAAGCTGTCTCATACCAAAATAGAAGGCTTGATATGACAAAGACTGGATGACCTACTGAAATGCAAAACATGGGAAAAGACAAGAACAGACTGGAGAAAAAGCAGTTCTAGCTCACTAAATAACTACTTGAAGCTCAATCTATTTGTTAACAACTATAATCAAGATATTCTTCTTCTGAGCTGGTGCTTACATCCTTGTCAAAAAACAACTGAACAGGTGAACTCTAAACCAGATCCTGCCAACCGCTCTGCAAAACTTCAGAAACACAGCTGTGATTCTAATTCAAATACTTAAGCTAAATACACAGAAAGGCTCCACTGTTCAAAACAAATATTACATGCCTACTACCTTATTGAACTTGCACAAGAGCCAGACACCATCTAGTCAACTATCAAAATTTATGCAGCATGGAAGCCCACAACACGTAAGATGCGGCTCCACAAATACTTTTGCCTTAGTCAGTCCATACAAAAAGGCTTATGTAGCTCCTTTCCCTATTTTTAAAACATAACATTCTTAAATATGATAGAACATATGAACACAAGTACTGCATTTCCCTTAACAGTTTATTTTTCCCAAAACAGAAGTGCCAATTACCATTTTGTCAGAATGTTTTATTTACCTTTGAGGAGGTTTTGAAAATACCGAGTAGCAGCACTATCCCATCTTTTGGCTGGCCTAGGAAAAAAAACACAACACTTTATGCCACATAATCAAAAATTAAACCCGTAATTTTCTAAAAAACTTTGAATGCATGTGAAGTAATTATTTCAAGTCATGCTAAATCTAAAAAACTGCCCTAACTAGACACATTAGCAGAATCTTACTACTTAAAATGTAAATTCAGTCTTGATAATATTGTTTCAGCTCATCAATAAAATGAACTGATCAAAAATGACTGGATATTACTTTGTCAAGGTATGATGGTTAATACTATGGTTAGAAATGAAACAGAATAACCAAAAAAAAAAGCACCAATCCACTTGCAGAACATATGAATTAAATAGGTATTGAGCATTTTTGAATAAACGCTTAAACATTGAAATATTGGAGACCGATAGGTCTGTAGACAAAGATCAAGTTCACTCTTTACCGTCTTCTGCAACTTTAAGCATAAAAAAAAAAAGAATCAGATCAAGAGCATCATAAACAAAGTATGACAATCTACTACATTTTTCGATAATTCACAACAATGGCCTACTGAAGATGTACGCTATTCTTATCCAAACTATGCTAGTACTTGTTCTGTCAGAATACTGGAAGTCAAATACTATTTTCTTCTACCAAACAACAGTATAAAAAAAACCCCACAAACTGCCTGACCACATGTATGTAGTTTTGAATATTCTTTAATGACACAAAAAGTAGTTTTCTTGCTGTGGAGCCATATTGCCCAGTGATCTAATCATGTCCCTCTCAAGCTGGCAGGATCTTTGACAATAGCATCCTGGAACTCAAGGATACAAAAGCCTTTTTCTTTACCACCAGACTCCAATGAAAACCTTATTCAAGTCCTTCAAAACCACAGAGAGAAAAAACTAACAAGAATGTAAGGAAAGCACAACAGGAATCCAAAATACATCCAGAAAAAACAGAATGTGGAAAAACAATGCTACCTGTGAACACTATGGAACTTCAGCTAAAAACCCCAAACCCCAAACAAACAAAACAAAAAAAAACCCCACACCAAACCACCAAAACAAACAAAACAAACCCAAACCCCTATCAGGAGTAAGATGAGTGTCTAAGAAACAGCACATAAGGAAAGACTAGCAAAGAAGTTCATGGGCTAGTTAATCATGAAACACAGCTCTGGGATGATAGACAGAGGGTAAGAACTGCCAGAAACTTGTCTAAACATCCGAAGGATTTTAAATATGTATCAAAAGATTCAAACAGGTAAATAATAACCCCCCAACTGTTAAGAAGAAGTAAGAAAGCAGTTCTATTTAAGAAACAGGTTTTTTTCAAATCTGTTATCTTAAATTCTTCTTAAAACATAACCTGTTCTAAAAAAAAAATTCTGCAATAAAAATTTACACTTAAGAACTTTATGAATAGAATACATCTATTAAACTCTACTCACACTATCTTTGCAGTATCTTCAAAAAAGTCAACATGCAACGTCACTGGCTTTGTGCGATACAGTCTACACTTTTTTGCTCTATATGGGATCTGCATAAATGCTTCTGGTGCAACTCGAATGCTTAAAAACAAAATAGAAATAACCTCATTTTACAGAGCAGATTTTATTCTCTACAAGTCATTGGTCTCATACACATCCTTCTGATATCCTGTATCTGACAATGCAGCTCTTCCAGAAGTTTGGCTCCCACTGTGAAATACCCTAGAACCACTGTTTTGTTTCTCTCGCCAGGAGAGGTGCTACCAGGAGCAATTAGTGAACAGATTTGCTCTGGACATGAACATACTTCCTATTTACTTAAAAACTTTCTGATCCCTCACCACTACAGTTTGAAGTCTTTTCATGATATTTAGCCCTCATACTACCATATATGCTACCTGACACTGCATATTCCATTTCGTACTTATTACTTCTGTGTGACAAACCACATGTGATTAACACCCGCAAGAAGGAAATCTAATAAATATACTAAATTTCATTTGTTCTCATTCTGCTAACCAGCATTTATACTTTACAAAAGTTACAAAAGTTTACAAAGAGTGTTAATCTTATCCTTTATACTGGTTTGGTTGGAGACTTTCAATAACTAGCAAGACGCTGCATAGGGAGCTTTTAAGATCCATATATTTATCACCTTTGTTCAATCTTCTATTTTACAATGAAGAAGCAGTAAACCATACATTCACTTCTAGTTGAACATATTTTACACTCGGGGCATTATGAAGTTGTTTTCCAATACAGTGACAATCAATTTTAAACCATTATTTAAGATTTATTTTAGAGTATTTTAAATAAGCTTTCTTAATTTTGTGGAATACTACAAAAAAAAATTGGTGAAGCTTCTTGTACACAGAGTTGCTTATTTTATTAGAGAAATGAACTTTTAATCTAGCTAAGAGCTGGAACAGTTATTTTTTTTAGAACCGATTTTTCAAGATTTTTAGAAACAGTAGGTTTCATAGTGGTTTTATTAAAAACTCAGAACATGTGAAAACTCACTTTTTTTTTGCACCATGCCAAGACAGACTGCCAGCTTTTAGTAAACAAGCTAGTATACTGCAGTGGGAAAAAACCCACCTATTTGTGTCTAGACATCAAAAGCTGGTGCAGCAAGTGAAATCTTGCTTCCATACATGCTTTATGAATGATCTTCACTGCTTATAATTTTTTAGTGTATAATCACTTAATAGGGGAGGAAAGTATATATAAATAATGTTAACTGGAAATCATACATTGCAATCATAACAAACTGACATTATTTCTATTCCAAATCTTAAAAACCCGGAAAACTTCCAATAGAGAGCATATTGAAAAACTCAGGAAAGACTGGTTTGCACCCACACTTGCAAGAGCCTATCATATGGCTAGCAGTTTCTTGGGGACCCAACTCACACCTCAAACCAAAGCCTTGTCACTCGCAATCTAAACAAATCTTAATAGCATCTGTATGCATTACCTAACAAATACATCACAGTAACAGTGTCAAAAACCCCAAACACTTACCCTTCTGACTTAAGAAAAATGTATTTGGCATAATCTACAAGAAAACATTCTGTTTGATAATGATCTGTACAGTACTTCATTGACTTAATAATTGCTCTACACCAGCATCCGAGCTCCTCACTGAAAACCACACACATCTGAAAAAGAAAGAACAGGACAGCAGGTTCTTGTAAATGGAACAAGTTACACTCAAAGGCTTTTTAGAGGCAAGAATATAGTATTTACTATACAGCCCTCACTTTTTAAAATGCAAGCACTGCAGCTTATGTCGTGATTAAGTTTACAGGTAAGAAGGCATAACCCATATAGATGCCATTACTTATTTTTCCACATAGCACTATTAAAAAAAAAAAAAAAAAAGAGTATCAATGTGTTGCCTTGTGTACCTCACCCCCCAGCCAATGCAAATAACAGATTATTTCTATCTGCACAATATAGCAGTGATTTTACCTGGCCTTCTTCTACTACTAGTGGTTTTACTTCATCCACATCTTTGTAAGATTTATCATAGAACTGATTCATTTCAGCATTCAGGTTTTTATATTCTATTTCATCGACTATGTAAGGCCCACATCCTTTCATAGTAACCCAAAAGCAACTTGGGTCTTCAATCTGTGGCAAGGGATAGACAACAATAATAAACAGTATTAGCTCCTGCTAAAATGATAGGATGTTTTTAAGAACATCTGAGCAGCAAGTGTGAAAACAAAACTTAAAATCTTTAGGGAGGAACCTTAAAAATTAGCATACAGGTTAACAAGCAAAACTTCTTTAAACTTCAGACCATTAGTTCATTAAATGAGTTGTCAGCTTCCAAGTTTCTTTAGCACTGTAATTAATGGCAAATGCAGTCAAAAAGGTAGTAGCATTATTTAAAAAGTTAGTTAAACCAAACAGTGGGTAAAGTGCAAAGACGTAAAGCTTTACTTCCACGTTGTCCTCAAGAAGTTATGTATAAAAACCCCAAAATACACAATGAACCCCACAATGGGCTTTTCATCATGATCAGAGAGTCTACGCGACAGTTTCTTTAAAATGAGGTCATAGCATTCTGCTCAGCCTTTGTAAGCCTTTATATACCAGTCATTGTGGGTTAACTCCAGTAGGCAGCTAATCTCCACCACCGGCTCCCTCACTCCCCTGCAGTGGGATGTCTAAGAGAACTGGAATGGTAGAGTGAGAAAACTCATGTGTTGACATAAAACCAGCTGAATAGGTAAAGCAAAAGCTGCACATGCAAGCAAAGCAAAATAAGGAATGCATTCACTGTTTCCCACTGGCAGGCAGATGTTTAGCCATTCCCAGGAACACAGGGCTTCATAACGCTGACTTGGGAAGACAAATTCGATAACCACAGACATGCCTCTTTCCTCCTCCTCCTCCTTCCCCACAGCTTTTACTGCTGAGCATGACATCATATGGTATGGAATATCTTTGGGTCAGCTGTCCTGGCTGTATTCTGGGAAAATTATTTTTCCATGATCTCTGGTGGAATTCAGTAGAATCTAGTACTATACTATACTCAAATTATTTAAGATTATGTTGAACATTTTCTATTTTACATTTTAGCTGCATCTCTACTGACCTCTTTTGAGATTAAACCAATCTAAACATCTAAAGAAAATGATGAAACTTATATAATCCATATATGACCCCAAATGTGTAAGAAAGCACTGCTGAATGGAAATACAGAGGCTTCGTCTTATCTGTAAATGTGACTTTCAGAGTTGCATTGAAACAAACAGCAATCCTTTAAAAAAAGCCAGCATACCTCTAATACCGAGACTTCCATGTTTCCCAGCTACACTACTGTAAAAGAACAACAAACATTTGATTAACCATTTTTAAAGCTGTCATTTGTTTTGAAGCATAGAGCGTACACCTAAAGCAAGCCTACAGATTTTTTCTACTTGTCTCTGGAGTACTCATCTGAACAACTGATTTATATGTATTAAAGGGTTCAAACCGGCCTTCTTAATGAGGCACTGTGTTAAAACCTAATTAAGATTTGTCATCCACACTTATTTACATACAACCACATCAATTTTTAGTACACTAAAGCACAGATGTTATCCTCAACCTACTTACAGTATATAGCTGCTTATCTTATATTGAAAGGCCACCAGAAATAGGCTGACTGAACAAGAGCTACTACAACCTATCTCCATGACCAAACACACAGAAATACCAGCGGGAAATACTTACATCATTAAAAAAACCCTAAACCCTAACACAAAATTAAGAGTCATGACCTTAGCAAAGAATTTTAGCATAACCAAGATTTTTACCAGTATTTCACATTACTTTAACCTGCAATGGTACGTATCACACCTAGAAATTACAATGGACTAATAAACTACTTACAACCTGCAGTAATTTGCATTTTGCATTGGCACAAACCAGATCATCGTATCATCACTGCAGTGCCTACTTAATACCTAAAAGAATTCACACTGGAAGCAGGTGCCTAATAAAATGTTTCAGGAGAGCAAAGTCAAGACACTGGCTTCCAAACCTAGTATTGAACAAGTAAGAAGTGAAACAGATACACTATGATTGTAACTAGCAACATGTTTTGCTGAAAGATAGTATTAATTATTCCCAGTTTGATACTACCATGAAACAGCTGAAACTATTTAAGAAGCTTTACCTAACCCCATATGACACAATCATAAATCCAGGTTACATTAAAGTCTTAACATCACACTATAAAATAACATGAGATACATAGTACTGTGTTAGATGCTTTAAAAATACACACTTTTATTTCAGGAATAATGTGTGAGAGACATAAGTAACATCTCCCAATCTCTCAGTTTGAGAAGTGCAAACCCAGCGAGCAACCTATCACAGTATCAAGGACAAAGCACACCCATGCAGAAGGCCAGCTTTCCTAATAGAGCCCAAACCCCAACATACGCTTTTGGTTATTAAGAACTAACTAAGATACAAATGTCTACAAAAATCTCATGCCTAACACGAAGGATATTTACCTTGTAAAGATGCAAAAGACCACTGAACACCCCACCCCAAAAGGCTACCTCAAGAAGGTAACAGAAGACAACAGGCCGCCTCCCGCCCCTGCAACACAGGCCCCATACAAGAACTCCTACAAAAAACACCTATCTCACTATCCCGGCCTCGCTCCCTCTTACTCCACATAAAAACCCCACATCTAACAGGCACAGCACATGCGAAGAAGAGCACAATGAAAGGCAAAACAGTATTAAGCAACTGGGTTTTGCTTTATACCCCCCACTACCTCCCTCATGTTCTACCTCAATTTCATACTCTTCCTCATTACAATAACCCCCCTAACCTTAGCCACGGTCACAACAAACAAACAAAGACACCCATCCACACATACCAACCCTGAAATACCTCTCTGCAACGCTCCTTAGAAGCTTCCAGAATCGAGCGCGGCCGCGCAGGCCTGGGCCGCCCGGGGTGGGGCGCTTTGCTGCGCAGGTGCCGAGCCGCGCTGAGGGGCCGCCGGGCGGCTGGCGGCGGTGAGGGACAGCCGGCTGTGGGAGCGGGGTTAGCTGACGGCAGCGGTGCGTTCTCCACTCTTTTACGTGTATTCTCGTGGCAAACGAGCCTTCAGTGAGAGTTCTGCCTCTGGGCTGTTCCCGCTCCAGGCCCCAAGGGGCCAGACCCACCGCGCGGTGCCGGCGGTGCCTCAGCCGGAGGGCGGCCGGGGCCGGGCGGGAATGGCGGGGCGGCTGGAGGGCTGGGGCTGTGGCGGTGCCTTCCCGGGGCCGCAACCCGCACCGAGAGGCGAGAACGGCCAGGGCTGCTGCAGCACAAGGTTTTCGTAGAGGACGCGTAATCTGCAGTGTATCACGTTTTTGAAAGGTGTGTAAAATCAGGTAAACGAGGAGAAAGGGCGCCTGACACTTCCCTATTGAGCTCTGCCAGGCTGCTTAAATATGTGATAAACACAGTTATAATTCATGCCAAAAATAGAATGTAGCGTGATAAGTGTAATTTGTTGTACTCTGTGTAAATCTAAAACCTATATCACAATTGTAATGAATGGGCGCGTGTGATTCTCCTTTGGGACAATGTAAAAGCTCCCCCTTCCCCTGAGGCAATCGCTACTTAGAAAAGCCCGCCAAAGGAGACAAAGACGCCGAGACTTTGAAAAGCGCGCCAAAGAAGAGCCAATAGGAGGAGAAGGCGTACCCTAACGACCCAATGGGGAAAGAGCAGGACGAACATCCGGCAAGCCGCGATTGGTCAAGATCCTGCTATAAAAGACGCTGCTTTGAGGACTCAGGTGTGCGTGTGGTGGAACTAATTGAGTTCTCTGCGCACTCAGCGCAGTTTTTCCTTATTGTTTCTCAACCTAAATTGATTGAACCCAAAATAAAATTGTTTTAATTGCTACCGTTTATAACAAATACATATGTATCCCCAACAGCAAGCGGCTGTTGTGTCTTACAGCATTTAGAGCCTATAGAAAATGTTCACTTTCACATCTCGAGCTCTGTGATAAATCAGCTACTTCTCGGTTTTTTTTTCTTAAATCACTGCTGAGTATTACCCTTTCCATTCAGGGTTTAACAAAAACAAATTAAAAAAAAAATTGTTTCAGGCCTGATTTAGTTTTGTACAAGGCTGCATAGACAAGGTGCTAGCCTGAGAGAAGGGGATGAAACATGCAGCTGGGAAATAAAGCCCACCTCTCTGGGCAGAAGCCCATGCTGAAGAGTGGCTCAATATTTTGAAACTACAGCTTTGATCATCAATATTTTCTAACGTAATGTTAAAAGGCATTTACCCTATGTATAGTCCAAGCCATTTATGCTTGCTTTTATCAATTGTCACCACTTTCTGTGTAAAATAATATATTTGTGTTACTTTTTTTAAAAAATTTTGTTACTTTTGTCCTTTGTCCTTCAAGCTCCCCCTACTGGACTATTTTGGTTTTGTTGGTGGGGGAAAAAAAACTTACAGGAGACCATCAAAGATGGAGGCAGACTGTTCACCTAAGATAGGGATTTAGTTTTGAAGTAACTTTTTGACACACAGAAAAACTTATATTAGAATTAAAGGCATAATGTACAGCAACATGCAGGTGTGTAAAAACTGTAAGAGTCTACCCTGTATCTAGGTTGCTGAGTAACATCTTCCCTAAAAATATTTTCTAATAACTACTCTCTACGACAGAAGTAAACCGCTAGAACAACCATAAGGTACAGAACAACAACAAAAAAAAATCATCAAGGAAGCTCTGCAGAAACTATGAAAGACTATATTCCAAAATCAAAGCTATTGCAGATGATGTGATTTCTTAATTTTTTGTATTTTATCTATGTATTTGAATTCATGATCTCGAGGGATATGGGCCACATAAAGAGTAAACTTAAGACCCTGAGTGTTAGGAGAGTGAACTTCCAGTTGTTTTAAGAAACTAGTGGATGGGAGCCCCTGGGAAACTGCTGTCAGTGATAAATGACCAGAAGAGAGCTGGTAGCTCTTTGAGGATGTTTTTCTTAAAGTACAAAAGCTCTTGATTCTCATGAGTAAGAAACCAGGCGAGGAAAGCAGGAGACCAGCAAAGCTGAGTAAGGCCCTTCTGGTCAAACTGAAGTGCAAGAAAGAATTGCATAGGCATTGGAAGCAGGAATATGCATCCATAGGGAGGAATACAGGGATGCTGCCTGGGCGTATGGGAATGGGATCAGGAGAACTGAGGCACAGCTGGAACTAAATTTCGCACGGGATGTGAATAATAATAATAAGAGCTTGTACAGGTATGTTGGTCAGAAAGGGGTAACTTAAAACATGTACATCCTTAATCCCCCAATAGAGAAGATGGGAGATCTAGTGACAGTCCACATGGAGAAGGCTGAGGTACTGGCAATTTCTTTGCCTCAGTTTTCACTGGCAATCACTCTTCCCACATCTCAAGTTCCTGAACCTCAAGGTGGGGGAATAAAGTGCCTACTGTTGTAGAAGAACAAGTCACAGAATCACAGTGTGGTCAGGGTTCAAAGGGACCTCTGGCTATCATCTAGCCCACCCCTCTGCTAAAGCAGGTTCACCTCAAGCAGGCTGCACAGAGTTATGTCCAGATAGACTTGGAATGTCTCCAGAGACAGCCTCTCTGGGCAGCCTGTTCCAGTGCTCTGTCACCCTCAAGTTAAGCAAGTTCTTCCTCATACTCAAAAAGAACTTCTGTTTCAGTTTGTGCATTGTCCCCTGTACTGTTGCTGAGCACTACTGAAAAGAGCCTGGCCCTGTCCTTTTGACACTCACCCTGAAGATATCTGTAGACACTGGTAAGATCCCATCAGTCTTCTCCACGCTCAACAGGCCCAGTTCTCCCAGCCTTTCCTCATAAGGGAGATGCTCCCGTGCCCCAATCATCTTTGTAGCCCTCCGCCAGGCTTGCTCCAACAGTCCTATATCTGTTGTTCAGCCCAACAACTTTATTGTTGCCTTTTAATACTTGAACGGGGGTTTGTAAGAAACATAAAAAGAGACTTTTTACCAGGGGCTGTAGTGAATGCACAAGGGGTAATAGTTTTTTAAGTAAAAGAGGATAGATTTAGATTGGATATATGAAAGACATTTACAGTGAGGGTGGTGAGACACTGGAAGAGGCTGCCCAGAGAAGCTGTGGACACCCCATTTCTAGAAGTGTTCAAGGCCAGGCTGGATGGGGCTTTGAGCAGCCTGGTCTAATGAAAGATGTCTCTGCCTATGGCACCAGTCTTGGGTTAGATGATCTTAAAAGGTCTCTTCCAGACCCAACCACTCTATGATTCTATTACCGATTATCACAGGGTACTCTTTTAAGCCTCTGCCTGCAGGAACAGAACAGAGTAGTTCATCATTGTTGCTAAACAACAAGAATCAAATAGGAATAGTTTTGCAAGTGTTTCTCTGCCCCCGTTTCCTGGGCTGACAGAATAACCTTAATTTGCTGCATTACTAGCTACCAGGCTCTACACTGATGGTGAAAAGATCAACCAATACCACATCTTTATCACTACTGTATCTTGTTAAATTTGTTAACTTTTAAAACAGCCTAGCAATACTTGAATGATGTATTTTGCCTGTTATTCATAAATAACTGAATCATTTTGAAGCCAAGATATTTGTTACTGTAGATGCCACAAATATGATATTAAGCGTGCCTTTCCCTCTGGTCTTCCTAGTACTACGGTGTCTGTATTAATCTCAGAAAACTAAAAATCATGTAAGACAACCATACACGGTACTTTCTTTGCTTCCTCTCCTCTCTGTTTTAATTACCCTTTTGTCTTCATGTTCAGAAGTTAGCCAGAATATTCTAAAAGACATACTATACTGCATAATATACAGCATACATAATACACCACTTCACATGATCCATGTTTAGCAGAGGTATACAAATTTCAACAAAGTCTGCAAAACCAAGAGCAATCTGAGCATGTTCAGAGAGAAGAGACACTTTTCCAATCAAAATGAATGCTACAAACCGATGTAATGAAAATGTTGCAGAAGGTTTTAATTGAAATACAGAACAAAAGCTGAAACAAAGCTTTCTGAACAACTTTACTGGCTAATCTCAAGTCATCATTCATTCTTCTTCCAGATAAAGAATTTGCACCACTGCTCCATTTGCTTCACTTACTGCACAAAAAAAAGACAAAACCAAACAAACAAATCCAAAACAAAAAAGCAAACAGACATCATTCCCCTGAAGTTCTTACATCTCATATATATTTAGTAAAGTAATGGAAAAGCAAAATGTCAGATACTGAAATACAGAAGTGGCTGTTTCCAAGGCAGTACATTGTTCCCTGAAGTCATTGGTATCTTTTTGGAGCTAAACAATTTATTATTTCTTTTTTTTAAAAAAATGCTAACAGCTTGAAGATAAAAGTTATCATGAATAAAATGCATGTTGTGAATGCACTCAATCTGATAGATGACTTAGTTTGTCAAAATGATTGCTACCTTTGAAAATTGTGAGGTTTTGAATAATTACCATTAGTAGAAATAATTAAATATAAACATTTACTTTTTAGATTTAGCAAATAAATCTCTATATACACATATACACTGATTTTCCCAAAGTCAAAGAGGATAGACTGGGAGATGTCAGCAGATAACGGAATGGCAGATTTCATCCATTTCTAGACACACATTACAGCTTCTAATGGGTAACTTTAGGAAGCGTAGCAGAAGAATTCTTCAACACAAAATATACCTGTTTTGAACATAATACATACTTAAATTCTCAGTGAGAAGAGGACCTGGGTGACTCAACAGACTGGTTTTGCAGCATATTCTGCAATTAGTATGTAAGTGGAATAAGGTGGTAATGGTTAATTACCATCAAATGACATTTAAGTTAATCAATAATTAAGTTGATGTTTATGTTAAATTTTCAGTGGCCTCTAAACATTTTAACTGGCACAACTTTTTTGTTTCAAAGACACAAAGAATTAGGTACACATAAATCTCAAGGCACACACACAAAATGCTTTGGTAGGACAAAGGAATTTTTTCCTGACTTTTTGGCAACAGTTAGAAAGGATCAAATCCACTGTGAATATGTATGTAATTAAAAATATTCTAGCTTTAACCAAACAGATGTTACAATCTGCTATTGTAATTTGAGCAATCAGAGTTCATCATCAATGGATTCTTGTGTTTATATTTTGCTTGAATATTAACATAGACAGCAAGATTGTTGATGTTTTTTATTACTATCCTGTGAAATATGCTACCCTCTTTCATGAGATCGTCAACCTTCTTTTCTGTTGACATGATTATTTTCCTTTCTCCTGTATAATCTGGGTCTTCTGGATATAACTCATCTCCTGGGGGTGGAAAAAGAAGTTTTAGTTATACATTGCCTACCTTATTTTTCAGCCTTTTGACTGAGTGACACTAGCAAGTATTTATCACGACATGAAACTCAGCGGAAATGTATTTCACAATACAAAAGTAAATCGCCTCTAAACATCTTCAGATTAAATGGTAAAGCCATAAATTTCTGAAGTGTCTGTCAGTGACACTGTAGGGCACATTTGAAGTGTTGATTTCAATGTTCCAATGCTCCTGATAATACTGATATGCTGTAATTGGTCAGAGTTTATATAATAGCTGGAGAATAAGACAAATACTTTTCCAAGTGTATAAGCATACACTACAGAAGAACTAAGAACAGAAACTTATTTTCTTTTGCTTTGGTGAAGAAAACTGTTTTGCCATATAAATGCACGTTACTCTTGTGCAAGAGTGCTAATATACCACAAATACAGAAATTCTAGAGGTCAATTGCGACAAAAAGCAGAAAGCATCATGAAAAGAAAACTAAAGCAGCAGAAAATAATGAATCATATGCGTAGCTTTTAAAGAGAAGGAAAAAATGTACATGGTTATGAAATGAGAGAGACTGAAGTAGGAGAAAGGGTGGGAAGAAAATGAATTGCTGTATTTTTTTTTTACATCACTGCCCTATCACTGCAGTTGCAAAGACTGGATACTGCAGCTGTGCTTGATCTACTTGTCCTTACAAAGACAGTCAGGTAACCTGAAGTAAATGAGAATTTCTACTGAAAAGGACTAAATAGGAAGAGTTCCAATACATCCTTCAGATTAAAAAAGAAGTTGAAATCCTAGAATTTCTTCATAAATAACAATACTAATGGCAGCCATATGACACAAAGAGATTATAAGTATAGAAATAACTGTGCTGTCTGAGTCAGTAGCTTGTCTCTGACAGCAGCCATTATTAACTGTGTCAAAGGAGGAAGCCAAACAGCTGGAAAAGCATGCAGTAACTTGACTTAAAAGAATATTTTCCTTACAGTTATAGACTGCTTATGTCATGTGGCTTGAATACATATCAATTCCCAAATTTCTACATATCTAAAAGAACCTTTATCTGTTTTCTTACCTGGCAATAGCTGAATGTAGCCATCTGAGGCAGCTAACATCACAGGCATCCAACGTTCACATCCCTCTAGAGCTCGCTCAGAGCTGAACTTGTGTAACTCTGAGAGTGAAGAGAAGTTGCACAGCCTACACAATTCATAGAATTGAGGTGGAACAAGCCATAGTTCTTGAGATTTAAAACGTTCAATGGCTTCTGGAGGTGATGACCACTGTAAGATGAAAACAAGCCTTGAAATAATAGTTTCATCAGCACATGGAAAGTATCACTCTAACCTTTAAAAGCCATTAGCAAGGAAGTCTACAGAAAAAAAGCTTGCAACAGTCCACATTTTCAGAACACAAGAAAAACCATGTATAAACTATACCAAAATACCAACACCGAAGAAATTTTTTTAAAACTGAAAAACATTAGAAATCCATCAAAATTACTCTTCTTCCTATAAAAATAAGTAAGGTTTTATTTTACACACAGACATGTCAAGTTTGGAAACTGAGACTTGTTTTAGGGGCCTGACTAGAAGTCTACTAGAAACCAACAGAAAACCATAAACTCAATGTGAACTCAGTTACCAGAGGTTGCTACTGATGCTTCAAGAATCAGAAGTACCTCTAAACATCTGCTTCCTATAACATTGTTTTCACAGTATGAACACCCAGCTACTTATGCTTAAACATCATGTTCTGCGTATTTAAAACCATTGGTAATCTTCACTTCATCAGACATGGTGCGTTTGCGAATACACGTGGGCATAACTGCTAAGATCTACTGCAGATGCTTATTAACAAAATTGTAACAAACATGAACTCTTTCCAAGATAAGATCTCAGGGACTTTTAAATTTCTGTAGCAAGACCTGTTACAAAAAATAAATAAATAGAGAAATCAGCAATAACAAAATTGTTAGGCGTCCTGGTTTCAGCTGGCACAGAGTTAATTTTCTTAGTAGCTGGTGCAGTGCTGTGTTTTGGATTTGATGTGAGAACAATGTTGATAGGACACTGATGTTTTTAGTCATTGCTGGGTAATGCTTATACTAAATCAAGGACTTTTCGGTTTCTTGGGCTCTGCCAGCAAGAGGGCTGGAGGAGCACAGGACATTGCGAGGGGACACAGCCAGGGCAGGTGACCCAAACTAGGCAAAGAGGTATGCCATGCCATATGACATCATGCTGAGTATATAAACTGGGGGAAGAAGGGGGGGGACACATTTGGCATTAGTCTTCCCAAGTAACTGTTACACGTGATGGAGCCCTGCTTTCCTGGGGATGGCTGAGCACCTGCCTGCCGAGCCGATGGGAGGCAGTGAATGAATTCCTTGATTTGCTTTGCTTACATGTGTGGCTTTTGCTTTATCTATTAAGTTGTTCTTATCTCAACCCTCGAGTTTTACATTCTTTTCTCATCCTCCTCCCCATCCCTCTGGGTGAGGGGGAGTGAGCAAGCGGCTGCATGGGGCTTGGTTGCCAGCTGGGTTTAAACCACAACATTAAGTAAACTTTTACAGAACCGTCTGGTTTCTCATCTACTTCTAACTTGATTTCAGACTTCACAGCATTCTAGAAATATGTAAGGACCCCAATGCACCTGACCCTGAGCTGTCTTTAAGAAGTTTCTTCATGAAGTTTTTAACTTTTACCCTCTCCAATTAAAAAAATCTATCAATATAGCTCCAAAAATTGTTTTCATAATACAGTTTCAACAAGTTTGTACGTCACTTAAAATGAAACAAAACAAAACAAAAAGTGACCGTGAAAGACAAAAATTACTAGCAGCTCTTGCAGCCCTGGAACACGCTGTACGTGGCATCTCTCCAAGCACACTGAACGCGAAGGGTAGAACGACAACACTGTCGATGCTGCACGAATGAATGTATACAAAGTGTTTACTTGTCATCCACCCGCGAAAGACAAAGTAATTCAAGGTGGCAATGATCTGACGCGACAGGAGCCTGTGCCTCAGAACTCCGGGCTGCAGGTTTGATTGCGGGGGAGGGAGAAGGGGCGCGCGGGGGAGGGAGCGGCACCACGAAGGGGGATGGAAACTCCCCTCCCTTTTCTCGCACCTTAAGGGAGCGTTATGGGGACGGCCAGAGAGCTGGACCTTTGTTCGACTTCTCAGTCTGCACCGGGAGCGGGCTCGGCGGGCTCCCTGAGGCAGGGGCGCTGGAGGCGGGCGCTGGGGGGGCGCCCCCCGCCCTTGCTGCCGCCGGAGCGCTCGTACGGCCGAGCCGTGCCGCGCCCCACGAAGGAGTGTGGTGAAGCCCAGGCGCCTCCTGCCGTGGCAGCCCTGCGGCGCGGCTGGAGGGGCTCTTACCAGGCAGGCTGTCACCTCCTGGTCGTCCTGCGAGGTGTGCGGCGGCTGCTTCTCCAGGCAGCACAGGTAGAACGCCGTGTCATAGCGCCGGCCGCCGCGCCCGGCCCTGCCGACGGGGGTCAGCCAGTTGCTCCACTCCTGCAGCGCCCAAATATTGGGGACGCAGCGGAGGTGCCGGCACAGCTGCAAGAAGCAGGCCGGGTCCCGCCGCACCCGGCGCCGCCACTCGCCCAGCTCCGCGGCCGGGGGCAGGCGCTCGGCGGGCAGCGGGGGTGCAGGCCCGCCGCCCGCCGCCGGCCCGCGCCCCGGCACCAGCAGCAGGATTCCCGCCTCCTCGAAGGTTTCCCTGATAGCGCAGATGCGGAAGGCCACTTCCCCCGGCAGCGGCGAGCCCAGCCGCTCCCGGTCGGTGGCGAAGAGCGGGGCCCGCCTGCTGCCGGGCGGCGGCGGCCTCACGCGGCCCAGCCCGCACCGGGGCGCGGCGGGCAGCAGCGCCAGCCAGTCCGCGGAGAAATCCGCCGCCTCCGCCAGGCCCCCCGGGAAGACGTGGGCGCCGGGCGCGAAGCCGCTGCGGGGGCTCCGCTGCAGCAGCAGCACCTCATAGTCAAAGGGGCCGAGCGGGGAGCGCGGCAGCGCCGGCGCGCCCGCCGCCAGCAGCAGCGTGGCCGCTTCCCTCCAGTGCCGCAGCTGCGGGTTCATCGTGAGGGGCGGCGGCGGCCGCTTGCACCGCCGCCTGGGCTCCCGGAGGAGCCACTGCACCGCCGGCAGCGGGGGGCAGGCCGCGGCGGACAGGAGCCCCGCCGCCGGCTGGGGGCCGGGCCCGCCCCGAGGCGCGGTGGGATGGCGGCCTGTCAGTCAGCAGCGCCTCGCTCCCCGCCGGCCGTAAGCCGGTAAGTAGCGTCCTCAAAGGGCAGGAGCTTCAGCCAGCGCAGAGGGTTTACAGGCGTAGGGCGAGCGGCTGAGAGAAACGAGGCGACGGCTTTCAGCTTACTTGCAAAGCTATGGCTTGGAGTGGGTTGCGCTTCCTGAGGTTTCATAGCGCTGAGTGTATTTACAACGTGACAAGGTGTAAACGTTGAGTAGCTACTTTGCACCCCGCAGTCTTCCCCAGTACTGCTGAAAGGGCTGTACTTACAGCCCAGGAATCAGCCCAAGGTCAGGAGCTGAGGGCTTGGGTTTGTCACTAACACTGCTGCTGACCCGCCAGCTGGCCTCGCCGAAATCCCCTTATCTCTATTCCCTATCGAGGCACATGGATAACAAAAATCATTTGAGGTCTTTTAATTAAACATGTCACGCTCCAGGTTGTTTAAATTTGTTGTAGTAGGCTTCAAAGGGGAGGAGTATGTAGAATTTTAATGCATATTACAGAGCTCTTCTGGTTTGAGGCTTTTAAGTACCTTGTTGCCTGAAAAAAGATACATTCAGGCAAGGTAGCAACACCTTGAAAAAGTCCTTTGAACAGGTATTTCACTTTAGGACACATTTTATTTTGTTAATCCAACATTTGATTTTGATTCCTCATTCATAGATTTTTATATCTTTTTTTTTTTTTAATTTGTAAAGAGTTTAAGCAGAACAAAGCTGATTACATGGGTTGAGAAATGTAAGGATGTTGTTTGTATATAACATGGAGAATCCTCCTATTCATAATCCTTCTCTTGCTAGATTCCATTTGGCAAATACCCACATACCTGCACAGGCCTCTGATAACTTAGCTGTTCTCTTTTATATTTGAGCATGTACTTAATGCCTGTGAGATGTGGCTCACCATAACTGAAATGATGTTTAGAAGCAGTTAAATCAGTGGCTTGCCAGAATATGTCAATTGACAAAACCAAAAATTCAGTCAAGGTCTGCGCAGACACAGCTGGGCTGTAAGTTCGTCCTGATGCTAGGCTGCAGTTGGCAGAAAGTCAGCAGATATACCAAAATGGGCAGCTGCGGTATAGCCAGACAATATACGTCTGCCCTCCCTCTCCTTTCCCTCCTCATGACCAAACATACAAGCAAAATCAGGACATCTTGTAATTCTAGCCTCCTTTTTCATACTATTTTAATCATTATTGCTCATCAGTGATTACCGCCTTAGGCAATGGAAGCATAAGGTCCATTAATATGCCTGTTTCCTAGTAAAAGGCATTTTGAACCTAAAGTCATGATGTTCACATCATATTTGTTCACCTTTTGCACTCTTACTGTAGTTACCTATTTTACTGTGTTAGGTATATGTGTTGTTAGGGATGTGCTTTGCCTAAAAGTTGTTTTACTGGTGAGATATTAATAAACTACTGAAGTTTTTCAAGATTTAATGTCCAGTGAACTTGATGGCTAATCAAAATGATTTAGGGTCCGTTATGTCAGGTCATTTCAGCATAAAGTGCTCGTGTACCAATAATGAACAACATAATTTTCCAATCCGTTGTAATACCAGCACATCCACAAAACTGTTTTACTATGCCAGAAAGGCAATGCCTGGTATTCCTGGGACATTATTTCAGAACATTTTTAGGAAAATCTTATAATAGATAATAGTGCAGATTATATTGTTAAGTTTCCAAATGGAGTGTTTCTACATTTTTTTACCTAGCACAGTCTAAAGTCTCACAAGTGCTAGTATGTAAAGCAGGAATATCCTGAAAAACAATTCCTCTGGTTTCACTGGTATCCATTGGTATTAAATTTAGCAGATCTAATTTCATAGGCATTTTTGCACGGGGAGTGGAAACTGAATGTGTGGCTGGCCTATACGCTGCTGTTGGCAACCTCAGACACACACGGAATACCAGGACTGTCGGTAGAGGAACAGCTGTGTGATTATAGCATTGTTCATGACTGTTCTCAGCATCTGAAGCAGTCCTTTGGGACCAGACAGCCAAGCGCAAGTGCAAGTTAAGGCAAACATTATTCTCTACTTCACTTGCTGCATTTTCCACACAGTCCTGGGGTATGTAAGGCGCCTCTTCTCCCTAAGAAGGATGACATTCCTTACCCAATAATTAGATATTACCATTGGTAAATAAAAATATTCATCCTCTTGATGGCACTTTTTTAACTTCCTTACAGTGTTGTCTTACAAAGAGTAGTTGAATATCCTTTCATGAAAAAGCCGAAGTCGACTTGTGCAAAATTCCAGGAACACATGAATCTTTAATTGATGCAGTTTATCGGAACTGGAGGTGGACGGAGGTTCTAAGGATGAACAATCAGAAACTGAGTGTTTCTGACACTCAGATACTCAGTGAGTATAGATCAAGGGTGCGAAGGGATGTTCTACCCCCTTCCAATTTCCTACTAAGAAGGGCAAAAAGCTAAGCACTGTGAGTGTATCTGGTTCCCCAAAGTTATAGCTAACTTGCTGGAGATAGCTCAAATGAATATAGAAAATGTCTTATAGCCAAACTAGGTATAAGGTTATCTATAAAGCATGTTTAAACTCCAGTTTACATGATTTCTTCAATATATTCTGCTAAAATGCAGAGCTCATCTCGGTTGTATAGTATTATGAATGATTCCAGAAAGAATGGAAAATGTGAGAAAACCTGTTACTCAGGACTGGCAATCCTAAACCAAGCATACTAGTTTACTCCATTACTGTAGCATAAGCATTCCAGCAGAAGGGCTTTCCACACTGAGCTGGGCTCTGACGTTATGCTTCAGGGGCCAGTATGTAGGCTGGAAATACAAGGAGACATTAGTTGAGAGAAAAGTCTCCCCATAGGAAGAGTTAGCTAGAGGTACGTACGACACCCAGAAAGATGTAAGAGAGAAGGCTGGAGAGTTAGAGGTCCCCTCCAGTTTAAATGATTTTTTTTTTTTAAAAAAAAGCATTTTTGCTAAAAAATTTAAGAATTTGACTGCCTTTCATGCTGCTTGTGTGCCAGAACATACAATTGTTAACTTCATGGACCCCAAACGCTTTTCGTATTCCAGGTTGTTTTCAAAAACAGATTGTTGTATTGAAACATAAACCCTTCTGAAGCGATGCAAAACTTATGTCAAATGAAACACTGTAAGATTATTGCACTGATAATCATTCTTTGTGGGATCATATTTCAGCAATGTGGAAATCACTTCAACATTTTTCTCTCCTCTTCAGTTATTGCTAATGAGGAAAAAAACCCATGCGTTTGTTTAAAGAAAAAAGATTCAGGTCACTAGATGCATAGAAATGATTGTAAAATTAGATTTCTGGGGTTTCTTTTGTGTATGATTAGAATATTTAGCAACAGAATGAGTTAATTCCTTTTTGTCGCATCATTGCATAAATTATTATGCACATACAGATAAGTGCAGATCACATCACTGTAATAATTTCAGATGAAAAATAAAGTCCACCGTTATTTCACAATTTAATTGGGCTTACATGCTGCCCTGTGAGTTGGAGATGATTATACTAAGTTAAATCTTGGTTTAATTTATATGCATCTGGTAGAATCTTTGTCCTCATGCAGATGCGGTGTCTATGATATGGAACCAATTGTTACAACCTCAAGTATCAAAAAATTAAGATTTCACCGAGCATGTCAACTACATTTTAAACTGGCTAATTTCAAAATGACATTCTAAAGCTTTTAGATTGTTTAGCTTGTGTAATATCAATGAATAGGCAGTCTTAATGAGTAATGAAAAAAGTAAATAGATTAGTCACGATAGATTTTGAAGTGTTGTGTCCAAAATGTGAATAAATGTCAAATCTAGGAAATGTAGGTTTATGATTATAGCACCATTATATAGATTGACTAAAAAGAAAAAATATAGCTACCTTCATACAAAACAATATTCCAACAAATCAAACCAGATCAGAAAACTAGGTTACAGATACTGTTAACTGGAAATGTTCTACTTCCAACAGATGCATAATGGATTACATGTTTTATGCATACTGGAAGCATGGTTCTAATTCTGCAGCTTTTAATTACATGAATAGTCTTCACACATGTAATTTCTCACTAAACTGAGTAGTGATGGCTTATATGAGTAATGATTCAGACTATTCCCTCTAGGACCTGGAATTCAAATGTGTATTTATATATAAAGTTACACATGCAATTAGCATATTAGATTAAGTTGCTAAGGGAGTATCATGTTTGGTGTGTCTGGTATTCCTCAGTCATTTTATATGGCATAAATAGTTAAATATTTTCTTCTGTCTTTTTTTCTAATTTTCAGCTTTCTTGCTTACTTTTCTCCCAAGGTTTATACTGTTTACATATAGATTCTTCCAGATCATGGAAAGGAATTTCATTGGAATTTTTAGATTCTTTTTTTCCTCTCAGGATAATTATACATGGCTGTATGACCTGATGTTTAATATTCTTTCAACAACCCTATGTTTTTTGAAGTCATGTTTTAGGCTGTGTAATTCCTTAATGCTGTGACACATCAGTGACGAGTTTGACTGTATATGTTCTTTGAACATTCGTGTGCAAGAGACAGACCTGAGTGATCATAGACTTCAGTGATTATTTTAATGCATAGTGGAAAATGACCAAAATAACAGACCACACATTTATACTATGAAAGTGACTTCAATTTCTGTGCACTTGAAATAGAACTAGATTTTAGAGAATTTGTTAGTTTGTTTAATTTGGTGGAGATGTTACTAGTAAGTATCTGATAAATAATGTCATGCAGTACAGTGTAAATAAAAGAAAACACAGTTCAGTCAAAATAAAACAAAAAACCCCACCTGACACTGTGGAGGCTCAAGGAGTCAGTTACTGACACTTAGGAAAACCGCAGTAGATATTGTGACAACATTACTGGAACTGAGCAATAATGATAATTGCTTTTGCTAACTAGCCTCTGTGGGTGACAGATTCTCAGAGATGCTGTCGGTTTATTTGGATTTGCCTACATGGCTTCTAGTCACATCGCTTCCAGCGTGAAATGCTTGTGCTTGGCTGTATGAGAAGGTGCTGGTTAAATGCCATGTGACTTCTCACCTTTCCGCAGGTTTAATCAGTGGTAGCTGATTAAGCTGCATTTCTAACTGCATCACAATCCTGCAGCAGCAAGCTGTCAGGGTGGATGACAGAATCCAGCCTTCCGGGACCACCTTCTTCTAATAGAAAGTCCTTTGTGGTGTGAAACAGAGGAAAGGGTTGTCTTTTGTAGAACTGGTATCAACATGTAGCAAATCAAAATATTTTTACTCTTACTCTGTACTGAGTTAATCAGAGAATGGGTGGTCAGTTCCACTCAGGGATATTTTGTATTATTTGTCCCACTGAATATAAGATACTGCTGCATTATAGAGAAGCTATAGTTTAACGTTGTGATGCTGTTACATTTAACAAAAAGCATGCTTTGCTAATGTAAGATGAAGACGTATTTACTACATACCTCCATCTCCTTCCTTTTCTTACCTTTTCCTCAACACGTGCAGGTAATTTTATATGAAAGAGATTCATCTCTAGTCTCACTGTATGCTTACCATAGCAAATGCTGCTCACATGTCGACTACTATTTTGTCCAGATCTTTTCCTGCATTAAAAGTGTTACATAATCGTATTGAGAGAAAGCACTTAGAGATCTGTAATCCACTGGTCTTACTGAATGACTTTTTACATAATGAAAATCTGTGAAGGCTAAATATGTTGCCTAGGAGTTCCATTAGCACTTAAAATAAGGTGTTTGGAAAATGCACATAAACAACACAAACCTTATGAGAGAAGGAAAAGCAAGCCCATAACCAATCCTTTCAGACCGCAAACAGTAAGCATGTTAAATTTTTCATCTGAAAGCAAATGACATGTCATTTAGTCAGTTTTTAAGTAACTGCATTTGTGTAAAAATATTTTCATCTTTACATGAAAAAATTTGAAACAAATTTTATTTCATATTCATAATCCTGAAGTTTCATGCTATTTTCTTTGCAACTTAAAGAGAACCACTTTAATTATCATTCTGTGTTCATTTTGCATGTGTTCAAACAGCGTAGGGCGTTTCCAGACTGGAATTCCTGGAATAAATCTGCAAATTGCCGCATTTAATAGACTTGGTTCTGATAGTCTGATACAACTGTTGATTGTTGTTGCTATCAATACCACAGGACCAAATTTCACACTGAGGTTAGTTGTGTATATCATATAACATTGTTGCGTGTATCTTTTGCTAAAGTAAATGCAAGCATTGCTGCCTGAAAGGGGGCAGAGTTTGGATCCTGACACAGTGAGAGGTTCTAATACATTAGTCTCGTCTAAGACGTTCTGCAGTTTTCAGTTGCCCAAGCTGAACACCAGTACTGAAGGCAGTGTTGCCCCTGTGATCCTGAATGTCATTGTAGCCATTTCCCAAGGCAGAGATTCATTGACTTCTCAGACTGCTGGTTTCCTTGCAGTATAAATCAAGATATATCACTATATTCAACTTTGGGAGCTTGAGAAGGGTGCCTTTGTGTAACTAAAACTGTAATAAGAGGACACTTTTATTCCTGTGGTTGAAATTGGAACCTTTTGTTTAGAAGAGCTTACTGACAAATTATATTATTACAGTTTTTGGTTTTTTTAGTAACTGCTGCAAGCCAGCCAGTAAGTTAAAAGAATGGACTTTATTTTAAGTTAAATAGTGACAGTAACGAGTTTGACTTATTCAAAGTAGTGTAGAAAATACCACGCACACACAGGCAAAACCAGTATAATTCAAGTCAGGAATAATATCTTAGTATACAGCAAATATAATGTGTGTATCCTGTGAATAAATAAAAAAGTAGTAGAACAGCATTGAAATTAGGCAATGACCGTCATCTTTTGTACTGAAAAAACAGTAACATTCTCATTCACTGATCAGCGTGAGAGTATTTGTATTTTCATCATACTATTTAAATATAGAGCATCCTGAAGTTTGACTTCCCATTTTTCACTTACAAAAATAGCATTTCCATTTGTATTCTAGCAGGGAAAAAAAATGAAGATTGCAAATCCACAACATCTCTTTATTTCTTAATCTAAAAGAAGCATCTGTACTTTTGGGCAATGGTGGTTTCATCTTGTTTTGATTTTGTGCGCTGTTGTGCCTGAACTCTATCACACTGAACATACATTTGGTATCAAGTGTAGGAGATTAATGGCAAGAACATTATCCGTTTAGATGGTGCCAATCCCTTGTTAGAGTTCTACTTTATCAATTTCAGATAGCCTAAATATAAGATGATACAGATTTTTAGAAACAAACTAATGATGAATAAACCTGCAGCCAGCATTGTCTTAAGATAATGAAAATACATTATTTTTCCAAGGTCAAATCCTTTAAAAACTATTTGTGTGCATATTCATAATGAAGCAAGACTTACATAATTATAGGATACTTAGAGGAATTATTTGAGCCCTGTACCCAAAAACCCAAATTCCAAAAAATGCAATGGACTGAAAATTTACAGTTTACCAACTCACCAAGGCTTGCTTTTGAAGATGAGATTGCCCATTGTTAAAAATTCTTCTACACAACTGTGGATAAACAGTATACCCACTTCAGGATATGAGGATACAAGATAATAAATGCTTTAGGTGTTACCACTTACTTATCCACCAGAAACTAGATTTGCCTTACTTGGGTTTTCAGAACATGTAGTTTACATGATCTGATTTCAAACCGAACACAGAGTTTTCAAGAAGCACAGAAACGAGTCCCAACTCCTTATTTACCTTCCTGTAAACTAACTAAAAGGAGAGTGCAATGAGTGAAAATACCCACAAATCCTTAGTGACTAGTGGTGGAAATCCAAGTATGTACATTCTCCTGTAGCTTTTGATGTATTTTCCATAAGTATGTTTACTCAATATGGATGAGAAGGAGATCTTCTCATTTAAATCAACACACAGCAATGACACCTTGTCTAGACATACTGAAACAGTAGCACCAATAAATACCTGCTTGACTTTTGTTAGAATGCTGCTGGGGGTCTCTAAGAACCTAGATTAACTAGGTATGAAACATATCCTATGGAACGAGTGAAATACAATAGAAAGGAATGTAGAGTTGTCTCATAAAACTGTGAATTCCTATGAGAATGGAGCTAGTCTGGATCAACGTGCAGAACTGACATTATCCTGCAATGTAATGATAGTCTAGAGCCTGTAATTCAGGCCTCCACTTAACTATTTTTCCTCACCTATATTATTTTTTTTCCTCAGCTACAAGTGACCAGATTCAAATTTGCCACATACTTTTTCTCCCCAAATCCAGTTCTCTTAAATTTTAAAGAATAAACTCTTTGCTGCAGTTTTCTGACAGTGTTTAGTTCTTAACTAAAAAATATTAGCTGTTTATGAGTGTTGTCAACATAACTTTATTTAACAAGCATGAAGACTATAGTAACCTCACAAAACATGTCTGATTGTTACTTTTTGCTAATGTGCCCATAACAATCAATGCAGCAGAATAATAACTTCTTAAAAACCCAGTATCGCAGGCTCTTTATATTTGCCTGTGGAGTGCCTCATACACCTATGGCACTATGAAGTATGTACCAAGCATTCTCGAACGGATAGCATGTGTTCACAGTAACAGAAGACACTTCTGTAGGTTACATAATAAATACTATAAAACATAGGTCCTTTTACAAAACATTATAGAGCTTCTCTGCAAAGTTAGTGTCTGTCCCCCCAGTCTTACATTTAAACATTGACAGTTTTATTAGGGAAGCACATGAAAAGTTTTATGCTGCTCTTGGATTTACTCTCCAAAATTGCACTGTATCAAATTGGATCAATCCTACAGGCTTCCCGTTTCCCAAATGATTGATCAGACATGAATGAGATATGAATCTCAGACACAGTTTTAACTTTGGATTTCTGCAAAGAATTCAGGAGATTGCAGAAATGAGACTGTGCACATACAGGCATCAGTCCCTGCCTGTCAACATGAGAGGGCATCTCTTTGGATTATTAGAAAGGTCTGCTTTAATTCAACATCATTTTTGTTCACTAAAATTATTTTCAAAAATTACTGCTTCCGCAGTGGGTAGACTCGTTGCTCCTATTTTCATAGTTAATTATGAAGTGCAAACTGCTTCTACAGAAAGAAAAATTTGAGCCAGTGGCAAGAATCAGCCTTTCTATAGGGGAAGACAATGTCGTGGTAAACGTGGATGAGAACCACGAGGCTTGCTAATGTTTTTCTGAATATGCAAATCTCCCTTTTTTCTCTCTGGATTTGGAAAGCGATTAGTCATTTGCGTATGCGTGCCAATCCACGCAACCGGGTTCTGTACAATCCACTCTAAATCAGCAAACAGTATTTGGTATCAAACATTGCTTGTTCTGTTTTCTCCATCCTCCTCCACACCTCCCCCCTCCCCAACCATTAATTTATTGAAAACAGAGGTTGTTTACATTCTTTTATGGGGGTTTTCATCCTTCCCCTTCTCCTCCACTGAGATAGTATTTTCTGTATTTGACGGGGAAAGAAAAAAAAAAAAAAAAAAAAAAAAAAAAAAAGAGTATTCTATTCACTTTGTCGGACAAAGCACCTGTGTTAGCCTCCAAATTGTGTTACTCCCAAATACTGTGAACAGTGACCAGCAGCAAACCCCAGATCTTATTCAAGAACACAAAATACAGGCTTCTGAGAATAGTGATCTATTAATAGCAGACAAATCCCTGCTGTAGCCAGCAGTTAATACCCTGATACTTCACAGTTAACCATTACAAGTCCAGCAAATGAAGACATCCTATTCTGCAGCCCTATTTGCATCTCTTTTCTTCAAAAAACAAGAATAAACAAATTGTGCATTTTAGGAAATCAAGAGGCAAAAGTTCTGCTTTGTTTTTTCAAGTGCTAGGTTTAAATTCTCAACTCATCCAAGTGACCCGTTTTGAAATTAGAGGTGAGGCGCGAAACACTCCAAAGACAGACTGGAGGGGGGTCGCTCTTGTCAGAGCCTGCACCACCCTAAGAGAGTTTTACTACGCACACCGCCAGGACAATAGCGATAATGAGCACAGCGGAGAAAATAATCCCAGCTAGAACCTTGCTGATATCGCAGAAGGATTTATTTTCCTCCACAGAGATCATGCCGATGGAAGAAGCGCCCACGCTGATGGTGGATTTTAGTTCAGCCCCCGGGTCTTGCTTAGCCTCCACTGTCCACTGGGGGACATTGACCTTCATTTCCATCTCGTACATCATCTCTCCTACCTGGTTGATTTCGTTCTCGAGGTCTTTCAAATCCACCACATCTATATTGTGCTCTGCCTCGTATTTCATGTTCTGGACACTCATGGCCCTGGCAGCCACGCCAGAGGTTCCCCCGCTCATGCCGGTCTGAATCAGGTGCTTTTTGGGGACGTTTAGCGGGAACTCGTGGCCCAGCTCCAGGGCTCTCCTCATGTCGATCTCCAGGATCTCTAGGCACGTGGAGAAAATCACCCATAGCCTCTCGAACTCGGCTTTATCTTCCTTACTCACGGTTTTGTCCTTCAGGACCGTAGTGAGCTTGTTCCTGTTGGCCACCGCCAGCTCCTGGGCTTTCTGCCGGGTTTTCTTGAGCTCCTCCCGCAGGTTCTGGGAGTCCGAGGTGCCGCCGATGGTCAGCACCATGTGCCGGTAGCAGGCGGTCACCTTGTTGAGCGCGTCCAGCAGCGCTTTGCACTCCTCCTTCACCATGGTCCCGCCGGCGGCAAGGGGCTGCGGCCCCGCCGCTGTGCCCCGCTGCCGGTCAGCCCCGCCGCCGGTCCGCTCCGCCGCCGCTGTGCCCCGCTGCCGATCAGCCCCGCCGCCGGTCCGCTCCGCCGCCGCTGTGCCCCGCTGCCGATCAGCCCCGCCGCCGGTCCGCTCCGCCGCCGGTCAGCCCCGCCGCCGGTCCGCCCGTCACCCGGTGCCGGGACCCGGGAGCTGCCAGAGCCAGGCGCTACCGGCACATATGCCAAGGGGTAGCTTCGGGTCCCGCACGCACTCAGCGCCCTCTTACCCGCCTCGCGTCCCCGCCGGCGGCTCAGGCGGCGCCTGTAGGATCCCGGGCGGGCTGCGGGGAGCCCTGGGGGACAGCCAGCATCGCCCCTCGCCTGCTACTGCCACCGCGCAGGAGAACCGGGGCGGCTCATCCCGCACCGCGCCGCACAGCAGCCAGGCGCTCCCCGCGATCGGGCGCCGCTTTATGAGAAGAGGCAAACGCCGAGGAGGGAGAAGAAAAAACAATAGGCGGAGGAGAAAGCGCTGGAGAAGGTGAACCGGGAGGCTAGCTGCCCCGGGAGGCGACTGTCCCCGAAGCCCGGCTGGCCCCGGGCACCGCCGCTCGCCTTTAACTCGTCCCAGCTGGGCGCCCGCGCAGTCACATGGCGCCGCGCAGGGAGCGCCCGCGGCCTCCGGGGCGCGGCCCAGCCCGGCCCTATAAGCCCTCGCAGGCTCCGCCTCCGCAGGCCCCGACCCCGCGGCAGCTGCCTGGCTCCTCACTCGCTCCCCGCCGGCGCCCGGTCATTGGCTTCGTGCGGCGCCGCCGCCGCGCCGGGCCCGCCCTGGATCCCGGTAGGGCTTGGCTGTAGGCGCGGAGCGGTTGGGGGGAAGGTGGGCCGCCGGCGGCTGGTTGCGGCCGGGGAGGAAAGGCGACGATGTTGTCGGTTGTCGGTGTAAGTAGCGCTCCCGCCTCGGGCGCCCCCGGGCCGCCGCTGGGCGGGAGGACGGCCTCCCGTGGCGCCGAGGGGAGTGCGCGGTGGCGGGGCCGGCTTCGCGGGCCGGTGCCGCCGGGGTGGTCCCGCCGCTGCCTTCCCGCTCCTTCTTGACGGGGAGGGGGCAGGGCGGGAGCGGCTCGGCCCGGTCCGCGGCCTGGCCACCGTGCGGCGGACGGGGGCTCCGCCGGGGCCTGCTCCCGGGTGGCGGTGGCGCGGGGCCTGTGACGGAGGGGCTCGGGCCGTGCCTGTGTCCGGGCCGCGCTGCCGCCCCCTCCGCAGCAGTCGGTGCCTGCGGTCCGGCCGGCACCGGCACCTGCCCGCGCGTGCCGCGCCGCTGAGCTTCGCGTAGCCCCGGGTGCCCGGGCCGCTGGGCCGGTGCTGCCCGCGCCCCCCGAGCGGCGTTGTCCCGCGGGGCAGCTCCGGGGCGCGGCCCGTCTCTCGCGGGGGGGGGGGCAGGCCGCCCGCGGGGACCGCTGGGGCACCGCGACAGGGTCAGCGGTGGTGCCCGGCCGCCTCGGGTGTGTGCGGCTGGCCCGCCTCCGAGGGCAGGACGCGTTGCGGCGAGTGCTGGTGGCAAACTGGTGGTGAACTGATGGTGAACTGGTGGCATCGTTTGTAGCACGTGCTGTATCTGCGCCGCAGCGGCCTCCTGGAGAGCTTGCTGTCACAGTCCAACACAGTGCAGCGCTGTCTGTGGGTAACAGAGTGGTTTGCTGATGCTTCAGTAACTTGAAGAAGACCCCCGAGAAGGGGGAGTGTGCCCCTTGCCCTTGGTGTGCCGCCCCGTGACTGCTGGGAGCAAGGTGACTTGCTATGAGGGGCCGAGTCCAGGCAGGCTGGCTTTCCAGTGCAGAGCCCAGCCTGAAAAGCCTTGCCCAGGCTATGTTCCTTCTTCTGGATCTTTGTAGCTTTGACTCCGCTAACTGGTGTTTGTTCTCCCGCCTTAACTTCGGCCCTAATTCTAAGCCGTATGTAGCTTCTGCTGCAGGGTGCCACCTGTGGAAGAAACTGCCTTGTAACTTCATAGATTGCCAAGTTACTACAGAGTAAACCGAGTAGCTCTCTGTCAGTTTGTGCGTTGGTAGCCTGGAAGTGAATGAGTAATGTTCCATCCCTTGTAGGAATAAAGGAACACAGGGCGATTTTGGTCTGATTTTAAGTGAAGTGTTAAAATTGCTTCATCATTGTCAGGTGGAAAAAGGATTAGCTCTGGCTTTCAGTCTGGAGTCCTGTGTGACTTAAGTGTGAAGCTTACTGCTAACTATGCATTTGTGTGCGTGCATATAGTAGCTGTGTTTAAAGTTTGCCACACATAGCTAAAGTCACTGTTTTCATTCTGGCACATCAGAACCTTGAAACTGCTTCTCTGAAACTGGCAGAAGAGGGGAGGGGGGCTGTATTTTCAGGAATAAATTTCAGTGACTACTTAAACCTGAAGCTGGCATCAGTTATAATTGTATCAGATAATGCCTAAATACATCTTTAGGTGTGTCATGTGGGAAGGAAGAGGCTGTTATTTACATAAATTCTAAATTAAGTTCAGCTGCATGCAATTGTGCAGTTCCAGTATATTGTGGAAGCTCCTAAAATCCAGTTGCAGTTTGTCAGACAAGATATTCTGAAATTCCAAATCTTGATACTGCTTTCAAACAAGATGCTGACTAGCTGAAATATTGTCCTGGGAAAACTATTAGGATGGAGCTTTTTTTTTTTAAAAAAAATCCTTAGAAGTGAACTAGGCAGCAACGTAATACGTAGGAAGAGAAATATATTTCCTGATTCTGTGGAAAGGCTTTCTGGCAATTGACGTTAATGACCGTATTCTTCCTATTACAGTACCCTTAAAAATGTTTGCGGAGTGTTTTGTGATGCTTCTTGAACATCACTACTTGTTAAATGCTGTATCCTCATTTTAATAGACTTTTAAGTAGAATTCTAGGTAAGTACAAGTCCGTTTTGTTTAAATGGTTGGTAAGCTTTGCCTGATGGGCTTGCTTTTTTGTGTAAGCTCTTCTACTGAATTTGGTCAGCAGAATGCTGTGGCCTGGGAAAGCCTGAAGCCACAGTGAGATGAGGAAGGAAAATAAGGATGGGATACAGTGAAAACGAAGTGTAACAGCAACCCCCTCCCTTCTCTGATAACTGATAACACTGTGCATTTTCCTTCAATAACTGTGCAGTGATTTGCTTTTTGCAAAGGATATTGTTGATAAAGTAGCTTGAGAATTTGATCCATAGTAAGAATCTCAATTTATATCATCGAAGAATATTGGACTGATAAGTCTGTGTCATGGGGTTTATTGTCAGGATGCTCTTAATTACCTCAGGCTGGGTGTGTGGTGCATTACATAGCATCCAAAAAACAGTGGTGGTAAAAATAACTGATTTTGCTCATTAAAAGAACTTGCATGCTGAACTGTGTTCCAACCTTCCTTACCCTTGCTCTGCTCCCTAAAGGAGGGAACTAGTGTAATTTTACAGTGTTTTTCTTAACTAGATATTCTAGTAATGGTCTGATGTTTGTTTCTTGCAATGATGACGTAAGACTTAGTGCTGGCCTGCAAGGACTTGGTTTTCCTCTTGAGATACACAGGGAATGGATGAGATTTCTGTCTAGTTGTCTGGCTTAAGGACAGTCTGAGCTACGGTATGTGGGCTACAGGGTTGCTGCCTTTAGTTACGTTACA
The DNA here is from genome assembly GCF_023634085.1 of Falco cherrug. Lineage (NCBI taxonomy): Eukaryota > Metazoa > Chordata > Aves > Falconiformes > Falconidae > Falco > Falco cherrug. Next base: position 11,232,211 of record NC_073710.1, on the reverse strand, counting down.
TTTCTGTGTGTGGCCTGTGCTGAGTCTGACCCTGCCTACTTGATTTGTTGACAGACTTCTAGTCTTGGAGTGGATACCAACCTTATGTGGTCTGCTGTGAAACTGGTGGTCTAACACTGTAGTCAAGAAACGGTGTCACCTTCTGTGACTCACAGCTCGGCAGTACAGTGTTCAGGCCCACTGCCTGCTCAATACACAGGCTGGGGAATTACACCACTCTCTTGTCCCGGTCACTAAAGAATCAAAATAATTGGCTAAAGTGAAACACTGTTTAGCTTTAGTTTGTTTTCTTCCTCCCTCCAAAGAAGTACCTGTGCGGACACCTCTGCAAGCCTGAGGAGGTGGCGTAAAATACAGCTCACTAATATGTAGAGGAAGCATCCTTGTTTGAGAAGCTGTCTTGGGAACCTTGTGCTTTCTGTTAATGTTTTTCCTCCAAATGTTCCTTGTAACTGTTTGTGGTTCACTGACCAGCATTCTCTGCACTCTGTTCCAGGCCTTGCTTGTGAATAGTTCGGGGCTCCCCATCTGAGAATTTAATGTAGCTTTAATAGTGGTAAGCCAAAGAATGAAAATTCTTTGCAGCTACTCTGGTAGATTTCTAAACCTGCAAGAATTGGGAATCTCATCTCTGTTCTGCAGTGAATACAGCTTATTCCTGATACTTGGCTAATAACAAGTAAGTATCTCAAAAATCAACAGCAATGACTAGATGAAAGTGGGAAGCTTGCCTGCTAAAGGATGAGCCGCTTGCATTTAAAAATGTACTCTGGAGGAAGGAAAGGGGTGACTGGAGTCAAGCCAGTATGTTCTTTGCTGTCAAGTCTGAGACAAGGGTGTGTCCACATCACACGGTGGTGCAAATACACTTAAAACAAAGGGTGAACCTTCTTGCTACTTGTTAAGAATGAGCTCAGTTTTAGAATTTACGAGGTGAGGTTCATAATGAAAAGCTGCACGAGGAACTGATAGAAACAGATGGGTGCTGTGCTCCCCTGTGCCTGGCTGGCGGTGTAGGGGCTCTGCGGGGGGCCTGTTTGAGAGCGGTGGGAGCAGTGGTAGGAGGGCTGGAGTTGTTAGGCATAAGTAGGGCTTGAGATTGTTGGGTAGAGACAAAACCAAAATCATGAGGTCCTGTGCCAGCTCTTAACCCTTCACTGGAGGAAATGTGTGCCTGAAGGGGAGATACTGAGAGAAATGAGCATCTTCCTGGAATGCTGCTGACTCCTCCTTTCCAGTCCCTGTTCCATCACTGTCAGACTGATGTTCTGGTATCATCAGACTTAGTTTTTCCCCTGTTGTTAGGAGGGCTTGAGCTGACTGATGCAAATCCACCACTCTATAATCTGGTAATACAGAGGTGTTATTCTAACATACTTCAGTTTCACAGAAATCAATACAAGCTGAACCTAAAAGGAGTAGGAATAATTGTTTCCTCCTTTGCTCCCTTGCGGTGAGCAGGGTGCACTGGAACATGTCTCAGTGTGGGGTTTTTTTTTTTGTAATATGCTCAGTGTTCCTTTCTTATGGGAGGGAGTAAGGTTTCTTGTGTGCTCAGAAACAGAGAAAGGATCTCTTGTTTTTGAGTTGAGTGCTGATTTGAGGGCTCAAGTCCAGATTTTAACCTTTGCCTGGAAGCGGGCTAAATGAGGAGTAACAGTGCAGGTGCTTCAGTAATAGTGCTTCAGCAGTGGCTGAAGGGGTAACTAGACTTTTATTTGCACTGAGACTAGTTAATTCTCACTGTCAGATTCCTTTTTGTTTGCAAAGTATCTTAAGATACGCTTAGCATTGCTGTTCTTCCTAACAAGTGGTGCTCTTAAAGGGGAGAGAGAGGGGAAAAAGCACCTCTGTTAATATTTTTAAAGTAATTTAGAACTGAGGAACAATTATTTCCTTTTTCTGCAGAGCTCTGCAGTTTTAGTGATAAGTACGTGTACAGAGTTTATCAGAAATGTCAGCTACTCTGAGCTGAACATCTTTTAGTTGAGTTGCAAGTTGCTGCTTCTGATTTTCTCATTATTTTGAGCATTTCAGCAAGTGATATTCTAGTTACTGGTTTACTAAGCCTTAGTTGTTACTGTTGTAGAGTCTGCAAGCTGTGATGAAATTGATGCCATGTGAAACTTCACAGTATTGCTGTGCAAATGGAATTCAGGGAATTTATGCTTTGTGAATGTGACATGCTAGTGGATCTTGTATTGAAGATTTTGGAGAACATGTTCAGCTTTGTAGCTGGACTTTTTGTGGAAAGGATGCTGATATACTTGACGATAGCATCCCAGTGTACTATCCTAACTTGCTCTCCTGGAGAGATCTCAGGTTACTGTACTAGGCTAATTTTTACCAACTTTGGTTGCTGTTCTGCTGTCTTTGTTCTGTCAAAGTATATTAAAATGCCATTGTGAAAACACAATCTTAGACTGTTCAACACTGAATATAGAGTGTTTGTGTATAGAATCCCTAATTCTGTTTTAAAAGGCATTTTGTCTGCAGCATGTTTTGTTAAGTCTTTAATAGTGGTGAAGCAGGACATTCAGAAGATGGTGTGCCTAAGAATTGAGTAAATAGTTGTATAACTTGAATGTGGACATGATATAGCTGCCAAGAAACAGTGCAAATACAAGGACATGTTCTACTTTAATGGCTGTTTGTTTGAATTTCAGACTGCTTCTTAAAAGGAACTGAAACCTGATAGGTCTGTGAAAGGTACCTGACTTGACCATTGCTAAAAGAAAAACACACATTGTCAATGACAAACTGTTATAGTTAAATCCTACTCATTTTCAATACAAAGATGGTTAGACTTCATTTTCAGTGTTTTGGAGAAAAGTGACATGCTTGGGTTCCGTATGTTTTTCACTTTAGCTATCCTTGTACCATTAGTTATATTATTGAAGTCATCACTCTGCTTTTAATCTGGAAATGATTTGGCTGTTTTGAGGTTATATTTATGTTTTTGTAAAAAACAGTAACATAATGCTTATTAGATTATCTGATCAGCTAGCTTCTGTTCTTCCAGCAACTTGAGCTATTTCTGTGTTTACAGGCACAAAGCCACGCAGTTAAATGATTCCATTTAAACATTTTATGTAACATTAATACTTGTGTATTGCTTTACAGCTCAGCATGATAGAATTTAATAAACTTCATAGCAAAAACAGCTTATTACAAGTTTTAGTAGGCTTTTTTTTGTTAAGCATTAAACAGTTCTGGTAATGTATATAAGGCTTTGTACATTTCCTGCTTTCTTGGTGTTAGTAAATCTAAAGCTGTCTGAGGTGCAACCAGAAGAATAAGCCTGTATGCTGCTGCCGCCCTGCCCGCCCCCCCCCCCCCCCCCCCCCCAGCTAAATTACGTTGAAATGGGACGTTGTGTTCTACTAACAAACTCTCAATGGAGTATTCTAATGCATTCCTAGAATTACAGCAATGCATTAGCCAGTATTTTCAGATACATTTAACTTTTGGGGTGGAAAGAAATTGACAATCTAAAAAATGTTTGAGCCAATTTTTGGGGAAGCTTTAATGTACTGTCTTGATTCTGTAGATATAATCTATTTTAAGTTATTTGGGTTTCTGTAATTACTTAAACTGTAGATGGTTTCTACGTCCTCACTTGCGTGTCTGAAGAATGCTGTGGATGGGTTAAGGAGGTCCAAATGAGTATAGTAACTTAACTGTTGCAGTTAAGTATTCTACCTTTTTCATACCCACGCTGTAATCTGATTTGATGACTATCCATTAATGTAGTACTGAGCAGATGCAGTGGTAAGGGAGAAAGAAAAGGGAAGGAAGTAAGAGTTGTGATTCTCAAAACAGTAGTAGTTTGGCCAGCTGTTACTTCCTGCTGTGTAGGAACATGCAAGCAGTGAGCAGTTAAGAGCTTGTGATCTGCTTCTGCTCAAGGAGGGTGACAAATATCCATGTGAACTAGAAGTTCTAGCTTCCTCCTTGCGGTACAGCACCTTGATGGCATCTTAGTTGTGTTACAATACCTAAAGTGCCAGAATGCAATGTTTGAATGCAGCTACTTTTCACTTCTTGCTGGAGCTCTCAAGCGTGATTCAAGCCTGTCAGTAGTTATGTAGTAAAATAATCTATATGGCTGCCACTAAGTGTCTTAAAACTAGCTATTTGTGGTGTATTAACTCCTGAACCAGGAACTGAAGGTTATAATTTCAAGCTCTTTGATCTGTCAACTGGAATGATTCTTAAAGTACCCTAGTTGCTGGTGTTTTCAGGGGCAGGCAATGACTTCAGAGCTATGTCAGGCATACAGGCAGCATGATTTGTAAGGTCAGATTTTCTGTGGGAGCTTCATTCCTCCCATAAATCTCTTCTACCTGTTTTGCTAGGGAATGAAATGTTGTTTCTAACTCCTTTCTGGACAAAATTATCAACTGGGTTATCTTGGTAGTGAGATGAATTCCTAGATGAGAATCACTTGTGGAATGTGTTTTTCTCTTCCCACTTCCTATTATGGGAAGAAATCTTTGGGCTTAAAAGATTCATTAAGCTGGAAGAGTGGCAATATAGCTGTAGCAGTTGGAAACACTTGTGCATTGTAATTTTGTCTCTGCAGTCTCATGCTTGATTGTTGCCTTCTATCAATGTACTCTTTTCCCCAGTACAGTACATGGTATGCTAATACCATCTCCATCACTGTGTTGGGGAGGGTCATAGCAGTCTCATCTACTGCTTGACCAGATACTGAATGTGAACTCACCAAATAAAAAGGCAGATGAAGATGCCTTAGTGGGCCAACTCTGTTAATAAAAGGTTGATTTGGAAAGTGCCTTGAGAGACCATACAATCTAGCCTCCTAGCTTCACTATGTCCGTGATCTGTAGCAGAGATTTCTAACAGGTTCTTAAAGGTTTACAACCAGAGAGACTTGATAACTTTGTCAAGCAATCTAAAACATGTGTTTATCTTCTTTTGGAAGGTGTTCCTGAGCTGTAATCTAAGGCTGTTTTCTTCAGCTAAGGCCTGTTTCTTTTACAGATGTGGAAGAAAATGCCCTTCACTGATAACTTGATCTGTCTGGGAAAAAATTCTTACATGTTTCATGCAACTTCTTCAGCATAAACAATGTAACTGCATTTCATGTTTTGGATCCTTCTTCCCGGGCTTTCTTGCCTTTCTCACTTCAGCTTCTCCTCCAGTCAGTTCACATCTTGTGAAATGCAGCACCCAAAAAAGGATGTAGGGCTCCAAAATAAGTCTTGCCATGGCAGACTATTTCGCAGGCTGCGCATGTGTGTACATACAGCCTTGCTTGGTGCTTGACTCTGTGTATAATAAATTGTCACTGATTCATGTTTGGACTGCAAGGTGCAGTCGTTTAAGATGTTACTTGGAATTGTGGCCTAGCCGGCTGTTGAGCAGGCAGGTTTGTGGGTTTTTTTTTGTAGCTAACTAGTCCTGCTTGTTAAAGTCTGTCTTAGCCCTGATGTTCTACAGATCTGTGATGAGATATTGGTGTTCCTTCAGCGAACCTGCTTTTTCTTCTGCCCCTGCTACTGGCTGAAGAACCCCACAGCTTGAGCTTGGGTTGCAGCTGCCTGCCAGGAAATGTTTGCAGCAGTCATTAGCTGTGGAATTACTGGTGATTGTGCTGTTTACCTAGGCACTGTGGCAGGACAGATCATAAAATCATAGAATGATTTGGGATTGTATGGGAACTTAAAGATCACTTAGTTCCAGCCCCCCCACCATGGGCAGGGACACCTTCCGCTGGAGCAGGTTGCTCAAAGCCCCATCCAGCCTGGCCTTGGACACTGCCAGGGATGGGGCATCCACAGCTCTTCCAGGCAGCCTCTTCCAGTGTCTCACCACCCTCACAGTGTAAGGATTTCTTCCTGATGTCTAATCTGAATCTACCCTCTTGTAGTTTAAAACTATTAGCCCTTGTACTCTTGCTGCAGACCCTACTAAAAGCCTGTCCCCATCTTTTTTATAAGTCCCTGTTTAGGTACTGGAAGGCTACTATAAGGTCTCCCTGGAACCTTGTCTTCTCTGGGCTGAACAACCCCAACTCTCTCAGCCTGTCTGCACAGGAGAGCTGCTCCTGCCCTCCGGTCATCTTTGTGGCCTCTGGACTCGCTCCAACAGGCCCGTGTCCTTCTGATGTTGGGGGCCCCAGAGCTGAACCCAGCACTGCAGGTGGGGTCTCATGAGAGCAGAGCAGAGGGGGACAATCACAGCCCTCAGCCTGCTGGTCACACTTCTCTTGCTGCAGCCAACGGTGCTGTTGGCTTTCTGGGCTGCAAATGTGTGTTGCTGGGCCATGCTGAGCTTGTGCAGAGCTGTCCCTTTTCTAGGTTTGAAGTCTGAATTACTGAACTTGGCTAGCCTTTTGAAAGTGTCGATGAGCAAACACGTTCTTATCCTTTGTGTTAGAAAACTTCAGGTCTGAGCTCCAAAGCACACTGTGTTGGGATTGCTGAATTAGTATTTTTTGTAGAAGCTCTTAGTTTTATTGTATGTTTTGAAAGTGGATGAACCATTTTATCTGGAACTTCACAGGAACCTCTGAGGCAGTTATCTGCTGCTGCCAGACTTCAGTGGTCAGGCTGGGGCTGTCCAGACTGTGAGTAATTGGTGGTAACTTCATAGTGGAAACTGCTTGCAGCTTTAGCTGATCATGTTTGTCTTCAGCTGTCTAAGGGAGCTCTCCTTGTGCCTAATTACAAGGAGGTATGAGACTGCAGATCAGTTAACAGCATAGCTGGAACTTAAAGGCTATGTAAAAATCAGCGGGAGGTGGGTGTATATTTCTCTATTAAAGTGCCATACAATGGTTTCGTGTCTTTTCCATGATCTACAGAGAAAGGCATTTTAGTACCAGTATGAGATTGGTAGTAAGAGGTTGAGTGCTACAGAACAAGTACACAAGCTCACACTAAGCAAATAATGTGCTAGGTATGATTCCACATTTAAGAAAACAGATACTGATTGTGCAAGTCTGGCTTGCTGAAGCTAAAGTTCTGCTGCTGTTCTCATACTTTTCTGAGATATGTAGCTGAAATTGCAGGAGCTGAGGAAATCATGCAACATCTGTTGATTCCGAAGGGAAGCTGGATGAGAGGAAAAGGTACAAGACTAGTTAATTAAGCACCTGTAAGCCTGTTAATCTCAGGAGTTTTTCCTGCCCTTGTGTCTAGGATGTGTCGTCATTTTTTATAGAGAACTAGGATTGGGGAAGCAAGCAGTCAAGGGTCTAGTGCCTTGAGATCATCTTTTCCCTGTGGTGCATCTAGTGATAGCTTTTCCAGTGCCTACAGGTTGGATTTTCTATCTTCAGTCACTTTTTTTTGCTCACTGTTTTGCCAAATATTATGTGTCAGACTGACCTCAGATCTTTAAGACTTTTTCCATGGGAGTAGAGATGACTGCAAATAATGCATTTTACAGGGACTTCTGTGAAATTTATCACATGGATAGTCATACCTCCTTGGTGTACATCTTTCCTGTAACTTTCCCTGGAAAGTTGAGGATTGCCTTACACAAGGGTTCCTGTTACACTGTCTGGGTGACTCATTGATGTGTGTCAGTCGTTAATCCTTACACAGGTGAGTCTTGGATTTATGTGAACATACTGCAAAAGTGTCAGTGTTCTGTGATGCAGCAGAGTCTCTGTAAAGCAGCTCTTAATTCGTGTTTCTTGGCTTTAGATCTTAACAGTGCAAATTATCTTATATGTCCAAGTGGTAATAATGTAGACCTTAATTTCTGTTCTGCTCTTTGTTTTCTACAAACAGATCCTGTATTGTTAGATTCCAACACCTGGAAGGCCTAAGGAGACATTATGAGGATAATTATATAGTTGGAAATGTATATTCATAAAAAATATTTTTTTAATAACTTCTGAGTAACTATAGGTACCTTCTTATTAGGTAAGCGTGCCATTGACTGCTTGCATCGAGACCTGAAACTCCTCTTTCTTTTTAGACAAGGGGAATCAAACTGCTCCCTAGGTATTCCCAAATACCGTGTTTTAACAGATACCATGTGTGATACATTAACCATTCTCCATATGTATCTTAGAAAATCCTGGAATATCTGAAGTCCATATGGCTATGTATGATGAAGATATCTTGAAAAATCCCTTTTATTTGGCCATTCAGAAGCGACGTCCTGATCTCTGCAGCAAAGTTGCAGAACTCCACGGTATTGTAAGTACAAATAAGTATATTTAAAAGCTGCTTATTAAATAGTAGCTATATGAATTTAGATTATATGCCTGCTATGACACATGTAAAGATTACTGCAAGCCTACAAAACTTGGAAGTGAAGCAGGGCAACTTTTAATTGAAGATGCTTGTTATTTACCAATATGGAACTCCTGATATATTGCGTGGTAGTAAAAGGTCAAAGTTGGTGGTGTTTCTAAACTTTACAGGAATCTTATTTTTGCTGTCAACTGGTTACATACTCTCACTTGTTACAACTTCAGATGGGATTTACCTTTTGAAATCCCTGAGGGACAGACAATTATGGATTTCTGATAGCATTTTACATAACAAAGTCATTAAACTGAGCTGGAATAAAATTTCCAGTCCTTAGACTTCTGATCTTGATATTCTGCAATTACTCTTCATCCAAAATTGTGTGGAGTCTCCATTGAAATTGGAGGTTTTTGTTACCCGATTATAAAATCAAGCCTTAAATTGTACAAGGTTCTTTCAATTGTGTATTACTTAAGTATCAGCTTAAGTGATCAGCTGAAGAGTGAAATGCTAAAATCTGTCTGTATTCTAACACCATTTCTGAAAGCTTCTGTGTACTGAAAGGTCTACTTCCTTCATGCTTCTCTTCCTTGACAATGAGATGCATTTCTTTTCAGCGTACATACGGTGTTTGTTGTATTCATGATGTGTTGCTTTCTAATCGGGAATTTGTCTCAAACTGCCAATCTGTTAGTGTGCAGTAGACTCAAGATGTTTCTTATCTTAGATTTTTTTATATTTTCTGATGCATTTTCATTTTAGTTTGAAAATGTACTTCTGTTAGCTGCCAAATTAAGTCATTCAGTGGACTGGTGATAAGTGACTTAAGATTTTTGTCTCTTAGTATTTTTTCCTTTTTTCAGATAAGTCACTAAACTGTGACACACTGGACTGTGTGTCTATCAGTAGCCTTTTATTTTATTTAAACAGAAGCACCCTGTGGCTGCTATACATCTACTAGTAAATGTTTAAGATTCAATTGCTTGCCTCTGAAGGGCAAAAGCTATTGGTGTTTAGCTGGTGATACATGGCATTTCTCTCTCAAACATGATTAACTTTTTTAGGTGTTAGTTCCATGCAAAGGAAGCCTTTCAAGCAACAGTCTTTCCAGCTGCCAGTTTGAATCTTATGTCCTGAAGCCGTTAAAAGAAAATTTTCAAACCGTAAATGGAAAGGTATTTCTGTTTTTAATATTTGATAGTGGGAACTAATGGTTACAGGAGAGGTAGCTAGGAGTTAGGGCTGACTGGTGAAAGTAGGATGTTGCCCGTCTAAGCCAGAGTTCTCAGGGATATACTGCTTTCTAGCAGAAGCTGTGTTTTGGCATGTACACAAGAATAGTTGTTCTGTAGAGATGGTAACACAGCCTTTGATTTCGGCTTACTACTACAGTAAAGCAAGTTTGTCAATTTTGTGAATTCTGTTGTGTGGCAGAAGAGCCTCTGTCACTTAAGAGCTGTTTCTCTAGTTTCCAGGCAAATAGTAACCTGCCTATGTTGTGTGCAGATGCAAGTTCACCAAGACTGAAGACAAAATTACTATGTTATCAAGCTGTGTCTGAGGCCTGATGTATTAATTTGGCTGAGTATGAGTAGAAACTGACTAGTATAGCAGCAAGCCATGATAACAAATGCTAACATTGCATAGGATCACATCTTTTTACTTGCAATTCTGCAGTGCAGTCTGAGATCTTGTACCTGTTTGCAAGCTATCGTCTAGATCAGGGGTCCTCTAACTTCTTAAACAGGGGGCTGGCGCGTGGATGAAGTGGCAGGAGGTCATCTGTGGCTGCTTGGTTTCCCCCTCCAACCCCGGGCGGGGGGCGGTTCTGTAAATACCGGGGGCCGGACTGAGGACCCTGGGGGCCCGTATCCAGCCCGTGGGCTGTAGTTTGAGGACCCCTGATCTAGATCTTCCTACTGCAGATGTCCTCGCTGGAGTTGCTTGAGAAAATAAAGCTGAGCATGGGAAATGTAGACAAGATACGTAGTGTTTTTTCTGAAGCTGGGCTTAGGCCTCAATTTTCAATTGTTTTTCAATTTCTCTTCTACTGAAAGTGCTCTAAAAATCTGCAGATAGTTAGACCTTGGACTGACCTGGGTCTGAATCCTCTTCCAGTAGTAAACTTGCAAAGAAAGTAGGTATAAGCAAGGTTTAGCTAGCTATTGTAGGCTGAAGGAGTCTTTGGTGCCTATACAGCATGAAAATAGGAAATCTCTTGAACTTGGGGCTTTCTTGTCTTGCAAGATTCTCTTCTTTCCCTGGAAATCTATGCGATGCAGATGTCGAAGAGCAACTTTCTTCTGGTGTTTTACCCTTGATCTGTTTTTTGTTTTGCTTCAGGAGATCTTCATACAAGGAAACCTCATCATTTTAGGAACTGGGTTCAATTATCATCTCTCGGTACCCGTTCTTTTTGAGGAAACATTTTACAATGAAAAGGAAGAAAGCTTTAGCATATTGTGCATAGCTCATCCATTGGAAAAATCGGAAAGCTCAAGTATGTATTGGAATGTTAACTTGGTGGTCTTATTTGCACCTTGAGAAAATAAGTATGCTTAATACACTTCATTATGAAAAGTGTTGGCTTGGTTGGAAGTTCTTGGTATTTATTAGCCTGCTGGGGTGCATGTTGGTATGCTGCTGGAGAGAAATATTAATTTGCTGCCAGGCAAACTTAATCCTGTAGGGTCTATGCCCCAGTCTCAGCACTAAAAATAATCTGTGGCATACTTAATCCAGCATGATTTTTTAGCAACGCTCAGTTTAATACTGACTGCTTAAAAAAGGAATTTAGTCTTAGATGTGACGTGCCCTGAGATGCAAGGTGGATGCACAAAAAACTGGAGAGGTAAATTATTTTGTGATTGCTATAGCACAGTTATGTAGTAGGTCTTTTGGTGGTGGTTTGTGCCATTAAGTCAAATGTGCTAATTATTGTCCTAGTACTGAAAGTGCTCTTCATAAGGCTGGAACACTATTTCCAAGGCTAATGTTAAAATGGGATTTCCTTGTGCTTTTGTATAACAATCTGTTTGCTAATTGAAAGGAACAGAAGCTTCTTAAAACACATGCTTTTTCTGAAAAAAAACATCTATGTCTTCCTAAATACATATCTATTTGAAACACATGATTACAAAGTGAAGTAATACTAGGGTAGTGTGAAAATAGTGCTGAGGGAAGTATGAAAGTTTATTCTGAAAAATAAAGCTGGCATACTTATAGGCTGAAATTCTATAAATATCAACCGAAATCTAAAAAATTATTCTTGTGGTGTTCCTTTTTTGGCTATTATTTAACGTGGTTGTACAGCAGTCTTTCAGAAGTGAGGTAATCTGTAATTTGAAATGTGATTTTCAGTGAATGAGATCTAAGCCTGTTATTAGGTGGCTGCCTTGATTGCAAATGAAAGACTTGCCTAGAAAAAATTTTTTTAGAAAAGCAGTATGAATTAAGTGAGGAATCCAATTGTCTTATTCAGAAGGAAAGTGGATTTGGTTCAATGTTTACATGAATCAACTTTGCTTCTCCCATTCGGAGAAAGCATGTCTAAATAAAGAATAGGTTATATAAAAATCCAAGATGGGATTTTTACAGCTCACTTGGAGCACGCTAATGTCCTGCGTGGGCATTCAGTCAATACTGTAATGTGCTTTTCTACTTTCAAGCTTGACTTGGACAACTCATAATCTGAGTGCATGTGGCAATAAATTACCCCAGGGTAAAAAAGAGAAATTAGTTTTAGCTGTTCCAAATAAATACATGGCATAAAAGGTGAGAAAGGCTACTCTAAATGCGATATATCAAATTCTTTTAATTAAAAGCAATACCTTCAGTTATAGTAAGCTGAATTAATGTCTCATTGTACACAAGTTGGCCCCACACATAGGGACAGAAAGTACTTTACCATGCATACATATTAAGCCTATGTGTTAATTCTTGGCTTTCATTTTAGGTGAATCTACAGCTTCATCAAACTCCTATTCTCTTAAAAATATCGAAGATGTTAGAGAATTCTTGGGAAGACATTGTGAGAGATTTGATAAATACATAGGATCTTTCTATAGAACATTTAAAGAACATGAAAGGAAAAGCCTGCGCCACTACATAGTCAGTATCTTGTTGCTTGATGTTTAATTAAATACAATTCACTTCACTGCTTTGGATATCTTTGTCTTATTGAGTGTTTCTGTCAGAGTAGTCTAGACTTGAGGAAGGTGGGAAGGGAGAAAGTACAATTCTTAATTGTAAATGATGTCCTAACTATTATGTAAAGGCAATTTTTCTAGCTAAAAGGCTTACCATACTGCACACTTCGAAGGCAGGGAAGACTTACTTGCTTATTTATGCTTTGTTAGTTCAAGTCAGATTAACCTGAATCTGATTGCTTTTTCTTTTCTCTCCTCTGCCCCCAGGATTCTGTCAATGCACTTTATACCAAATGTCTGCAGCATCTTTTGAGAGATTCGCACTTGGTAAACACTTACTCCACTAAATACATAGTACATAGTGTTACTTAGGCTAAGATTATCTAACTTTCTCCTACTGTTTGCATGGCTTTCCTTTTCTAGAAGATGCTTGCCAAGCAAGAAGAGCAGATGAATCTGATTAAACAAGCAGTTGAAGTAAGCATCTGAAATGAAGGAAAATAATTAGCAAGCTATTTTTAATGCTCTTTCATGCCTAAAGTACTGTGTCTTTTTTTTTCTACAGATGTATATCCACCATGCTATTTATGATCTAGTCTTCAAATACGTTGGGACTATTGAGGCAAGTGAGGTGAGTTTGTTTGATTTGCTGAAGATTAGTTACATTAATCTAATGCATTCTAAAAAACTGTTGCCTTTCTATTGATTAGGATGCTGCTTTTAACAAAATCACGAGGAGCCTTCAAGACCTGCAGCAAAAAGACATTGGAGTGAAACCAGAGTTCAGGTGAGAGAGACTGTGGATTTCTTGGGTCACTGAGATGCTGTCTTAAAATAGGTCTCAGGCCAGCCAAGATGTGTTTTCTTTAGACAATAGCAAGTTTTTCTTACACTTTGTTCCTTTGATGGAAAAGCAAAGCTTTGCAAGTCTCACTTTAGGGCAGGTTTTGCATTGATAATTATCTCCTTTGCTTTTATATTCTTATTCCTCGCTCTCCATCTATAGGGTACAGAAATGCAAGTGTACTTGGAGTACAGATGGAAATATTTTAATACCATTCTTCATTTCAGCTCTGAATAAGTTAAAATTTAGGGTTTGGACATCATGTATGTCCGAAGGACCAGGAACTCTTTATGCTAACCATATCTTTCAAATTATTTTGTAGTTTTAATATACCACGTGCAAAGCGAGAACTGGGTGTGTTGAACAAATGTACTTCCCCTCAACAGAAGCTACTTTGTCTACGAAAAGTGGTACAAATTATTATGCAATCTCCTAGCCAAAGAGGTCAGTAAAGAGTGAATTAATAAGTTTAAACTTTTTTCTTAACCAGTATGCACAAAGCACTTTATATATACAGCTGTTTACATGCCACTTGTGTATTAAACGCCATTAGGCTGGGGTCTGCCTTGCAGGTCTCTAAAAGCAAAACGGAGGTAAGATACTTGTGGGGTGAGGTGGAGTATTTGGTTAGCTTATATGTGCTCTAGCTGGAGCTTGAGAGAAGCTTGCATTTGCTAGGATGTTTTCTCATGCTGAAGAATTGAGCGTGATCAGTTTCACACACCAGAGGATTGTTGCTGGACTGTTCTTGTATATTTGTCCATGTTCCTTGATAATCTTGAAATCAATACTCTTGTTTTTTGGCTCCTGGCAGCGTATTTTAGAGGGGGTTTGAGAAAATTTGAAGGGCTGCCTTGGTTACTTAATGCATTCTCTACTAGTAGAGCTGCCGTTTAATCTTAGGAGGTGGAACTCAATTTATAGGTATTGCAGTTGATTTGAACTATGATATGACTAACATCAGATGTAAATTCTTTTTTTTTAGTTAACATGGAAACCATGTGTGCAGATGATCTTCTCTCTGTTTTGCTGTATTTACTTGTAAAAACAGAAATCCCAAACTGGTATGTAACTATTTTGGCTATACAGTCCTATACGGTATCTTACATGCAATGCTGCTGTATGGGTAAATGTTTCTGAACTTGTAGTAATAACTTGCTGAAAGTGTAAGAGGGGCTGATGTAATGCACAAAACCTATTTTTGTTAGGACAAACTGCAAATGTGTATTACAGGTGTGACCAAATCAAGGACCTATCAGGAATCCTAGTGCTGTTTTTGTTGTTTTGATTCCCAGTCTAGAAAAAAGTTGTAATGGAGGCCATCTCTCTACCAAACCTGCATGTCAGTGTGGGATTCACAGACTGGTCCTTCCTCATCTGTGTTTGCAGCTGTGAAACCTTTATGCAACTTCTAGATGTTTCTCTACATGAAATGTATCAAACTAGGTTTGAACGCTTAAATGATTGCTGCTAGCCTGTACCACTGCATTGATCTCTCCTAACTATCAATAGAAGTATATCTAACCTTTCCACCTGTACCTGAACTGGATTTTAGTGTTGGTGTATCTAGTGTCTCAGATCAGCATTTTTTCCTTGCATCTGTAGCTGTCACTTTACAATGATGTTTGCGGTGCTTGAAACATTGATGTTTGACATGTGAAACAATCTCCTGCTGCTGTTACTTTGTCCTTCATATTCCTTATATTCAGTTAATAACTTCTGAGTAGGTAAGAGATAAGTAGAGATCTGATCCATCTACGAAGCTTAGAATAGCCATAGTATTGCTAGCCTAACAATCTTTCTAGAACAATTTTCTTAACCCACACCTATTGCCTGTCTGAATTGGCTAAGAGGAGTTGCAGTATTAAGATACTACATATCTTAATCATGCAAATACCATCTTGTATTTAGTGGTTCATGGCTTTAACTTTTTATTTCAGGATGGCCAACTTGAGTTACATAAAGAACTTCAGGCTTTGCAGTTCAGTGAAGGATGAATTGGGATACTGTCTAACCTCAATTGAGGCTGCGATAGAATACATACGACAAGGCAACCTCTCTGACAGATCAACAGTAAGCCACTCTTAAAGTCTGTCAAATGTGTATTTGATAAGCTTGACTGTTCCATTGTGAGTGTAAATCAAGTTGGAGTACACAAACAGCTAATGTAAGAATTCCTTTTTTGCACTTAAAATGAGTTGAGGTCACTATACCTGAAACAAATGCTAAAATGATCTAAGGGATTACAATGAAGTCTTAATCCTGTAGCAATACTTGTTGTTCATTGCATGCTCCTTGAGGAAGTAGTTAAATGTCAAGTCTGCCTCTTCATATGATTAGAGGAAAAATGACAGAAAAATTTTCCAGCGGCTCAGTCTTCCTAAGTTTCTCCTGTTTGTACCCTGTATCATGGTTGTGAAAGCAGTGCAGTACTCAAGAGTAGGCATAGCTTAAACAGACTTTTTATTTGATAATTTAAAAAAGCTTAGCTATCCTAGCAAAACATGTTGCAGTGTAATTTAGAATTATTCCGTAAATCTTCATACTCCAAAAATTCACTGTTTGCAGCACAGATTGTTGTACAGAGTTGATAGTTTAATGGGAGTGCAGGGCTATGATAAGGGGATGTTTGAAGGTCAAATTTTGCTCTGAGGATCTTCAGCCAAGCAGGGGCGGGAACTTTGTGGATGCCTGAGTTATTTCCTACTGGGCAACCAGACCTTCTGTCAATCAGGTCAAATCCCTGCAGGCCAATCAAGGATGATAATGTGACTTCAGAAACTTCTGTGACTGAAGAACTTTGTACCTAATTTAGTAAAGGAATCCAGTCTTACTGCTGCTGTAAAGCTTTCTCCTGTTGAAAAATTGGTTTTTGTGATCTGATGTGAAAACCAAAAGGAATGAACTTGGAATCAGAGTGAATTCAATGTGTCTCAGTCTGCCCACATGCAAAGCACTGGAATCTAATGGCAGGGGCCAGAATAATGGCTCAGTGTGCAGGGCTTGGGATGGGACAACCTGGGGCACAGTCTTAAAGAAGAAGCACTTAAACATTTTAGCCTTTTGTTGTTTTTGGTCTTGTCTGGGATCTTTCCATGAACCTGTCATGCATGGATTTGTTTTGTACACTCAAAAAAACCCCCAACCAACCCACTCATTTTGTGTAAAGAGACTGTACTATTTGTCTGTAATGCTGTATTGTTTAAAAAAAAATAAAAAATGATAGTTTAAAAGGAAAACAACCTGCTAAACAGTTTTGCTTCCTGCAGTCACTTGCTATCATTAACAATTAAGATACAAATGGCAGTGCTGGTGGTCTGGGTGGAGGACTGGAACCAAAGTAGAATTGTCTTCCACAGCAATGCCAGCAAGCTGGAAAAAACCCCACCCATACTGCTCTTAAATTTGTAGAACAAAGAGTTTCCTATTAAATGCCTGGTCCTATCCCTCCTTTCATGGCTAAGGATAGCAGGGTTTTTTTTATACTGGGATCACCCTCAAGTAACTTAGGTGCCACTGCGCTTTGTATTTATATCGTATTTATTTCTTTGAGAGATCATATCTTGAAAGATCTACATATTTGGGTAGTCTCATACCGCTTACATTAGTGTTTGCACTAATAAAAGAGCAAGCAAAATGCTTCTGCCCATGCCTCACCTGGGTCAGCTCCTAGACGAGTGCTAGCATGCTAGCTGCTAACTTCCTTGCGTTAGTGTGTATACAGTGAGCATGCGACAGGAACTCCTTTCTTCTATATTGCCTTTCATCAGAGTTAACAGGGCTTGGAGGCAGCACCCTGAGATGGGGTGGAAAACCGTAGAACCTTGAAGACAAGGAAGTAGATAACCCCCTGCCTTCTAGCACAGCTGAAAGAGCCAGACCCCCCTTTAGTGTAGGGTAAGGGAGAAGGTGGCATACAATGAAGAAGAAAATATGTGGCAAATAGCCCATTTGCAGGAATTAAAAAAGGATATTGAGGAGGTGGAGGAACATGGTAGAAGCTTCTGATACCGTTGCTCTCCCTTCATGAACTTAACAGTTGAGGAATTTCCATTGTTCTCTGATGAAGGAGACAACCTTCTGTTTAAAGCAGCAGCAGCTGTCATGTTGATGCCCCATGGTTTTGTTTTTTCCAGATTGTACTGGAAGGGGTTGTGGGGTTTAAGTGAGGAGGAACATGGCCGTGCCCTGGGGCTTCATTACAGTCCCTTGTGTGGCTACACTTAATTTTATGGCTGGCTTCAGACAGACCTTCTGGCAGCTGAGATGCTGTTGTCCAATCCCTAATGGAGCTAACTACATAAAGAAAACTCAGCAGGGACCTACCCTGTGGGATAATGGGTGTATTATCACCCTCATGTCAGTAAGAAGATTTCACTTAAGAGGCACCTGCCGAATCCTTCACCCAAGGTCATACAAGTCTTGGAGAGGCATTTTGGTAGTGGGGAGGAACGGAGCATGTAACTGATAGCACAAACAATTGGGTTTTATTTTCTGGGAGTTGTCAACCTTACTTAATTAGAATTCTAGTTAATAAATATTGGGCCTTAGTCATGTTTCTGTGCACAGCTAATGCTGTAGTTGAGAGGGTTGAAGTAAGGTATAGAGTAGGTAGGTAGAGCCACTAGGGAACAGATATCATCTTGTATGGAAGGAGCTGTCAGAGGCGGTGAGGTTGGCATGGAGGAAGTGCAGGTGGGAAGAGCCAGCAAAGGCAGACTTGAACACAAAATGAGGCTAATAAAGTGTTTTGAGGGGAGGGGGACGGAGGTAATTTCCCCAAGTCATCAGTTACAACCTGTGAAAGTCACCTTGGATAGGTCATTATACAGGTATACTCATATAGGTACATATATTTAATTTATCTAGTATAGTGTTAGATAGAAAGATTGTTAATGTTTGTGTGTGTATTTTCTAGATTATATAGATTTAAAATACCAGGGAGTCCCATTCAAAGCAATTTTTTTTTATATTCTTGGAATGCTAATAAAGCTGGTACAGGCAAGTTTTGTCTTGAAGGCTCAAGCTTGCTTAATATTTCAATTAATACCCGATTCTTCTGCCATTTGAAGATACGTGGTTTTAACTGGGATGGACTTTTTTCTTTCTGATTTATATAATAAGATAATACTTCTACATAAGGACTACAGTCTGAAGTGACTCTGGACTCTATGAAATAATTTTTCCACTTGGGAAATATTTCTCTTGTAAAATACACTGTGAAAGGAACGGTACTAAAACTACAGTAGGTTTTGCTAGTGCATGCTTAGATTCTCCATAGTGAAAGTATAAAGCTCTCTGAGCATCCATATTAGAAATTCTGAGGCTTCAGAAACTTCTATCAGCAGTAAAACTTTCACGCTTTCTTTTCCCACTTAATAACATCTACGTTCAAATATTTCTTGGGGAAGTTATTCCTGATCGCACTGAAGAATCTATCCAAGGAGACTAGTGTTATGCGCTTTGTAATTCTGAAAAGATATGCTTGGGTATCTTCACCTGAAGTACTTAGATTTGAAAAGATTAGCGAATGTTTGTCATCTTCATGTATCTAAACACAAACAACTTACTGTGAAGTACAGATCTGAACTTTTATCTCTAGACCTCACAGGCATGTTTTTAATGACATCGTTTGCTATACAATGGAGGGTTTTTTTAGGCAGCTTTGTGAGAGGCATCTGTTAATTTTGAAACTTGAGAGATCTAATTTCTAGAAAACCTGATTTTTTTCATCTTTGGTGTTCAAGGGATGTTTATTTGCAGTTCACTAGTTTCTTAAACTCCTTGCTGACTTACTGATGTTAAGAGCAGAGTTGGACTGTTTTTTACTCATTTGTATCTGGTCTTTGCAGACTTAATTTTAGAAGATATAGCCTGCATCCTAAACCATCAAAGTTTATCTGATACATGGGCATCTATCTGAAGTGAGATAGTCTTCAGTTTGATGGATGCTGGGAGTCTTTCCATTCCTAGGGACATAGTCGTTATCCAAGAACGACATTCAACGAATTTATGTTCACTGCCTGTCATAAGCAGTAGCTGATCAGAATCGAATATGTGCAAGTGTTTCCATCTGCTTTCTTAGAAAACGTTTTCTTTAGATTGCTGTTTTATTTCATGTGAGGTTCAATATTGCCATTTCAAAATCTGATTCTACTTAAGAACTTCCATCTGGTTTTTTAAAGCATGTATATTCTTTAGTGCATCCTGAGGTGTACCTTCAGATTTCTTAGGAAATGAGAAGTCATGATGTGAGAGTTGCACTACATGTCTGCTTAGCTCAGTCTCCCATTTGTAAGTGACCGGTAGGAAACACTGTATGAGTGAGTGTTGGAGAATAATGCTTCACCTGGTGCAGTTCTTTATTTTCCAGCAAGTGGCAGAGTGTTCAGCAGAGTCTTTGTTTCAGAGTTGTATCTCGGTCAACTTTTTTAATAGCCATCATGTAGACATGTCTTACATGAATTTGTCTAATGCCTTTTTGGGTTTATTTATATTTTCAATTTTTGCAACATCCTATGGCAATGATTTCTACAACAAACAACATTTTTTCCTCTTCTCCCCACTCCCTCCCCAGACCTAATGTGTTATGATTTTGATGGGCGTACCGGTTCTTACGTTTTGAGGAATAACAGATATTCATTCTTTGCATGTTTTCTTTGAACTTTTTGTGATATTTACAGGCCAGTTGCACAGTCAAATCTTTTCCAGAATGAAGAATCTTAATTCTCCTAATGAGAAAGCTGCATTGCACCTCTTACAGTTCTTGTTGTCTTTTATGTTTTTTCTAGTTTTGTTGTGTTCTTTAGGTGGTACAACCATAATTTCATTAATGCTCAGCTAGTTCATGGAGAATTACAGTAAAGGTGAACATCTACTTAGTATTTCTTTAAACACTAGGTGTGTGATCTTTTAAGTCTTAGAATCCTAAATGTGAAACTGATTTAGGTTTTATGTGCATCTGACAAGTTATAAGTGGTAAATATAGTGTTTAATATTTTTAGAAGTTATTTTGACCGTTAAGGTACTTTTTGCCTGTAAATGGGTAGATAAGTAATCAATCTATGTATTTTATTTTTAGGAATCTGAGAGACTGTGTGACAAGCTGCTTTTAAGACAAAGGATGAACTTGTTGTCCCAGATGTCTGCTACTCCAATAGATTGCTTATTTAAGGTTAATAACTTTTATGGCAGAATATATATGTACTTAAGTATTGCATGTTTATACCCCTTCCTTTCAGTGATTTTCTGAAATGTAGTGCAGTGTTAATTAATTACTACTGCAAAATATGTTTTAGTAGGTGCTAAAAGTGTGTTTTGAATTTAGTGCATTTCTGTGCCAAAATGTTACCAAGTTAATATAATCTTACGGATTTGAGCATGTTACACGAAATACCAAAGCAAATGAGGATGAAACGCTCCTGCTGTTGGTACTGATTGGCTCATTTAATGCACAGATGTGGTATTGCTATCTGGATGTCTCTCACAGCTCTTGATGCTTGAAATTGAAAGAGCTTTCTGAAATAATTTAAATGTGGTCACCTGACAGCTACTTCATATTATATGTTAATCTCATATTGTCATCCTAAAAGAATTTTGCCTATACAAGGACACAAAGCAGAGCTTCTAATTATATGTGTTCACAGCTTATGGCTAGAGACTCAGTAATTTTGTAGAAATGTTTTTGCACAGAGGGAGCTCAATTTCGTGATGGAGTCTAAAGAGAACAATAAGAATTGTTTTAATTTTTTATAGAAAGCGAAGTAAGCCAAGAACAGATTCTTTTTAATACTGAATGCCCATTAGGGGGTTTTGTGCTGTGATATTGTGCGTTTCTGCTTTCTAGTGCTTGAATTCATGTCTTTTATAATCGGTTCCTTTTGTTTTGTGCTTCAGTAAATGACTGGTTTTTTGTGGGTTTTTTCTTTTTTTTCTTTAAAAGGAGTCTTAATATATTGATCCCTCATTCTCTTTCTTCTTGTGGCTTTGTGTAGCATATTGCTTCAGGTAATCAGGAGGAAGTGGAGCGATTACTAAGTCAAGGTGACAGTGATAAGGACACTGTACAGAAAATGTGTCATCCGCTCTGTTACTGTGACAAATGTGAAAAGCTAGTTTCTGGGTAAGTGCTTTCCATCTCCACAAATACACAAAAAGCTACGTGAAAGTTTTAATCTAAGATCTGCTTTAGAAAGTATACTCCTTTTGCTTGTAGAGGAAGTTAGTAGCACTTCAGGAGGTAGTAGAGTATACGTTTGTGTGGTTTGAAAAAGCAGAAGAAATATCAGGGGAATATTGAGTGCCTTGGAACCAGCCAATTTTGCGATGGAGGCTGTATGTCCTTTGGTGAATGTGGTGTGAAATGTTTCTCCTTTTGAACCTAACTTAAACATTTTGGACAAACCCCACATCTCTTAACAAAACGTAAACCTGTGTGGAGAAGGATAAAGGATAAAAAGTTCCAAAATCAGGTTTTTGTCAGCTTTGGCATTTTTTTCTCATTCTCTTCCCCTTACCACTGCTGCATAGGTAACTGAGCTGCTTTTAAACCATTGTGTTTTAAAGGAAACTGAATGATCCTTCCATTATCACTCCATTTTCCCGAGATGACCGGGGGTACACACCACTTCATATAGCTGCTATTTGTGGTGAGTATTGTTGGTTTTCTTCACTTGTGTTTTCTTCTGCTTGTGTTTCTTATTTTTATGTTAGCATGTTTTCCAGCTTTGCATTAAAAGGGTGAATTTTGCATGAAAGTGTTTTCAGCTTATTTGCTATGGAAACTGGTATGTTGGCCCAGACTGGAGCTGCTGTATCTTCTTTTAAGCTCAGTTTCTTCTGGCCGAGTTAGTGTTTCTTTGCTGGCTGTTTACTTCTGCCTTAGTGGCTACCACAGCATTTCTTCCTTCAGCTGTGAAAAAAGTGAAAATATGTCATCGGAAACCAGTCTTGTTTTACAGACCTGGCAGATTGAGAAATTAATCATTCCTCTCTCCTGCAGCTAGCTATGCATGTACCATCTCCTGTACTGTACTGTTCATTATGCCATTGATCTTACATTTATTAGAAGATGTACTAATTTTCTTAGTGAGTTTTTAAAAATAAATAATTCCCTTTTTTCATTATTATCTTGAATCCCAATAGGAGAATGCTTTGTGTGACGTGGCTTTATTTTCCCTTCTTTTCTAAGTCATAAGATGCAAGCATAGTTTGCTTTTAGCTGGAGGTTCTTTTACGGAGCTTTGATCTTGGGTAATCTGCAACAAAAATACAAGTACCAAAGTAGTGACTATACAGTATGTAGAAACATAGTATGCAGAAATGCAGGGTATCTTGCTTTATAGTTCATGCTTGAATGTGAAGAGTAGCAATGTTCTTCTGCAAAGTTCACTTCTTTCTTTTAATGTCTGCCTATTTTTGAAGGGCAAACATCATTAGTGGATTTACTAGTAGCCAAAGGAGCCATCGTCAATGCCACAGATTACCATGGTTCAACTCCACTTCACCTTGCCTGTCAGAAGGGATATCAAAATGTTACAGTAAGCACCAAAAGACTTAATTAGAAATAAAAATAAGTACTTAAATATATGACTCTTAACTAAGCTGTTGTATTGTTACTGTCATTTAGGTCTTCTGAGAAGCTGTTACCAGAACTCTGTACCCTGTCAGAATTTGAGGATCTTTTATCATTGTAGTTTGCATATTTTATTTTCTCCTATACTGCAAGGTTTACAGCCATTTGTAATAACCAAGCAATTGACAGCTATCGCTATGCATGCCAGATCATTTGTCCAGTTCAGTAGTACAAATCTAATGCACAGTACAAACGGAGAGCCTGTTAACTTCTTTGCTCTTGATTAAGACAGAACAACCATTGCAGTCATTGGAATAAATTAAATGACTTTGCATTGTGTTTAGGATAGACTGTGTAACTACGTTAATTACTGTGTACCTGGATTTTGTATATGTGAGATTCTTCAGTTAGCATTGCTGAAATTAAGCTGTGTCTTCACTTGTATAGGCTCCTAAAATACAGGATAAATTATTGTGCAGTATATGTATTGTAGTGTTTGCTGCAGCAGATGATTCATTTTTTCAATGACAACTCTGAATATGTAAGAAGCAGGTTATAGTTGCTTCTTAGGGTAGGGCAAAACCAGTACTGTAATGCCAAGAGGGTAGCATCTAAAACAGGAGAGACAGCTGATTTTTTGTGAAGTGCTTCATCATGCTGGAAACCTAAAGGAATCCACAGAGTAACAATTGTTTGTCCATTAATTTTTTATTTACTTAAATGTCTACTTTTTTTTTTTTTTCTTTTAAGCTTCTCTTATTGCACTATAAGGCAAGTACTGATGTTCAGGACAATAATGGAAATACTCCACTTCATTTAGCCTGCACTTACGGTCATGAGGATGTAAGTAATTGTTTTGTAACAAACTAAATAGTCTAATGGATTGGAATTACACTGTGATGCGAATTTGCAGTAAACTTACATATTGTAAAAAGTAAATAAAAAAGATTTGAAGGCTAACTAATGCTGTAAATGAGGACTTTATTCAGTAGTTCATAGCAATTTTTATTATGCATTCACATTAAAGATAGTAGTATTGTGCAAGTTTAGTTGAGTTATTTAACTCTTCTTTTAATGACACTGAACTATAAAAGCCTGCCCATTAGGCAATGGATTATATGAGCAGCAATGAAAAAAACCTTTTTAAGATTGTACATGTTATATGAATTGAGAGACAATACTATAATTTATTGATAGCTTTCCTTTTCTTTCCAGTGCGTCAAAGCTTTAGTCTACTATGATGTCCATTCCTGTAGACTAGATATTGGTAATGAAAAGGGAGATACTCCTCTCCATATAGCTGCTCGTTGGGGCTATCAAGGGATCATAGAAGTGCTTTTGCAAAATGGGGCAAATCCAGAAATTCAAAACCGGATGAAGGAGACTTCCCTACAGTGTGCACTAAATTCCAAGGTATTCTTCTTTATCTTCTGTCCTGTTTTCTTTCTGATGCAGTTCCATGGAGGTGTAGATGCTTACCTGCTAATAGAATTTTGTGGTCTGGTACTATTAAAGTAAAAATGTGTGTTTCATTTTAAGGAGGAAGGGTCACATTTTAAATCTAATGGCATAAATACAGTTTGTGGTATAGAACATAAACTTGTAAATGGGTATTTTTAGTCTGCTCTGTCATAACCAGTTAGTGGTACTAGGTTGTTGGCTAATTTGTGTTTCCGTCGGTAGATTCGTCTTTCAGTGGAGTTACGCTGATTCTCTTAATATTTTTATGCAGATTTTGTCATTGATGGAATTAAACTATCTAACGTTTGAAAGAGGACAGAGTGCTTCTGAGGTAAGAACCAATGCAAGTTGCTGAACGTTTTTTTGCCTATGTTTAACCTGCTTAATCTGATAAGTAACTTTTTCTGTTTTGGTTTGGTTTTTGTTCCCTAATTTTAAGTCACCGCTTAGGTCCCCTCAGCGCTCAACAGAAACTTTCAGCAGAGGATCATCTGTCTCAAGCCTGTCCTCAGCATCAACTGATATAAGGCAAGAAGAAGTAAAAAATAGTTACAAAGAGGTAAGACTGAGGTGTAAGTGTTGACAATAAGCAAAGTATAGGTGGGTAGAGTGATATTTCACAACACTGTTTTAAACTGTTTCTTTGCTTTCTGTCTGGTTTGGAAAATTTTATGCTGCTTTTCTCTGGTGCTTGTCATTTCAGTATCTAAACACTATTTTTGTATGGTATCAACTGCTCAGCACATTATTTCTGGGGGAAATTTGAAAGCATATT
Source organism: Falco cherrug (assembly GCF_023634085.1). Taxonomy (NCBI): domain Eukaryota; kingdom Metazoa; phylum Chordata; class Aves; order Falconiformes; family Falconidae; genus Falco; species Falco cherrug. The sequence goes on along the minus strand of NC_073710.1, from coordinate 11,207,175 downwards.
TGGAACAGTGTTCAGATTTACTGCCATTAACTACATAATTTCAGAATTTATTGAGGTTTACAAATTGATAACGGCAGTCAGTGCCCCAAGGACCTTGCTGTCCTGTCCAGGAATTAAATGCTATTGTTAGCTTACAAAATCTGTCAGGGAAGAGACACTCATACAGGCATACTGGCAAACAGCTTAACAAGCTAGAAAGTTAAGACAAACTTTCAAAATAGGTGTGATCAAATCACATAGGAAATCAGTTTTGAAACATGTGAAGAAGTACACGCTATATACTAATATGTTGCACATATGTGTTTGCTGATTTTGGTCTGTCCACACCAACCAAGATGCTGTCCTCTGAATTTTTTCATGTGAGACCTCAGAATCATACTTTCCATTTATCCCCTCCTAAGACTGTCATATCAGCACTCCTTCCGATGCTTCTCTCATTATTTTTTTCCTTCCTCCTGTTCCATTTTTTCCCAAATTGACATCCTTAGTATTTTTGTTTCTCTCCATATTACCTCTACATTCAAATTCTTCCTTTTCCTGCTATTAAAAGGTTCTTCTCTTGCCAAAAGTTTCTTTTTTCTAAAAATGTTCAAGCAACTCAAGGATGTAATGTTTGACTGGACAGTATTACTTCACACTTCATTATCAAGTATTTATGAGAGCCTGGGTGTAGGAGTGTACCCCTCTGTTTGTACAGAGTCAAGTACCTGAAGGTCTAATGTATGTAAAAGTTTGCCTCATATTTTGAGGATTTATTTTTCCTTAAAGGAACAAACTCATCTCACCCAAAACCTAAGACTACTTCAAACCATGTAAAAAGATTACAAGCAGATTACGCTTTAGATTCTTAGGGTTAACGACCTTCTCCTGTAATCCAGCTTTCGTTCATTTCTGTGTGCCAAGTTTCACACGGGCTCACTGCTCTGATTCTGTGTAAGCACAGAGGCAAGGGCGTAATCATGAGACAGCTCCGTGAAGGGAATGCCACTGGAAGTTACTGGAAGCTGTTAAGGTCAGTTTTCTAGACTTCAAGGCCGTGGATTAGAGGATGCAGTTAGATCTTTATTAGTCATTGCTACAGGTGAATTAAACTTTGCTAAAATGAGCATACACCAGTTACGGTGTGTGTCTTGTATGTGGCTTGTTTACAACTTGGAAAAGAGAGAGCAAAAGAGCCAGACGTGTCAATTTGGAACTTTCTCTGTTGGAAATAATAAATCCTTGCACAATTTCTGTTCAGCAGCAGAAAAACTGAGCGTTTGAGTGAATTGCAGTAGATTTGTTTTGTCTATTTTTACCTTTAAAGGAAGGTACTTCTGTTCCATGGGGGAGTGAGAAAGCAAACTGGGAAGATGGGGAAATGCATGTAGCAGACATTTTGCCCTAAGTACTCTTAGTAAATTATCTATAAGCTGCATAACAGATGTTGTATGCTGCTCCACTGCTAGCGCCTGAGGCAGTTTTTAGAACTGTAAGGAAGTTGTTATTTTTGGAAATAAATTATAAGAGCTTGTGGGTCACTTGCTATTACTGTTAGGCATCTTGCATGTGATAAGACTGGCTCCTGAAAAATCATCAAGACCTTTACATTCTACAGTGACATTATCCTGTATGATTAGGGGAAATTTATGGGAGGCACAGATCTCCCTAGTGTATATAGTCCATTTTAGATGTGTGTGTGTAGATAATGGGATTCAGCTCACCTAACTCCAGATGTTCAAAAGACAATTGTCTTAATTTTTGACATCTATTTTCTCTCCTTAGTCAGCGGAGAGAAATCAGTACCTCCAGAGAGGAATTAATCTCAAATTAGTGTGAGCCGAGCTGCGCTCAGGTGTCATTTGTTGACTGCATTCTGTTTTGTAGTTACCAGAGGAGGAGTTTAAGTAACTGGCTTAGATTTAAACAGCTGACTTCTAGACATTCGAAGTTAGGAAAGAGGGATCTTGCCTTCAGTGCCTAGTGCACGACTTCAAGGAACATCACCTTGTGTTAGAAAGGTAATGATAAAATAAAACTTAGCAGCTTTCCTAATAAAGATAAAAATGGATAGAGAGATTTAATCTAGCCGCTGATCTTTCAGCTGTAAATATATCCTGTTCTGCTAAAACCCTGAAGAAAGAGATAAGACCAGTAAAGCACAAGTTCCTTTTAGTCTCATTCTGCCTTGTTTGCTTTACCAAACACTGCAGTCACAGTTAGCAAGATAGTTATTTCTAGATAAAGGTTGAAATGTGACTGTAGCTCTGACCCCATGGCGTTTTCACCTTGCAAGATGTTTCTTAATATTGAAACAATTTTGTTTACACAGCAGCATCTTTGATAATTCTAGCACAGTGCTAGAATAATTTGCTATAATGCTGAAACAAACATTCACAAAGCTTAATAAATGATTCTTCCAGTCTGCAGAGGCTGGACAAGTTGCCTATTGATAGTACTAATGGACTTTCCCTGCTCTTTTCCTGGCACCTGTCTCATTTCTATGAGGTTAGATCTGAACTTCTTCATGTGAGAGAGTCAGAGGAGAGGCAGGGAGACAAGCACGTCTCATTTTTCTGCTTTTGCAAGATCGGAAGAATCAGGGGAATGGCATCAGTGCACCGCAGAGCATCTTCCATCATTTCTTCTCTGCACTTGCCTCTTTCCCCCTTGCAGAGCTCATAAACAGGAGAATACCAACACCAAGCAGTCATGCCCAGGCATTAGCTGGCCTGAGCATACACGTCTTTAATTGGTGTAATGGTGGTACCCTGGAATAACTCTTGGAGCTGAAGAGACCTGGCTTTTGCTAATGCATATCCTTTGATATTTATATCTTTACAGATTTTAAGTAGGAGAACAAATTTCATACTTACAATCAAGTTAGATTTGTAAATGTTTGGGTTATTAACATAGGAATAAACCAGTGATCTGCAGGTGAGCAACTGGAAAACTGTTTTTTCATTCTTAAACTGTTGTTTCTCAAATAGCAAAATAAAACCTGCCGTCTTTGTGCTTCTGCTAGCATGTAGTAGTTCAGCTAGAGTCCAAACAGTAGTAGTGTTTATCAGGGTAGAAATTGGTCTTGAGTAGGGATTTTTCATGTTAGGTTCACAACAGAAATGCATGGTCAGCTGCTGCTGAAGCAGCATAAAAATGTGTATCACCTGACATGGCTTTGTTTGCATGGACTACGTGCCCTGTGTTTAGGTGAGTTCTGGTTATCTTTAACTAAGCAAGTCAGAGATCATCCAGTGTTCACAGGCCTTGCACAGCTTTTGTGCTTCATAAAAGGAGAAGGCTTTTCCTTTAAAACTTTATCAACAAATATGAAATGGGCCAGCAGTAATCCTACCACATGAGCTTAGGAGGTTAGTAAAGGACACAGGATTTTCTGTGTCCTTCTTAATACCAATACTAGCAAAGCAAATTAATTGTTTTCTTCATACGTAGGTGGAAAAACTCCTAAGAGCAGTTGCAGATGGAGATCTGGAAATGGTAAGTCTTAGCATGGCTGTTGAGTGTTGTTGAATTTTAATTTACCTCATTCAAATTGAGGAAGTTATTTGTAAATAATATGAAGTAAAGAATGCTTTGGGTACTACCTTCCTTCAGCAACTCAGCTCATTTTCTATAAAGAATATTCACTCTGTGTCCCCATATTATTTTACATACAGTGCTTTAAGGCCCATTATTTTGACATTTCCATGACCTCTTGCACTAACAAAATTACTTTAAATTGGATAATTTCTTTTTTAGAAGGCCTTTTGTTTAAAAATCTATGTTTAGTCACCTGTAGGAGGTCCAAAGAGCTTGGGAAGAGTAACAAGGCAGGCGTGTTGAAAGGAAAGAGTAATTTATTTGCTTGCAGGTGCTCAAGCTGCACTACCAAATGCTGTTGTTAGATGGGGAGTATGGTGCGTTGCAGAACAGTAAAAAGATACGTATACTGAGGTCACAGTGTTGGACTGGATATGCAGTCAGCACAAAACAAAACAAAAAAGGTAAAATAGATGAGTTTTCAGGTAAACCAGATTTTTGACTGCAAATCCAATAGAAATTGTTGTTATTCCCAGTTGCTTGTTCCTGTGTCACAGAAGTATTTCACGTCTTTTCCCCTATGTGAATTGATGCCTGCACTCAAGTAGTAATGCTGTTCTGGAGACTGGATGGTGGGATTTACAGTTTGGGGTGTTTTGACTTAGGAAGCATTCCAGGAATACAGTGATTTAAAATCCACAAATGCTTTTTGATTCCTGAATTGCATGGTTCTCTAATGCTTTGAATATTGTCTACTCTTTATGGCGTGTTTACTGCATGTAGTAATTGTGCATAGGTACTACAAATGAAAAATGAGCTCTTTGTTTGTTGGGATACCTTTTGATTAATATTTCGTACAGAGAGGAAATTTAGGTGACACCAGTCAGTACAGAGACGTTATCTTAGTGACATACAACTTTCCTGTAGTTTCATGGTTGTAGGGACATACAACTTTCCCTTCAAATAGATAGCCGATGGTTACTGTAATACCAGTTTCAGAGCTGATGTCCTGTGATTTGTGATACTTACCACCTATCTTGACATACTTTTTACTTACTATTGCCCTTTATTCCTGAAAGTTTGAACAATAAGGTGCTTCCAATGTCACTCTACTGAAAAATTGAAGATGACACAGAAATCTTTGCAAGTTTTGTCTTTGGAGACATGTATAAGGCTGCACATTTATTGATTGTTTTGTAGTTCACAGAACAAAATCATGAACCCGTGTGAGAATGCAGGATCTCTCTGCGGGGTGCATTTTCTGAAAAATGTGTTTAATGACATGTACTAGAGTTACACATGCTAATGAAGCATTACACAGTCATAGTAACATAGATAATCTACATCACAAAATACATACCATGTTAATATTGATCCTCTGATGTTTTATTCCAGTTGGATGATAGAAATTAATTTATCAACTGATAAGGAAAGAAATGTTGAGTAAATATGATTCTAGTTTATAATATAGCTTAATAATTATTTCTAGGTCAGCCCTTAAGTCATTTCAGGAAGCAGCAATACATAAAATGGGGACATTTACCATCTTCCTGGCAAGTAGTAAACATGAATGTATTACACAACTTTTTACAGACTTCGTGAAAATCTAAACAGCTTCATGAAAATATTTTAAGAAAATTAAATATAGTGCTATAATTTGCTAGATAATTAGTATCTGGCACTGTTCAACAGATAACCAGCAATGAAAAGCATATAGAAATCTAATCTATGCGTTCAGATGACAAAACCACCTTATTTTTTGTGGCTTTGCTTTCCACATTACTCAGGTTCACGTAAAACTGTTCATTATAAAGAGAATTGTCCAGTCGAATGGCAAAGGTTTCAGCTTGCATATCTATTAAAAAACACGGTTATTTAAAAACTCTTACTTTGTTCTGACAGCCTGAGGTCTGTCTCCATAGGAACAGAACCAGCAGTGGGGTCATTAGTGGTGCTGTAGATTTCTGCTGTGGCAGCCAATTGAGCTTTGCAAGAGGAGACATTAAAAATAAAGTGCCACGAAACTGGAAGATTAAAAATATAAAAATATATGTATATCTATCTATCTGTCTCGTGCTGTGATTGTTCAGGAAGCCAAAAACAACCTTTGCCTCGTTGTAGCACCTGCAGACTTAAAAGCAAGTATGCTTTAGGTTGGAGATAATTATGTTAATTAATGACAGTTATTTTAATCAGCTGACTCAATGGCAACTAGTTCTACATTTTGAAAATAAAATTCAGTCCACTGTGGTAAATCTTCTGTGTTGTTATGAGAAAGAAATATTTTGAGATGGTATGGAGGGGGTGTCTGTATCAAAAGGATTAAGCTTTACTCTCAAAATACATTTCAGAGTTATGCAGCAGCTTTTTTGGGGGAGGTTTTCAAACTGCACTTTTTACATATTTAGTGGTTGCTGACTGCGTAGAAAATTATTATAGCTCCATTACTGATGGAGACTGTTAAGAGTTGTTTTCGCCCGTTGTATATTGCTTTGAAGAAAGCCTTTATATGGCTCTGAGTCAGCGAAGTATGGTGTAGAAGTAGTTGATACGGCTTAACATCAGTTTTTGGTCTTTCATTCGTAGCGATTTGACTTGGTGGTCAGATGTATGCCATGGCTTCGTAGTGATGGATGAACCATTCAGCTTTCAACAAAAATGCTTAGATTTTAAAAATAAGCAAATAAAACCCCCACTTTTAGTGTTAGAGTGGGATAACACTAGACAGACCTGGGAGGCTACATAACCTCTGCTGTTAAAAATATTTGAGAAGAGATTGGTCAAACTTCTGTCAGTGGTATTGAGTAAGAATTGACTTTGTCTCAGCATAGAATACAGGATTAGGCACTCTTCTGAAATCCTGTCAACCCAGCTAGCCTTGGCTCTTCTGGTGAAACAGATGTGCGCAAAACCACCACAAAACCCCCCAAATCTCTTGTATAAAATAAATCTTGTGGAGCAGCTAGAAGTCTGGCATACAGGGTACAGTGCCCCGGTAGTGTTCTACTAAATACGCCAGGAAGCTTGTTACTCTACAGTGTAAAGAAGGTTTTAGATGACAAGTTAACTGGCAAGGGGAGATTATGGACAATTTCCTGAGATGCTTTGGGGTGTGCCTGCTTAAAAGTGCTTTTAACCTTTTGACCAAAAAGACTTTAAACCAACAAGAAAATGGCTATTCCATTGTAATTATAAGGATGTATGAATGGGAGTAGTGTGTTCAGATTTTTGGTGAGACACTGATACTAGTGTGTAGAGGGCTATCTGTTTGCATAATGAGAGCAGCAGTACTGAGTTGTGGTAGAAGAAGGAGGAAGTCTCAAGTGGGAGAGCCTTGGTCAGTCTGCAGGGCAAGAGGGAAGTGAAGTGATTACTATTTTAGACATGTACAAATGTAGCAAATAGTAAACCTTGTGGCTTTCCATAAACAAACAAGCTCGAGAGAAGATTTTAGTCCAGAGAAAATGTGGAATTTGCAGGGAAAGTAATATTCCCTGAGAAGAACATCCCTTTTCTGTCTCAATTTATGTTGTTATTCAGAATTGGGTGTATGGCCCTTACTAGTTGTCCTAGGATTTATTCTAGCTGCATCTGTTTAATTGGATAGATCATTAATGCATGTTTGGTTTCCCAGAGCTACCTTAATGGTAAGAAGCGGAGCTTGCTGACAAATGCAAGAGCACATACAGTGGGAGGAACCTACTGGAAATTCTTTTCTCCCCATTCTTCTCTTGCCTAGGATCTGTGGAGCTCTTGGATTGGTCCAGTTCTGTGGCATCAAACCGAATCCACAGATCCAGCAAAGATACTTCTATCTCAGTTTCAGCCAATAGTGGTTCCTCGATTTTGCTCCATGCCACTGTTCAGTGGGAGGCAAAGGGCTGATCTTTCTTCATGGTAACAAGACAACGATACATCTTTCGACAGCTCTGTTAAAAGCTGCTGAAATAAAAAAAAGAGTAAAGGGAAGACCCTTCACAAGGTGACATGTATTACAGCTTCGTACCGACTGTATATAATCCCATAACTTGCTGTGTCTGGGAACTTCCCAGAAGATCTGCAGGAGAGATCTAACCTCCTCACACAAGTGCCCTGATTTCTCTTCTGTCTCAGTTTTTCAGTGCTGTGATGTTACGCCTTTCATGCACCTGGAAAAAGCTGACTGCTAATGTATTGTCCCCTGCATTAGGAGACATATTTAAATATTTAAAATAAATATTTAAATAAATTTAATTCCCACTTCTGTCTTGAATTTCTGAACGACTTGTCTCATTGAGCGTAATTGCAAACTCAGAATGATTTTCACACTAGGTAGATGTCAGGCTTAACATTGCCAGATGGTGTAATAATGGAGACTTAATGCAGTCCCTACTAATTCTAAGATGCCTTTAGTTTACAGCAAATTAATGAATTTCAGGATTAAAATGTATTTCTTAGCTTTTTTTGGTTGCATAAAATATAGTGGAAAATGAACACGCAGTAAGCATTGCTGTTTGTAAATTGCATGTGAATGCTCTGAGTCCTACGACTCTCTTCATTGAAGGGCCTCTCTCCTCCTTGAAAACGAGGCATTGTACATTGAGGAAAAACTGAAACTGTGAAGCTTGTGGGAAGTGACAGACCTAAGAAAAGTCAGCACCCCTGCAGAGTTTTGGATATTGGTTAAACGTTGTCATCCTTGTCACTTTTTACGTTCATTAAAGCAGAAGGTGAACGGAAATTTGCATTGATACAAGCTGGCACAAATCATCTGAGCTGAAAGGACTTGGAGGGTTTCAGAATGCGTGAACGTTGAAGTCCTGCTCGGGCAGCAGAAGTCGGTTATAATTTACTTCACTGCTAGACGTGGTGAACTTTCTAGCTGCCTTGTCAACAACAACATTGGATTTTTTCATTTGGCCTGTGGGCAGCTGATGCCGGGAGGTAGCTGTATAGTCTCCCTGAGATACTCAGAAGTGTATGTTTGTGAAATCTTACTTGTCTACATACACAAATTTATTAGGGTGTAGAACCTTTGGACTCTATAACGGAGGATTTGCTTTTTGTGCCAGGTACGTTATCTCTTGGAATGGATGGAGGACGACTTAGAAGATGAAGATGACACAGCCAGTACATCAAAACCAGAATTCTGCCATCCATTATGCCAGTGCTCAAAATGTGGGCCAGCACAGAAGGTTGGAGTATTCATTCTGTAAAAAGAATAATTTATATTCTTGTGATGTAACTTTTAGCTCTAGAGAAGTAGCATTCGTATTGCCCAACAGCTCAGTATCTCTGTCTAAAAATACACAGATCTTAACAGAGGTCATCTGTTGTCATGGAATTGTTCTCTTTTTAATTGAAATGTAGAAAATTTTGGATACAGAAAGAGTGTTCAAAGACTTGCTTAATATCTAATGGAGTGAAAAAACTTTGCGGTTTGCTTTTAGAACACGTGGACTGCTGTTGTTGAGGTCTGGACAACTTTGAATAAATGGGAAAAATTATTTTCTAAGCCTCAGTTTCTCCTGGTTCTCTTTTATAGTTTACATTGCTAACGGTCACAGAGTATCTGCTTATCTGATAGTAATCAGTTTAGCAAGGAATACCTGCTAATCTTATGATCAATGTAATGCTGTTAAAGTCTTTTTTTTAATTACATGACATTTTCATACAAGCTGTATCTCAAAGCTCTTCAGAGATTAAATATAATTGCAAAGACTTCAAGACTTCTCTCTCAGTTGCAGACTTCCTTTCCCCTTATTTATCACGGACTGTGATAGAGAAAACACTTTTTTCTCTTCTTTAATTTAAATAAGGAATGATCCCAGCTTCTTGGAAATAGAAAAACAATTACTTGCCTTTCAGGAAGAAACTGTATTACTGTGCCTGAAGGTATACATAACTGGATAAGTCATAGAATCATTTAGGTTGGAAAAGACCTTTGAGATCATCAAGTCCAACCATTAAAATTAAGTAATTGCAAAATAAAGTAACAGCAAAATAAACCAAAGTATAAATTTTCAGTGTTTTGGCTGCTTTGAGGTAACAGTAACCATATCTCTTAACTGAGAAAATGTGAGATGGCTTAACTTTTTCTGAACTCCTCACTGCTACCTTATGTTTATTTTGTGCAGGCTAAGAGTGTGCCAGTTGTCCTTAAATACTTCACATTCACACCGTGCTTTATTCTCTGGTAACACATGTCTATGTACCCTCAGTACAGAGATCATGTGCTAAAGATCCCAGAGCCTGAGACCATAAAGTTCATTTTATTGGTAACAGAGGCAGCAGTGGCATTTGTTGTGGAATTTACTTGCCTACTGAATAGAGGGAACTTATTAACTAATCTTAACCAAAATGTATTACGTAGGCATACATTTAAAAGCGCACTGAGGATGGGCAGAGTGAAAGACTGTACCACTCTAAATGTTAGGCACCTGCACAGTTTGTGATAGGTGTAAAAAAAGGATGTTCTGTACTGCTGTGAGCTGTCTTCCAGGCAGTTTCCGTATCTTGACTCCCCATGGGAGTCTGTTCTCTGGGTCAGTGTTACTTCCACACGAATAAAATTAATTTTACTTTTTATCCTTATTACCTTGAACTTGATGTAGCAGTAAAATAGGTGTGTAGTGTCTGTCTCCAAGAGCATAAATGTCTGTATAAGTGACAGTAACTCATAATAGTAACAGTTACTCTCCATACCTATGAGCATCCTAAGAGCTGTATAAAAGCTGGAAGTTTTACTTCTGTCTCAACCTGTGCTGCTTTAGCCTTTTTTCAGTATCATGAATACTTTGCCTGGAATTCTCTATATGAAGCTATCATGTTGGCAGAAAGGAGAGAAAAATAAAAATTATTGTTCCGTTAAAAAGTACTACCAAGCTGCTCTGGTTCATTAGGTTTTTTCCTGAGGGTCGCAGTTTAGCGTCTGTTGCAAAGTCCTTGTAACGTCAGTCTACCTGTTTGTATCTGCTTAGCAGATATTTGGCAGCTTTTTGGTCAATAGAAAGTAGCATGATGAATGACATAGTTTCGTTGCGTGTTTTCCTCAACAGAAATTTGCCAGGATCTCTGCTAATGGACTTGGAGTGAATGTTTCAAACCAAGATGGTTTCACACCGTTGCATATGGCTGCACTGCATGGACACTCGGAACTTGTCTCTCTCCTGTTGAAACATGGAGCCAGTGTCAGTGCCAAGAACGCAAAACATGCAGTTCCTCTTCATCTAGCTTGCCAGAAAGGTCACTTCCAGGTAACTGAGGCCCTTCATCAATGCAAGCTATTTAACACTTCACCACCAAGAAAAAAGCTCTTTTGCAAAATTATCAACAAGACTAGACCAGGAACAGTGAAGATGAGTTTGTTGATTCTGTATTTTCTTTCGGTGTCTGAACCTCCAGACAGAAAGGGGATCTTTCAACTGAAATGGTTTCAGTAGGCACCTTTTCTTTTTAAATGACCTGAAATAATGGTTTAGTCAAAGTGCTGCGAGTAACTACTGTGGTACATCAAACCCTTTAAAAGTACCTTGTGCAGCTGAATCCTCCTGGGTATTTTCTCTCTGTACCTTCTGTTCAAGGAGGTTGTGTGTAAATCTGTTGATGCAATGGACTTGTTATCTTCAGTAGCCACAGAATTAAATATTTACTGTATCTTCAACTCATTTAATTAGATCCTGAGCCAAGTGGAGCTCTGAGGGTAGCACATATCCTCATCCTGACTTCGAGTCAGGCAATCATAAGAAAAGAAGGAGAAGCATGAACTGGTGAGGGGAGTATATTCATACGGGAGGGAGAGTAAATGAGAGGGGAAAAATAACGATCCTGAAAAAGCAGGTGCAGACAGGCAAAGAGGAATATGCAGAAAAGTGGAAAATAGGGTTTTAAGAATAAAGAGCTGAGGGCTGCAAAAGGAAAAAAAACATTGAGAGAATTGTGAAGATGATGGGGGAAGAAAGCACTAGGGAAGCAGGAAGAAAACAAGAATACAACTCATAGGTTAATGAAGGTTAATTCATGGGGTATTTACAACAACAAAATCCTTGTAAGTGCTCTGATGAGTTTGGAAAGGGTGGAAGGATGCAGTTGCAGTGGTGGTTTGGTTTTGATGTTTTATTAAGTTATTGATTATGTATGTTTTTTACATATCCCTTTCAGTTGCTTAAGGTTTTTGGGTTTTTAAAAGTATGTAGTAAAATACGAAAATCAGTATGATAAAAAGAGATGCTTGTGGTTATCTGTTTGGCAAAGATAAGACCTGTTCTCTCCATCCTTTTTTCTGCCATCCCTTTTTCATTGTAGATTTCAAAAGAAGTTTAAAAACAAAAAGGAAAAAGATGTGGGTTTTTTTACTGCATTATTATGATTAGCTGGTATCTTAAATTAAAAAGTTGTTACATCTTTCAATAGGTGGTAAAGTGTCTGATGGATTACAATGCTAAACAAAACAAAAAGGATATCTATGGAAATACTCCTTTAATTTATGCATGCTTGAATGGTCAGTATGAGACTACTGCCTTGTTGTTAGAGGTAAGATCACTGAAAACAATGTTTGGAATAGTATTTCTTATGTGATATCTGTGCTTATCCAGTACTAGGGATCAGTATTTTTAGTTATGCATCTGTCTGTCAAAACTACTCGGGGCGGGGGGGGGGGGGGTGTGGGGGAGGAGGGGGAATAAGAATATTTGTTATCTCACTCCTTTCAGTCCCTTTCTTTCATGGTTTTTAATTAGATAAATACTACATTTCTATTTTATTTAGATAAATAATACTTTTCAATTCTACAGCTGGCTGTTTTTATGGAACTTTTTGTGGCAGGTGTTAGGTTTTCTAGCTTATGATTCTATCACATAGAATTTCTGTGATTTTTTTAATCGCTTTTAAACTTGGAATATGTAGTAGACACATGCAAAAATGAAATTAGCTGATCCATGAAGTTGTGGCTATGACAGAGGAGGAAATAATACCATCAGGTGACTTATTGTTGAACTGGTGATCGCTAGCTCATGCTTTCTACGTTCGTATACAGCTACAAGGCTTCTGTTGCTTTGTTCTCATTCATACATTGAAAAGGAGAGTAAAACAGAGTGGTAACGTGCTATCTCCATTTCGTGCTACTCTGCCTTTATAACTTCAGTTTAATCTTGCTCTCCAGCATGGAGCTTCTGTTAACCTTTCTAATGCCAAAGGAAATACAGCGCTGCACGAGGCTGTGATAGGAAGGAACGAAGCCCTGGTAGACTTGCTGCTTCAGAACGGTGCGATGACACACATAAGGAACGAAAGGAACTGTACCCCTGCAGACTGTGCTGAGCCGGTGAGTGCAGAAATCTCATTTCTGACATAAGGTTTTCCTAAAGTTCCAGATGAGTAATGTAGGAAAGAAAACAAATATAACTGTTTTCACAAAATTTGCCAATAATGAGTGATATAAAGATTAAGATGCCTGCTTACTGTAAAACATACAACTGTGGTATATGAAACATGTTCTGTTTCTAAAGTAAGTTAATCCTAGACGAAAAGGATGAGCCAAGAAAGAGTGAAAGCACATACATGAATGACAATGACGTTAAAAACTATGCTAGTAATGGCAGAGAGAGCAGAAGAAATGTTGAATGTAGGAAAATGAACACCTTTCTCTAATCAGTTACACTGCTAGCGGTCTTCCTTGTTTCACCCACCATCTTTTGCCCTTCATGTCTTTTGATACCTTTTATCTTGTCATGGGTAACTCTGACCTTCCCATTTATTAATAGCACAATAACGTAATATGTAATATTAAATTGTAAAGAACTGTTTCACTCTTTAAATGATTTGATGCATGGTCTCTATCTTTATGTGCTTAAATAGCTTATGAGATGTAGCATAATGACCACAAAATTCTGTACTGAATCTATTTTAGTATATGTATTACCATTTAAACTGAAATTAGCTTAACCGTAAATAATACAGTTTAAAACAGTAGGTCAAGACTAAAAAATCAGCATTCCAAACTTGTGGAACACTGATTCTGTCCCTACTCAAAAATTACACAATTTAAAGTTTGTATTTATAATGATGTATTTTTGTGTGTGTTACATTCATTTTGGCAGCAATTACTTAACACACTTTGCATAGACTAGAATCCTAAATTGTACTGATGTTTTTCTTTTTCTTTAATAATGGTGAAAATGGCAACTTTTAAATTTAAGAATTCAAATATCATTAAGTTGCTGGAAACAGCACCAAGCTATGTACCTACATCAGCAGAGAGAGAAAAGGAGTGTGACCAGCATGCTACTATCAAGATAAGAAAAAAAGGTACATGTCATATTTCCACTGGTATGAATAAAAAGGGATTTAGGCACTCATGTGCAACTGCATCAAATATTTTATATAATTGATTTATATATAATTAAAATCAGTCAAGTATTTTGCATATCTATTACAGGTAACACCTAAAATACTATAACTAAGTGCAGTAGACTTTGTATTGTACTCATGACATTGCTGCAAACGCAGTTTTCACTATTTTGGTGTATGGGGGGAAATTTTACATACAAAAGCATTTAAAAAACCATGCCACATTGGAGATGATGTAATTAACCATGTCATAGTTGTCCATTTCAGTGCAAAGTAAAACATCAATTTCAGTTGCCTGTAGTTGTCATTTACATTGCCCTAAAACTGTTTAGGGAGTGGCTCTTCCATTAGGTACTGTCCCTCTTATTATGGGACAGAAATAAGAGCTACAAAGGCCACTGTCTTAACTGTTAAGTACGGTTTGCAAAAGAATGACTTTGAGTAGATGGCAGCATATAGTACAGTCTGAGCAGGTGTGTTGGGACACGGTACAGTTTGACAATACAGCTGAGCTGACGTAATGGCTTATTGCCACCTAAAAGAGATGGTGTCTGTTGCTCACCATCCATCCTCCCCTCTTCCCTCTCACCCTCAGCTTCTGGTCTTGCTTATCCACTACTTTCCTTACACTGGCTCAGAAGTTTTTCAGATGAATTTTCAAGCTGATAGCAGTGTGCTAACCTTGGACAAGGGGTGTAACAAGGTTTATGCTGTGCAACAGCTCAGCATAGCAAAGGACCTGCTGCCATCAGAACTGTGGAAAGAAGGCAGTGAGGCTGCACGAGCAGGAATTAGGGAATAGGAGCAGGAGTGCCCATTTCAGCAGTCGTGAGTTTTAGTTAGACTTTTTGAAATAACTCTTGCCGGCTTCCCTAGGGAAAATTGGGAATGTTTCATTAATGCAAAACCGAAATGAATCACAGTATGCTGATGCCCAAGATTGATACAGTCCTTTCAAATATTATGAGAATAGTCCTAGAAGAACAAAAGAAGATACGAGCAAATAATACTAATGAAGAGGTGGTATAGCGTCTTTGTGTTAATCAAAAGTTTTTAAAAACTGGAATTTAGGGCCTGAAAGGCCAGGATTACGTGGTCTCTTCAGAAGCTTGCCCAGTCATGCTAATCGGATGAAGAATGCTTACTCCTGTGACTTAAAAGGCTCTACAGTTTCCAAAGATAAATTGCAACTCTGATTCAAGTTATTAATATTAAAATTTTCCTGTAAAATTTTAAATCTAATGTCAGTAGATAACACTTTAGAACTGTGCATTTTTTTTAATTCTTCAGTGTGGCTCAGTTGTAATTTTAGTTGCCTGTTCTTTTAAACCCCTAGTGAATTCTAAGCCCTGTGAGAAAGCCGATGATCCCATAAGCAGACAACTCCAACTGGTCCAATCAATTAACAGATTTAACAAGTAAGCACAGAAGCTTCCTCAGAAGCATGTTCATTGTTTCCCATAAGCAAACAAGGAACGCAACTGTTAATAAAGCCCAGAAGTGGGCCAAGCATTGTTACACATCACATATGACTAATTTAACGGTAGATGTTAATCCTCTGAGGCATGCACGTTCATATCGCTGGACAGATGTTCTAGGCATGACATGCTGGGTGGTGGGAACAGCGGGGATGTGCTGTGCAGCAGGAGGGAGCAGCCGGCCAGCGGAGGACTACCTGCAAATAGATTTAAAATTGTTTTTGCACTAATACTTGGTGTACCAGAAATGAAGAATTTTGGAGCCAGGCTGCTTCAAATTAAAATTGTTTTTGCACTAATACTTGGTGTACCAGAAATGAAGAATTTTGGAGCTAGGCTGCTTCAAAAATGTTATTTTAGTGCTTCACTCAGTAGTTGGGTTTTGCCTATGATCTTCTTAGACGTTCATGTATATTCTGTGATAAAACACAGGGAATGCTAGTAGGCTGTCATTTTGAGGTGGCGGTGTCAGGAGTGCGCTGCCTTTCGGTGTGGAGATAGTGCCGCCTTGAGGATTTTCTGTAATCAAGGCTTTTGTGGAAGGAGGAGTTAAATTTAATGCCTTTAAAATATTTTTTAGAGCAAAACATTTAAGGAGAACAATAACAAGAGATAAGAGCGTCCCTAATTTTGACTATCAGTTATTGCATCAGGTAAGTAGAAATAGTTGCTGGAATTATTTGTATAATATAGCAAATCTGTTTGTTTTGTCTGCTGTTAATATAGATACATATAACAGGAAAGTTTCTTTTATTGGTGGTGGTTGATGAATCCCGAAAGTTCTGACCTATTGGCTAGATTGCTAACGTTTCATCATTGTTCAAAATTCAATTGTGCTTCTGTAACACTGTTAAACATCTTATTCTTAAACTTTTTAAGTCTCTTATTGCAGGCTTCATCTCTGTCTTGTTTTCTGTGTCATGTCTAGCAAAATCTAGCTATGCCAAGGCTTGAAAAACTCTACAGCTTATAAGAGCCGTGGCCGAGCAGAGATGCTCTTTACAAGAGCTCTTTACAATCTTTCAGTGTATTAAAGTTAGGGTTTGCAAGGCAAGTCTGCTTGTCGGAGGAGATTGTTTGCGAAGGTAATGGCAAACTGCATGTCGTATTGTCAGCTGTAACACAAATATATGCAATCAATTAATCTGTGGTTGGGGGGTGCCACAGCACCCTACGCTGATCTGACTGTTGGGTGCTGCCCTTCACCCACAGCATGTGCTCCCTCCTTTACGCACCTTTACACATGGCTCTGACTCTTACTGGACTTTCTGCTGTGCCATTTCAGCATACTAAATCACGAGAAAAACTAACCTATTCAAAAGAAAGTGGTTTTCTACCAGGTTAGTTCAGCAGCTGCCCATTATTAGACTTGCATAGCCTTGGAAATGCAGACTCTGCCTCTTACCTCCATCTAGTAAATGTGGAGTACTCTTCTATTTCATAGAGCCCTTATAAGATTTAACATTTGCAAAGAGCTTTGAGAATGCCAAATTAATGTTACAGAACTGTAATGCTTTATTAATTCTTATAGTATTAATGTTAATAAGGCACTATTTAATTAAACGTGGGATTTAGATTTTGTAATTATGGATTGCTGAAGGCAGTATGTCATGTAAGTACAGCAGGTGTCAAAAACCCAAGATGTGACCATGATATATAGCACTTTAACCACGTGTGACTCTCGTGGCTTTGTGAACGTACAGGTCATACAGCTCTGAATTGTTAGCAAGTTTAAACATGCTTAATCTCAGTCTGAAACTTTTTCAAGATGGTTGCCATTATTTCAGTAAAAGGGTGTCATAATTAATTTCTGCCTTTAGTTCTTGCCTTAGAAAACCTATCGCTAGCATGCTTGGGTTCTCTTTTTTTTTTCTTAGTTACTTTAACATTTGCAGAGTGGCCAGTAATCAAGGAAAGCCACCCCCTCTTAAAAGGAAGAATCAGGAGCAGATGTGGAAATGGAAGATAAGAACAATTGGAATGACCAAAAAGAGTCTTTAAGGGGGGTGGGTAGGGTGGGTGTCTCTTCCCCGACAGGTAAGATCTGGAAGGAGGGAGGTTTTGCCTTCAGCAGTGCCTGTCTGTATTACTACTTACATGTTTCTTAACAGTAAAAGAAATTTCAAGTTTCTTGAGAGCTGCATTAGAAAAGGTGTTCAGAGAAGATATTAGGATAGTGCAGTGAAAATAAGTTTTGGAATGCCTTCATTATCTTTTCAGTTCTGGTACTGATGTATGGGGCAGGTTGGCCTCTTTTTTGTTTTCTCATATATAGACCTAATAATAATTACTGTCCTACAAAGAATGCTACTTTTAATCCTTGGCTGTATTCTTGGTATAAAGAATAACATGAAATTAATGTGATAATTATATTCAGGAAGCACTATATTACTTTTACGTCTCTGTAATGAAGAAAGTAGACTGTACTTTTAACATCATTTTTCTGTCCTCACAGTTGGCTATTAAAAGCTTTGATAAAACGAAGTTAAAATCTGTTGAAACGCTGGACCAGAGCAAAGCTAAGATTATTGACACAGGATGCAGTGGCGAGTTTGTTAAACATGATGATGACATGATAGAAGTTCCTCACAGGAGTAAATTAATGCACCGAAGACATACTGTTAATGTGCAGCTTCCAGAGGAGGATGTTGACGATAGTTTATCCAGCCCTAGAAATCCAAGTATTTCACAATCAAGAGACTGCTGTGATGACTTGCTTTCGAAACACTGACAAGGAAGTGTGAATTTGATGTCAAAAGCTGAGGAACTACGTGGTGTTAATTTCAATAACCCTTTTCTGCACATCAAAGAATTCAGCGATGCTTGCAAGCCTGCCTTCAGAACAGGATACAGGGACGACTCTTCAGCAGAAACAGAATGTTCCTAGCACTTTCAAAGACTGAATCCTCTGTGTATGTTGGAGGTAACTAACTACACAGCCAGATCATTACTGATCTCAATGAACAGGGATGTACTAAGACGTAGGCAGCAGAATTAATTTCCTATGCTACTTAGCACTTATCTAGAAGAATTCTATGTAACAGTAAACCAAATTAAACCCTGTATTGTATTTTTCAGCCACCCACTTTGTTTTTAAAAGTATTTGAATAATTTTCAGTTTTTATCACTACATTGGACAAGTATATATAAATATATATATTTATATATATAAAGATATATTGAATAACAAGCTATTTATTGCCAGAGGTAATTGAAATGTCTCTATTTTTATTGTAATGTTACAAAGCATTATAGTATATATTTCTGTATATTTCAGTAAATGGGAGAACAATAGTCCAGAACATCTGCGACGCTGCATTAGAAATTTATACATGCTATTAATATGAAAGAGTATAATCCTCGCCAATTTCATTGCAATGCTCCCCTGTACCGGATCTGCAAGATCAAATTCTTGCAAGGAGCCAGGATACTGGGGAAAAAGTAGAGAGCCCTTGACAACGCAGAACTTTGGACTTGCTGTTCACAGCCTAATTAAAAAAAAAAAAAATTAAATGCAGAAGCAAGGATGTGTAAGGACACACAATACTGTTTTAAGTTGGTGGGGTTTGTTTTTTTCCCCATCCCCTAAAACAGGTCATGCAAAAATGCACAAATATTCATGATTCTGAACCTGGGCAATACATGCAGACAAAACTGCTTCGGAGACTGCTCTTTAAAAAGGTGAAATTCCAATTACTCTGAAAGGTACTTCTTACGTCAGTAAGCATCTGTTGAAATAGGCCAAACAATACCCCCTTCCTAGAGGCAGTCATCAAAGAACTGAAAGCTCGCAAGTAAC